>NW_025336273.1:722257-797942 GCF_004798865.1 Varanus komodoensis | reverse complement strand
GGTGGCGCCCAATCTATGGAATGCGCTCCCCAGAGAGGTCCACCTGGCGCCGTCATTATTTGTTTTTCAGCACCAGGCGAAGACCTTTTTATTTAAGCGTCATTTTAATTGTTAACAATATTTGCTTATTTATCTGGCCAGGGTGACTTCTTTTATATTGTTATTTATTTTATATTGTTAATTTTATATTGTTATTTTTGTATTTTATTGTATTTTATTTTGTGTTGTGAGCCGCCCCGAGGCTTCGGCAAGGGGCGGCATAGAAAAGTTTTAATAAATAATAAATAAATAGATAAATCTCTTAAAATGTGTATACACTTTTTTGGCACCCCCTGTACATATTGTACTTTTGCACCTCTTTCAAGGAACCCCAGGTGGCTTATGAGATCCTCTCCATTTTATCCTCACGACAACCTTGCTCTCTGTCGCTCTCAGGGCAGGACTCAAACCCGTGGGAATGTGTCTGTGTCCATGTCCGTGTCTGCTGGGGAAGCGGATTTCGGTTCCACATTTGGATAAACATCACCGAAGCTAAGAATGTTGCTTTGGAAATAGAAAGATTCAAGCAGAAGTAGAACTGCCATCTGACAGGGTCCTGTAGTTCAGGAACCAAGCAGCCGTGGCCCTCCAGGTGCTTGTGGACTCCATTTTCCATCAGCCTCAGCTCCATTGGCCAAAGGCCAGGCGAGATGGGATCTGTAGCCCAACAACTTCTGGAGGACCATAGTGCCTTGATGGCTTTTTTTAAGCAAGTAAAGCTCTCTATAAATATTAATATAAAAATCCCTGCAGGGGTGGACTAGATGACCTTCGAGGTCCCTTCCAGAGCGATAATCCTGAACTCAAGTATGTCAAAAGCTCTGGCCTAGAAGAAGCAGGGGAAGAATCGTTCTTCACCCAATGGGCAATGGACTCCGGGGTGTCACCTGAGATGCAGACGTGCGACCTGCACAACTAAGAAGTGCCCCTCTAGGTCAGACCAAAGCCCCCTGGCCACGTCCTGCTTCCCACAGCAACAGGGGGTGACTTGGAGCCCAGCTCCAAATTTAGGGACCTGTCCTGAGGTTTAAGCTGAGATACTGCACGCAGAGGACCCCTCCTTCAGCTGCAGCCCTGTGAGCAACAGTCCCCCAGGAGATGGTCTGTTCCGGACAGGGAAGGACGGGGACAAGTGCGGCCACCCGCGCCATGTCCTGGTGGCCCTTTGGCCCTATAAGCATTTACCAAGGAGGGAGAGGCACATGCCTTCCCCTCCCTGTGCGCTGCTCCTGTTTGGGGGGCAGGCTGATTGGATTGCACTGCCCTACAGTCCGATCCAGGAGTGACCATCCAACATCTTGCAGCATTGAGTTCCATAGGTTAACCCACAAGTTTCCAAAGTAACTTGTTTTATATTTTTATTCTATCATATTTTAATTGATAGATTTGTGAGCTGCCCCGAGGCTTCGGCAAATGGGGCGGCATAGAAATTTGCTAAATAAATAAATGATGATGACTGCAAAAGATGTGGAGAAGGCCACAAGGTCGGGTGGCCTGAAAGCACCCAAATACATGGCCAATACTTTTGGGCGTTGCTCCTGAGAACTAGGAGAGCCTCCAAGTTCAGAAGGTGTCTACCAGCAGCAGAGGGAAGGCACTGCGTCCACGGCCCAGCTAGCCAGCCCTCCAGAAGCACTGGCTGCAAACTTTTGGAAGGCACGCGCTGGTCCTTTGTGAGGCAGGAATTCACGCTTTTTCAAGAAAAGAGGCAGAAGCAGCTGTGGGGAAACACAGACGTGGGGGGGGGGGAACAACACATCTTCACCCCCTGTAATATTCCAAGAATGAAATAGGGAGATTTCATAATAACAACCTCATCTGGAAGCGTCCAAGGAAAGCAGATAAATTTTCATTCTGAAAATTCCAGGGATCTTTTTTTTAAAGTGGTGATACCAACAAGGCAAACTTACATGAAAAAGGAAGGCAAAATCGAAAGTGGAAAACCTTGTCTGGTGTCCTCGAAGTACAAGACATTGTTCCACATACGCTTCACCTCCCTTCCTTTTCCAAGGAGCTCAGGGTGGCTTGCAAGACCCTTTATCCTCACAACAACCCTGTGATGTAGGTCTGGGTGAGAGTCCGTGGTTGGCCCAGTATCCCAGTGAGCTGGTCAGTGGCAGGCCCAGTATCCCAGTGGCTGAGTGGGGACCACAACCCCCATCTCCTGCATCCCAGGCTGACACTGTCACCTTTACGCCAGAGAGAACCAACACCAAATAGAGAGAGAACCAGCACTAAATAGAGAGAAAACCAACACCAAACAGTCGAAAAAGACGACAGATGGGGGCTGCAGGGATGGAAAAATCAGGTGGTGCCATCTAAAAATGGCCTCAGATCTTAGCTGAAAAAAGACAAAACTGCCCAGCATTTGGGGCACGCAGAGAGCCATGCCGTCTCTCGGGACACCCCCCCCCCCCCAAATGCTGGATTTTGCTGAGGCAGGCAAGACTCGGCAGACGTTTGCCGCCCTGGGCTTCCTCCGATTGAGCAGAGCGTTCAAAGGGTTTCCCCTGCGAAGCCGGGACACCCGCTTGCCTCTGATGGGGACGGAGGTGGCTTCCCGTTTGTCTCACCCTGTCACGGCCAGTCCTTCCCTGGAAGGAGAGGAGTCGGGATGGCGGCCAGAGATCTGGGCCCCGCCTGTGACGGAGCAGACGGAGACAGACAGATGGCTGTGACTGCGCGGGCCTCCGCCATCTTTATCACTCCCGTTAATAATAAGCTCATGAGGTGGTGGCCAGGAATAAGAAACGGAGACCGGGGCAGAAAAGGCAGATTGCAGCATGAAAAGCAGCATGGAAAGAAATTCAGCCGTGGCTGCATCCGAGAGCACATCAGCACTGAAGCACGGCTGTAGAATTACAGCCTGGGAGAAAGACTGGGGTGTTGTCAGGCGCCAGTCTAACTGCAGCGGGTGGACCTTCCAGGGGACCACAAAGGGATTGCCACCACCAAAAAGGCCCTCTCTTCTCCTGCATAAGGAAGGAGATGACCCATCAGGTAAAATGACCCTGGTTTGTTTGTTTGTTTATTTCATTTTTGTACCATAGAAACAGAAACAGAAACAGCGCAAATCAGAAGGGGTCTCCTGGGCCATCTAGTCTGACCCCCGGCTCCAGCCGGCTCCACTCACGACATGCCCACCATGTGTACGTCCAGCCTGTCCTTGGACACCCGCACCGACGGGGCCTCAACACCTCCCGTGGAAGCCCATTCCACACCCTCGGGGTCCTGACTGTCAGGAAGTGCTTCCTGGCATCCAAATTGTACCTTGGCTCCCTGAGCTTTGCTCCCTGAGCTTTGCTCCGTTGGAGCGCGTCCTGCCTTCATCTGCAGGGGAGAACCAGTCTCTACCCACCTCCGTGTGACATCCCCTCACCTGGTCAGCAAGGTCTGTCTGTTCACACATAGAAACATAGAAACAGAGCAAGTCAGAAGGGGCTTCCTGGGCCATCTAGTCTGACCCCCGGCTCCAGCCGGCTCCGCTCATGACATGCCTACCATGTGCGTGTCAGACGAAGTTCTCTGGGCGCTTGACCAAAGTTTTGACAGAACACATAAACAAAAATTAGCAAAACCACAATAGCCATCGTGATTGAAGCAGCAGAGAAGTATAGCAGTGGGAAAGGATAAAACGCAGTATTATGCAAAGAGGTTAAAAGATAGTCTGCAAGGAGGAGGGGCCCCTTTCATGGTAGCACCTCAACTGCAGAATGCATTACCTCTTAGATTCACCAGGTGCCTCCTTTACTGAATTTTAGGGGCCTGGTTTTGGTAATCTGCCTTGGACACGGTGCAGCAGGGCGATTCGCGCATTGTCGTGCGGGCAAACCAGCGTTGTTCCCATGGGTGTGTGTGTGATTTCACACAACTTGGGAAAGATCCCCTTATGGAAGGCTATGTTATTCTGGTTCAGAAGTGGTCACCGGAAGGGCAGTGAACTGACAGGATAAACAGTCTCTGAAATAGTTTGTAAAAATGTAGAGGAGATACAAGGGAAAAGAGCAAGGGCGTCTGATGCTGAAGGGGTTGCATCGCAGGGCGGGAAGTCCGTGAGATGGCCCAAGAGTTTGTTTTGGAGGCAAGACCGGCATCCCCCTTGGTCACCCTCAAAATCTTGGGTTTCTCCGAGTTCCAGGACAGTTCCTTCTGCTTCTTTTGTGATTAGTTCAAACAGCAAATGCTGAACCCTACATCTGCACGACCCCATGGAATGGGCAAGTCGCCATTTTTTTAACTGCAGTGGCTTCCCACAGTTGAAGCTGGGCCGTCCAAGCTTGAATCTGGAGCCCATCACTGGAAGAGGTGGTGGCCCTGTGTAGTCTGGGCTGCCCCATTTCAGACTGCATGTGGGACATCTCACGTTCGAATGCCCCACTGTATTAAAACACAAAGAATGGCGGGGATGGAGAGCCCTTCTTCTGATGTAGGGAACTGGTGGCATGCTGCGCGTTAATTAATGCTTCTCCAACGAGGGGGGCTGCAAAGCCATGCTCAGTGTCCACTCAGTTCCTGTAGCATGCACGATGGCCCCGATCCGTGCAGCACAGTAACTTGCCGTGGAGGTGTGATATTACCGACAGGTCGACTTGGTGCCACTCGGGCCTCTGCGAGACGTGCCAACTGGGATCGTCACTCCATCCAGTTTAGTGCGGACTGCTCTGGCTGGCAGCAAGCGGTGCTCCTTTGGGGTGGTGGGGGAGCACATCTGCAGACTCTGTTGCTTGCAGTCCATTTGGTTTGGAGGGGCCAGAGGCAGGCTCTGCACCCCTCTATATATGGGCCAGGAGCTTTGCCCATGCGCCATCCCAATCCCTAAACCTGCCCACCGTGTATCTTCCAGATCCCGGTTTATGGAAGCCACATCAGCGCCTGGTTATGCTACGTTATGTTTGTACAACAGGCAGGTCCAACCAAGGTCCACCTTCTTGAATCTGCTGCCTTCTAAAGGTGTTACTGACAAACCAAGTTTCTCCTCTCCAGGCTGGCTGGTCACGGACAGTCCCCATCTAACCTCACCAGATCATTGCGTCAAAAGTCATCTCGTGTTTTAACTCTTGCATGGGATCCAAGGTCACGTACATGGCAGCCCTCCTCTCTGTTTGTGCCTCACAACAACCCTGTGAGGTAGGTGAGGCTGAGAGTCCTTGTTTGGCCCAGAACCGACTAGCGTTCACATCTCCTGAGTCCCCCTCCAGGAATCTCGCCACAACAGTGTTTCTCAGTTTTCTGCAACTTAGTTTCCTTGAGTGATCTAATATTTTATTTATTTATTTAAAACGTTTCTATACTGTCCCATCACAAACGTCTCGGGACAGTTCACAACAACAATAATAAAATAGAATAAAAATAGAAATAAGAGTAGCACAGCATCCAGTATTAGGTATAAAACCACAGTTTAAAACAAATTAGCAGTTAAAATAGTGGGAGGATAAAACGGTTTTTGGGTGGCGCCGAAAGGAAAGAAGCATTGGCGCCAGGCGGAACTCGGGGCGTTCCACAGTCGGGGCGCCACCGCAGAGAAGGCCCTCCTCCGGGTAGCCACCCTCCTGATCTCTTTCAAGGGGGGCTCCCAAAGAAGAAACTCCGCCCCCAATCTCAAGGGGGAGGAGGACACGTAGGGGAGAAGGCGCTCCTTCAGGTACCCATTTAGGGCTTTATCGGTCATCACCAGCACCTTAAATTGGCCCCAGACTTCGATGGGTAGCCTGTGTAACCAGCAGAGGACCGGCGTTACATGCAAAAACCTGCTGGTCCCCTTTAACATCCTGGCAGCTCTATTCTGAATCAACCGAAGCATCCGGACCATCTTCAAGGCAGCCCCACACAAAGCGTGTTACCTCTAATATCATGAGATGGAGGGGTGTTACCTGCATGTAACTATTTAAGAGTCACTAACAGAGAACCCTGGAAATTTTGGCCTCTGCCTTGTTCGGTTACTGTGCTGACAGCTGCAGAACAGGGAGGACAGAAACTTCCCATGTGTGGCCCATGCTATGAATGTCAGCTGTGAATCCATCCAAACTGGTCATATTGGGACCCACTTACACTAATAATGATCTTCGTGGTTAAGGCTCTGCAGTGACCTGGTTCTAACTCAACCTATCCAGATGTTTCCTCTTGGTCCCAAGGTTCTTGGATCAGATGTGGTCTTTCGGGAATAACAGATCCATGAGATAGGTGCTGAATTAAAGAGTTTCGAAACCAGTTAGTCGAATACCCTTTTTGGGTTGCGATCGCAGAGTTCATACTGGCAGAACAAAGTTCCAAGACATCCGCCCCGCTGTGAGGCATCCCGGGGCCAAGTCCTCCTCTGGAAATTTTCTAAAAATACTCCAAAACTCTCTCCTCAACCTTCTGCTTTGCCCCTGCCCGGCATCCCCCCTTTGACAGGAGCCAGCCTTCCCCAGCGTCAATCAAAGCAAACGCAGCAGTGTCAGCTTCGGTTGCCTCTAATCTGCAGTTGGTGCCAGGAGTGACAGAACCCTTTATCCACATCTCTGGGATATAAACAATATTCCGGAATCATGACAGGGGCTGCATTAGCGCGTGAGACCCTTTAACCAACTGGCCTGGGCTAAGTTAAGGAGAAGCCGCTTGGCTAATACCTTGGGGGAGGGCAGCTTGGAAGCCTGACACTCCTTCATCCTTATCTGCTCCAGCAAAGTACCTCAGCAAAACGCAAGATTCAGGCTGGGGGGGCGGGGGGCGTTGTTTTGAAGTGGAGAAGGCCTTCTATAAGCGTTCTGTTTCTAGGGAAAGGAGAGATCAAAGATCTTTCTGGGTTTGGGATGGAAAGTCTGGACAGAGGTTCAAGTGACACATAAACAGCCCCAGGTTTTAGCTGAAACCCCCGCTGACAACTTTTTAAAAACTGTGAAATCAATTAACTCCTTGCCTCTTAATCCATTAGCTGAGGAACCTACCGGTGAAACTGGAGCCCGATCGTAACAAGAGTGCCTCGTTAAGGATTGGGAGGAGCGGATGGAAAGTTCAGAGTTTTTGAGAGTCTCCTGGGTAATAGCGAAGATAGTTCTCCTGGAGAAGACAAGCGGTGAGTTTCGGTTGGTAGAGCTCAAGGAAGTTGAGATGTTTGGACGGATTCACATCTGCACTGGATCCTGGCCCCAGTTGGCTTAGGAAAGTGGCGATCAACAACTCCTTGCAAGAGGGAGTGGGTCAGGGTGGGGTAGGACCTATGCTGCAGCTCGAGTCAGGCCCCGCGGGCACAGGGATGATGGAGGTGGCTGGCCAGCACACCTGCGGGCCACCCAGCTGGGGGCGGAGCTTGAACCCCTTCCGGCGTGGATTACTGCAACGGGCTCCTGCCTGGAATCCAGCCTGAGCAATCAGGTTAATGCAGCAAACCTTCTCTGCACCACCTCAGAAACAAGGGTCTGATGTGCAGGTACCACAGGCAGGGTCTTTTGTGTGGTTGCACCCAAACTGTAGAGCACCCTCCCGAGGAGATCTGCAGGCTTCCTCTCTGCTTGTCTTTTCAGTCCACTGATTTTTTTTTTTTAAAGGCACAGCATGTTTTGATGTTGAATTCACCTTTTCCTTGACTCTTCTGGAACCTCTGCTGAGACCTCAGCAAATATTTTATTTATTTCCTTGCTTAAAACATTTTTATTCCCTTCCTTCAGTCGAACGACTCTCAGGATGTCTACATTTTATCAGCTTTGAGCAGACAGACAGAAGAAATCTGAGTTAAAGTGCGCAAGAACCAAGAGCTCCTAACCCCAGATGCAAACCTCTGCTCACTGCCCCATGATCCTACCCATGGCCACCACACCATTGCGTCCGTTTGGAAAGAAGGCACACTTCATGGGAGGTGTGGGAGGGTGCGAACGGGTGTCCTGCACCAGCAGCGGGGTGGACCCGATGGCCTTCAGGGCCCCTTCCAACTCTGCTATTCTAGGCTTCCATGATTCCTGCCCCAGCCAACCATTATGACCGTATCTTTTGGATGCACCTTCCTTTGAGTATTTACCTGCATACATTACCAGTATAAGATGTGCCCACAAGAGGATTAGATCAGGAACGGTGGTGCTGAAGGTGAGGGGCAGGCTAGCAGCTGTGGGTGTGAAGCCCCAGCTGTCACTGGGGCAGATAGCAATGTGGCAGGAGGGGAAAGTGCCACTGATAGAAACGTGGCACCAGAGCCCTGAACTTGCAGCCTCTCTGATGAAAATCAACCACAGCAGATTAATCCACTAAAATGTGGTTGATTAATTGAAGGATCGAAACCACGGTTTGCTTGCGGCAGCTGTTGCTGGAGGTGAACCCTTGCAGGTCACAAAAGTGTCTTTTGGGGGCAACTCCTTGAATCCAGCAAGCTGGCAAGTCCCGCTGTCCGGAGGGTGCATATCTGAGCTCATCCTTCTGCCTCTTTTGGCCACAGATAAGGGACTCCTCTGAGCCAGGAGACCACCCTGCCTGCAGGGCACATGGGGAAGCTCAGGCCAGGCGATCAAACACAAACACGCAGCAGATGCGTGTAGACCTGACAGGCACGGCAGCCCCTTGGAGTCGCAACCAGTGGTGAGCCAAGAGGACACAGGGAAACCTGCCTCCGGGTCGCCAGTGTTGTTTTGGCTCTTGATCGTGAAACCATGATCTGTCGTCGTGGTTTAGTCTCAAGTGTCGCCTGATCCCGGGGTGTGGGTGGGCCGGGGGTCAGGCATGTGGCAAAAAAGCCCGGATACTCGCAGCCTTCAAACTGTGATGCCCACCGGTGTTTTTCGCAGCTAAAAACTGCTTGGAGCCAAGCTTCCAGTATGAACTGGAGCGAGGAGGAGAGGAGAGAGCCAATGTTTTAGCAGCCCTCTTTGAGGACCAGGCACTTGCCAGTAATTTTGAGAGCCGCTCTACGAGTGCCTTTTTGGAAAGTGTTTGTGCACCGTCTTTGTCAACCTGGTGCCCTCTGGATACTTGGGACTACAGCTGCCATCAGCCCCAGTCAGTCTGGCCAAGAGTCAGGGCCTGTGGGTGGGACCCAGTTCATAGAAGCTCACCATATATAATGTGATTAAAACAAATATTGGCTGCAATTTCTAAATCTAGCACCAAGCTATGACCCAGGAGTTCTAGGAAGCCTGCAAGCAGGAAATGGGGGATATGTGACAATGCATTAAAATGTCTAGAGCACCCTTTTCAAACACACTGGGGCAGTGTAATCCCCTTTTCACTCCCTCCTGACCCTTCAAAAGGAAAGCCAGCACAAGAGGGCATCTGGAGTAAGAGCTTCCCTGCATCAGGTCGTGAGTGCGTGATTCCTCACCCACCGTAGCTTGTGGGTGCTTTCCACAGCACTCCCCTCTCTTCCAGGGCTTCTCCCGTGCTTTGCAACCATTTCTCTGGCCCCTTTTAGACTGAAGAAAGTCTGGTATTATCTGTAGATGACGACACAAAACCCTCCCATAATTGTGCTATTTCACTATCGACAGCACCACCTAGTGGTCGTGTAATGGAAGAAATTGAGGGGGTGTAAAGGAGCCAACCTTCAAAGAAGCTGAAGCTGAAGGCTCAGTAAAACGGCCAGTTAAAAACTTCTTGTGGGGAACCTTGCCTCAAAAGTTTCATGTCTTACTGATAAGTATCTTTTACTATTCATGGGGAATACATGGCTCAACAGGACTGAAAAAGACCACAAGTAATTGTGGACAACAGGCTAAACATGAGCCAACATTGTGATGCGGCTGCAAAAAGGGCAAATGCTATTTTGGGATGCATTAATAGAAGCATTATTTCTGAATGATGAGAAGCAGTAGTTCCCCTCTGCTCCTCACTAGTCAAGCCCCATCTGGAATACTGTGCCCAGTTCTGGGCACCAAGACTGAAGAAAGATGCAGAAAAATTAAAAAGGGTCCAGAGGAGGGCGACAAAAATGATCCAGGGTTTGGAAATGCTGCCCTGTGAGGAGAGACTGAGAGAACTGGGCATGTTCAGCCTTGAGAAGAGAAGACTGAGGGGGGACAGGGTATCCCTCTATAAGGACCTCAAAGGCTGTCCCAAAGAGGAAGGCCAAGATCTCTTCTTGCTGATGCCGGAGTGCAGGACACGGAAGAATCAAGTCAAGCTGCAACAACCCAGATTCAGGCTGGACATCAGGAGAAGCTTCTTCACTGTCAGAGCAACACGGCAGTGGGATCAGCTGCCCGGAGAGGTGGGGGGCTCTCCCACACTGGAGGCATTCAAGGGGAAACTGGGCAGCCGTCTGAGTGGGATGGTGGGACTTGGTGTCCTGCAACAGCGGAGGGGTGGACTTGATGGCCTTCTTGGCCCCCTCCAGCTCTGCTATTCTATGATTCTACTATTCTGCAAATACTTATCACTTTCTCAAAAAGGAACTACAGCTTGGCATTCCTTCTTTAGTTTGGATACATTGTGTACATATTTGTGGACCTTTGTTCTCCTATTCAACTTTCTTTTTACACAACTCTCTGGCATTTGGAGCTTCTCCGAGGCTCCAGGATTTAGCACAAATCAACTTGGAGAAACAATGGATTTCAGAGACATAAACATAGCACTCGATTTCTACAGAAGTTCAGTGGGAGTTAAAACATGATAAGAAAAGTCTCTTCAGGAGTTTATAACTGACTCCGGCCTCCAAATTGGAATCGGCTCCTCTCCCTACCTTCCCTTCCCCCAGAAAGGCCACTTGGTGCATTTGAAAGATATTCAAGCACAGTTTGGACTAAGCGGCATGGAAACTTGATAATTCGGGGTCACGAATGAAAGCACTTCGATTGAATATGGCGCACAGAGGCTGGTCAGGCTTTGACGAGCGAGATGCGGAGATGGCCTTGAGGTGAGATGGCCTCCAAACGCTTGGTTGGTGGAGTAGTCAGAGGTTTAATTTTTTTATCCTGCAAGCTCTGTCTTTCTACTCCATGTAGAAAAGTGTGGCAGACCAGTGTGGGAGAGCTCTCACTGTTCAGTTGTGTCTTTTGCAGGGTGAATAGACCCTTTGGGAATGCCTTGGCAACAGTGACTGCCCCAAGGTGTGGCAAGGAATCAGCAACAAAGATGGCTTTCACAGGAGACGAGACGAAAATTCTGGAGAATTTTCCCCTGCTATCAGTCGGTGTGACTAATGGAACCTCCATTGCCAGAGGCAGTCTACCCAGCAGTATCAATCGCTATGGGACCTGCTTGCCAGTTTCCCAGAGACACCTGGCTGACCACTCATTGGAGCATGGCACTGTACTTCAAAGAGGCAGACCCTCGCACCCACAGAACCAAACTGTGGTGGCGACTCCCATTTCAGTGGGGCCGTGTATTCACCCCAGGCTTGGGTCTGAACTTTTAAGGAGCTGTCCACAGTGCTGACGGCTAGCCCCCTCTCCCCAATTGGATCTGGCACCAGGGGTAGCTCCTTTCAAGTTCAGACTGAAACTGAGTGTGGATACACGACCCTGATGAGTACAGGACCACAGGCATCAGCCATGAACAGTGAAACATCCAGAAATGAACAGAGCAATCTTCACCAAGGATTTTCGCAACTTTCGGGCTGATTGGCTGGGGAGAAGCCAACTTTCACTCTCCAAGAAGAAGAAGAAACAAGAAACGTGCTGGATCCCCCTCCCAGCTCCATTCCAGCGGACACGAAATGGAGTCCGTCTTAATAGAGTATTTATCAGAGGCATGCTCTTTAGAAGTCTGGTTTGGTCCTCCTGCTGGCCGTTGGCCAAGGTCCAGCCAAGGATAACAAAACAGCTTTCATTCAAGTATTTGAAGCCAATTAAAAAAGACAAATTAGCCAGGCCCTTATCTCTCCCGCCTTCTCCCCTTCCCACTTGAGAGAGACTCTTTGGGAAGAATGTTTCTCCTGACAGACTGCTGGCCCCTCTGTACTTTTCCAAGGTCTGTGATGGACGGATGGACGGACGGACGGACGGAGGAGTGGAGCCAATGCAACAGAATGGGGCACAAGTCTCCTTCTTTGCAGAGGCCAGTCCTCTGAAGGCACTCTTTGTCTGGAGGCCCGCCTTGTGCAACTCTGGCTCCCACCGCACAAGCAGGAGCGCAACAGCCTGGCCACACACAGGACCTGCAGGCCTTCCCCCCACGCTGGCCAGGGCGACTTCTTTTCTTTTCTTTTATAACTTTTCTTTTCTTTTATAACTTCTTTTATATCGTTTATATTTTTTATTTATTTTATATCATTAATTTTAATTTTATATTGTTATTTTGTATTGTATTGTATTGTGTTGTAAGCCGCCCTGAGGCTTCGGCAAGGGGCGGCATAGAAATGTTCTAATAATAATAATAATAATAATAATGCTGAGATGATGCCTCTCAAAACTTGCTTCATTTTTATGCAGCTCACAACAAAAGATCGCTGCTGTTGTTGTTCCAATGCATTTTTGGCCTGCCTTTTTTCCTCTTGTGAGGAACCCGAGGCAGCTTGCATCGCTCCATTTTATCCTCTACACAACAACCCTGTGAGGTAGGATGGGCTGAGAGTCTGTGACTGGCCCAAAGTCAGTCAAGGGAGCTCCGTGGTTAAGTGGCAGCTCCTGGCACCACGCCATCCTGCCTGATAACGTTAACGAGCACAAATACTGATACCAAAATGCCACATCGATGTGCACATTTTAAAGCATATTGAAAACAATGTCAGTGCCAGATATGTTTTAAAAAGGCAGCTGAGGTAAAAGCCCTACCAAATGCCACTAAATGCCTGGGAGTAGAGGATGGGGTTAACCTGGTGCTGGAAACATAAGTGTTGGCACCAGGTGGGCCTCAAAGGAGAGATCATTCCATAATGCGGGGCTCCCCCTAAGAAGGCCCCCTCCCGTGTTGCCACGCTCTGATGCATTATATTTTGATTTAAAAGACTGTAACTTTTCCTAAATGTTCTTCTTGTTTGGCTGTATGTAAGTACTGGGGCTGTAGCCAGGTGGGAGAGTTTGGCGTGTGGAAATGTCTAAGGTACGGTGCCAGACTGGCCCACATCTTGCCTGAAAACCTGCTGAGAAAATTTCGAGGCAGATGGGCCAAGGTTTGGCCTTGGCGCATGGCCATCTCCTTATGCTCCTAAATTTGAGGAAGGGGGACTATTGCCGTAGGACTTAGCTCCACATTGGTTTGGCTGGTAAATTAGCCTCAGAATTCAGGCAGAAGGCCTTTCTCATCCCATTCCTGCTCAGAACCTCTGGAGACAGAGGAACGGCGGGACGGATTCTTCTTTTTTCCACCCATATGCTTCTTTCAGCATCAGAATTAGTCACACACCATGACCTGGTCCCTTCTTTCAGCATGAGCTGGGGAGAAACAGATGCGCTGTAAACACAGCCGCTGCTCTCATTCTGACTTTGAGTCGGGCACCTTCCTTCGCTGGGCTCTGATATTCCTTCTCAGCCTGGCAGGGGAGGGTTGTGCTGGAAATGGGAAGATCCAGAGCTCGGGACCAGAGGGTACAAAGAACGCACAAATGGTATTTGCACGCGCTCTAAAGTCTCCCTTTGAGTGTCTACAAAAGAGTCTGTTTCCTAAGGGCTCCCCGATTTGTAAAAAGGGGTGTCTGCAAAGGGGAGGGCATCTGATTTCCAAGGAAAACCTGAAGCAGAAGACTCAGGAGGGGGCAGGGTGTCAGAGATCCCCAGAGCCCCCATGCCTTCATTTCAGCAAGTTCCCCTGGACAGCAGGGGAGGGGGGGTCAGGAAAGATCCAGGGCTCTGAAGGAAAGAGGCTGGGGCCCCTGCCTTGGGGGCCCACCTTCCAACACATTTCCTTCCACGCAACAGATCGAAATCTCATCCCAACTCCATGGGTCAGACGAGTATGTAAGTTGGAGGATGGAAATGCCATGCATGTTTGCCGAGAAAAGGGGCCCACAAATGAGAGAAGCATTTCAAACTTTGGGATGAGGCCGGGCGGGGGGCAGATACAATTGTGAGGAGTCCACTGAAGCACAGGTTGTAGGCAGAACGGGGTGGGCCCGGTGGAGGGGACGGTTCCCCCTCCCTGCCCCCAGTGGGGCCTCCCCAGCATCCCTGTTTGGTGTCCCGGGCCAGTTCCTTGCCCTGCAGTCCCAGGACCTCAGCTGTGCTTCGCGAGAGTCACTCCTCCGAGAAGCTGAAGCTGCTGTTTGCAGACCACAGGATGTGAGTTAGTCCTGCGGCCTTGAAGCAGCCGTGTCTCAAAAGGAACGTTTAGTCTGGCCTCCAGCCCCTGCCAAAGCCTCCCACAGGCCGAAGCACCAGGACGGCCTTGGGGAAAAGCAACCGCCGGGAGGGCTCGGCGGCCTGGAGGAACAGAACGGGAGATGTGGGATGGAGCTGTTCCCCGATAAGGCGTCTGGGACAAGGCAGGTGTTGCAGGCCCGTGGAAGGCGTCTCGGGAACACGAAAACCTCCCTTTGGGCCTCTTCCCAGCTCCAGCGCACACACCACGAGCAGATCTCGGCCTTTCCAGATGATGTGGAGGCCGAAGAGCAGCAGTGTGGCATAGTGGTTAGGGTGTTGGACCGGGATTGGGAAGACATGGGGTTCGAGTCCTGACGGAGCCACAAAGCTCTGGATCTCACCCTAACCTACTGCACAGGGCTGTTGTGAAGGAAAACGGAGAGCTCACACGTGGTTCCGTGGGCTCCACGGAGGAAAGGCGGGAATGACACAGGGCAAATCCAGACAAAGAGAATCTTGCCTCCGGAAAAACGCTCCGGGGTTTTCTCTTGGCAGCAGCTTCGTGGAAGTTCCCCTCTTTGCCCAGGTTCTGGTCAGCAGACCCAAGCGCTGGGCAGGCCAAAGAGGCCTCCCTTGATCACGCCAGAGTTCCTGGCAGCGGGTGCAAGCTGGCAATCCAGGGTGCGTCCGGCGATGTGCCCCCAGGGGCAAACCTGGAAAACAACCAGCCAGCACCCCTAGCAGAATGTGTGTCCATAAAAACAAAAGGAGAACCGTGCAGGATCAGGCCATGTGGTTATCTTAGACATGCACATGGTGGGCATGTCGTGAGCGGAGCCGGCTGGAGCCGGGGGTCAGACTAGATGGCCCTGGAGGCCCCTTCTTGACTCACTCTGTTCCTCTGTTATCTTGACCAACAGCAACAAAGATATTTTAATCCAGGCAGGCTTTTTCCATGTACATTGCTCTGCAGCTGCGGATTTTAAATTACAGCTTTCGATCGATGTGGTCTCTTGCTGCGTTTTGCACGCATTTAGTTTCCTGCTGTGTTTTAATTGAGTTTTTACCTTGATTTATCATGAGCCGCATTGGGCACCCTTTTTGGTTGAAAAGGAGGAGGGGGTCCTATGAAATTAAACGTAAACATTCGCAGGACTCAAGGCTACCAGATTCACAGCTGCAGAGTTCAGTGGTTATTTGCTTCTCTCCGTCAAAAGCAGAAGGTTGGCGTTGCCTCTGGCAGCTAAATAACTTGGCCAGCTTTGGTGGAGCCGGACAGATCAGTCCTGACTGTGAGAGAAAGAGAAGTGACGGCATCAGATGCTGGATAATGTCGTCGTCACCATCTTCATCTTCATCGTCATCAATAATAATGTTCATTTCTATACCACCCAATAGCTGAAGTTCTCTGGGCAGTTTGCAATACACTTTTAATATACTATCAACATAATAACAATGTTATTCTATCAATATAATAGAGGCAATGTAATAAAAATACCAAAACATTTCCAAAACGGGAAAAAGTTAACCAATTTAAAAACAGCTCAAAATGCATAGTACAATGTAGACCTGTAAAACACCTGTTTGTCCTTAAATGTTTACATATCTTACACAGGCCTGTGTCTGGGGAGCTCCATTTTAAGTCCCTTTGAGTGCCATGATTGGCAGGATGTGATTTGTGATAAATAAAAAAATAAAATGCATGTCTCTTTAATAACATTTCAAAACTTGGTTGTATCAGATCCTTAACATATCTCAGATAAATTTGCAAGGCGTCATTTCTGTGTTCAGTGACAAAAGACAGAACCGGATGATTCTTCAAGGGCTAAGAATAAATTCTCTAGTAACTGTTAGGAATAACAAAGAACCTGGAGGTGAATGCATTTTGTCCTGTGTGCATTTTCTGATGTGTCGTTAGATGCGCATTCCAGGCAAAGCTCTTAGTGGGCCAAGCGACTGCACCCTTTCTCCTTGGACAGCTCTCTGAGTGGGACGGTGTGAACTGGTGTCCTGCACCAGCAGGGGTTGGACTAGATGGCCTTTCTGGCCCCTTCCAACTCTGCTATTCTAGGATTCTATGACAGTGGGACCAGCTGGCTGGAGGGGTGGGGGGCTCTCCCACACTGGAGGCATTCAAGGGGAAACTGGACAGCCTTCTGAGTGTGCTGGTGTGAACTGGTGTCCTGCACCAGCAGGGGGTTGGACTAGATGGCCTTCCTGGCCCCTTCCAACTCTGCTATTCTAGGATTCTATGACAGTGGGACCAGCTGGCTGGAGGGGTGGGGGGCTCTCCCACACTGGAGGCATTCAAAGGGAAACTAGACAGCCTTCTGAGTGGGCTGGTGTGACCTGGTGTCCTGCAACAGCAGGGGTTGGACCCGATGGCCTTCACGACCCCTTCCAACTCTGCTATTCTATGATTCCAGAACCCCAAGATCCCAATCTTGTTCAGTTACTTCTAGCTCAGATCCCATCAGCTCAAACTTGAATTTAGGGTGTTTTGCCCCAATGTATATCACTTTACAATGTTTACCATGAATCACAGTTGCTATTTTGATGCTTTTGGAGGTCTTCACAGTTGCTGTTTGCTTTAACTACCCAAAATAATTTAGCGTTGTCAGCAAATCTGGCTGCTTCCCTGCCCACTCCTAACTGCAATCCATGTGAACAAGTCGAAATAGAGATCCCTGTGGGACCACACTGTTTAAATCCCTCCAAGGGAAGAGTTTACCATTTATTCCCACCCGCAGCCAGTGGCAGAGGGTCTCCCCGTTTTTACCCCATAACTGTGTAGTTTGTGCCGGAGACTTTGGTGAAGGACTTTGTCAAAAGACGTTTGGAAGTCCAGCTAAACAAGGTCTACTGGAACAGTCCACCAGTTTTTGACAAAGAACACTAAAACATTAGGGAGAGAGGACAGAAAATTATTATTTTTTTTATATTATTATTATAACATTTCTATGCTGCCCCTTGCCGAAGCCTTGGGGCGGCTTACAACACAATAAGATACATTGAAATACAATAGAACATAATAAAGTACCAATAAATACAAAAATACAAAAAATACACTGAGATACAATAATATAAAATTAAAATTAACAATATAAAATAAGTAAATAAAGAATATAGGAGGAGGAAAGAGAAGGAAGAAGAAGTTGCCCTGGCCAGATCATATATTTTAACAATTAAAATGATGTTTAAATAAAAATGTCTTTACCTGGCGCCGAAAAACCAGTAACGACGGTGCCAATTTCAGTCCTTGGAAGGAGCTTGGCTAAGGATATGGCCTGTGTATAGGTCACTCCACCCCCTCGCTCTCCTCCCTCCCTTCTCCTTCCTCTGTTGCCGTTCCCACCATCAGACTTCAGGGTGGTAAACTGCTTGAGCACAGAAACTTACGGGCCCAGTTCACTTGTAAGCGGGGCAAACTGTGGGCTGATTAACCCATGTTTTGCTGTGGTCTGCACTGGTTCTGTTCTATTTGGTCAGGGGCTGCTGCGTGGCATCCAAGCCCAGGCACCGAAGGTGAATCGCAGGCGAAGCAGCCCTGCAGAATGCCCCACGTACGGCCCACCACGGGGAGGAAAGCGGCTGGGGATAAACTTTTGGGATGGGGGCAGAAGATGCTTTCCCAGGGTGGGTCCCGTCTCCCCTTCCCCATGCTTTGTAGGAACTCAGCAGGAGCTGGGGCATCAGATCAGGTCACACCTTAATGGGGGGGGGGGGGGGGGGAGTCGAAGCTCAGCAGTGCTTGTCTCTCCACTTTCCCCCCCTCCTTTTAAATTTCAGGGGCTCTGAAAATAGGAGAACTTACTATTAAAAAAAAAGAGTGACTTATATGGGTTGGTAAGTTTATATGTGACACTGTATGGAGTTAACTATATTTGATTAAATGGAGTTTCAGTCAGATGAAACATTAGTGAGTTTAAAGGAAATTGGCTTAAAGTTATCACTAAGCAGAGTAGTTAGGATGCCCTTTGAGATGTCAAATAGATCCTTTTGAAGTTTCTAGTAATCGTGGTAGTGAGGAAGTTATTTTTTATTAGAAAAATGGATAGATTTTGAATTGTTCAGCAATGTTTAGATGAAAATTTATCACTGAAGAAGAAAGATGTTGCAATTTCACCCAACCTGGAGAAGCTTCCCTTAAATAAGAGAAGCAGGGCCTTGCAAGAAAAGATGGGATTGGTTTTACCAATATAGAAAATGGAAGAAGGAAGATAGTGACTTCTATCCAATTTGGAATTACATTTTTATTTGGCTGGAGAAACGGGACTTGTTTTTGATCTAAAGATGTTTTCATGCTTTTATAAAAGGATTATAGTATGACCACAGAGTGTTAAAAGACATGTTGTAAGGGACTGACCCAGTAAATCTGATGTGTGTGATGACTCATATGTGGAGTTTTAGTTTAAAATCTTAATAAAAATAAAATAAAAATTCAGGGGCTCAGTAGTCAGTGCAGATGAATGAGGGGCTCATTGCCCAACAGTTTGAGATTCAGAGCCAAGCACTCATAATGTTGGGAGTAAATTCCAGGGTGATCTTTTGAAAACAGAGTGGCAGTGTGAGAAAACCCTCTACCTCCGTCCCTCCCTGTGTGTGTGTGTGTGTGTGTGTGTGTGTGTGTGCATGCGTGTGAGTGAGAGAGAAAAAGAGAGAGAGAGAGTGCAAGGGAAATAACAAGCAAAAGGGGAAAGGGAAATGTCCTATTTGTTAAACACTTGTTTGGCTTTTGTCTCCCTGGTGGAGGAAGAGGATGAGGAGCCTCAAAGAAGAGGGAGAAAGAAGACTCCTTCCTCGTCCTGTTGAGGACAGGACGGATGATAACAGAGGCCAAAGCAGCCGAGCTGAGCAGCAGAGCTCTCTCTGGACGGCTGGAAAAGAAAAGGCTTCATGGAACTGTGGGGCTTTCATTTTTGTATTTATTAGATTCCTATCCTGCCTTTTTTTAAGGAACCTAAAGCAGCTCACATCATGTTTCCCCTGCTGCTCGCAATCTTATCCCCACAACAACGACCCTGTGAGGTAGGCCGGCTGAGTGCGTGACTGGCCCAAAGTCACCCACTTGGCTCCATGGCTGAGCGGGGACTCGAACCCGGATCTCCTGGTTCCCAGTCCTGTGCTCTTAACCTCTGCACCACACTGGCTCTCTCCCTCCGTTACGCATTAATAAAGTGCTTAACTTGTGTAGCATCATTCAAACATACCGGAAGATGCTGCCGTGAGTAACGATGCCTTGAAAGGGGGCCCTCTCCCCGTTTTTTGGCTCGTTCTTATCCTGGGTCCAAGCTGGATATGGAAAAGTTCCAGCCTTCTTATTGCCAAATGGAGGAAACGCCCAAAAATAGGACAAAAGAGATCCAGAGGTGATATGGCGATCCTGACTCTAATTCCAATGCCTCTTGCAGAGCGGGGAAGATTGGCCGAGCGCTCTGGGTTCCCTCACACTCTGCTGTCCAGATATTTGGATGCAGGCACTCCAGAACCCATACTCCTGAACAGGGGGCATCACGAACCCAGCTGTGCGAACAAACCATCATTTGTTAACCACACAGAACCCACCGCTTACCGTTGTTCCGTGCCGTCCATTTGGTGACCCTACACACGAATGCCTTCCGAAACGGCCTGTCCATGTCAGCTCTTCTCAGCCATTCCAAATTCAAGCATGTGGCTTCCCTGTTGGAGTTCGTCCATCTCATTTTTTGGTCTTCCTTTTCTCCTGCCGCCATTGACTTTCCTGAGCACGATGGCTTTCTCCGGGGAGATTTGCCTTCTCATGATGTGTCCAAATTCGGACGGCCTCAATCTTGTCTTTTTGCTTCTTGGGAAAGCGCTGACTTGAATCGATCTGGTTCAGTTGTTCATCTTTCCATCGGTCCAGGATACGGAAGCTCTCCCCAGCACCATGATTCCAATGCAGTTCACACCCCAACAAAAAACATGCTTTTCCTTCGTGTGTTGCTAGCATGCCTGCATTCAGACAACATGATAACCTGCATTTCCGGAGCAGCCCATGGTTCAATGACAATTCACACACAACCTACCTTGAACCCCTGAGTGCGGCTTCTTGCGTTCATGTCTTGATGGACAACTTCAGGACCCTGCTCCCTGCGGATCTGATTTCAAAAGCCGCAGGACCGAACCAGGAACAGGGAAGTTCTTCATCATACCGCATGTGTGAATTGCTGCCTAGTCCTGGCGTGTTTCTTATCTCAACAGCTGCAGTAGTTGTTAGTAATGTGTATACTTTTTCCTCCACCGGCTGCTCCCCGTGTCAAAAGCCTGAACCTCTTCACAATCCTGCATGCACTGAGGCTGCAAAACTTAGTCCACAAAAGCCTAGGCCAGAATACATTTGTCAGGATTAAGCCTTCCTTTAGCAAATTTGACCCTTTGGGCAGCCTTAGGCTTGCGGGGTGGGGGAGGCGGTACGTGCAGACTTCAGTTCACACTGGGTGTCTTCCGAAATGCCTCCCCTGGACCTCACAAACGTGCCAGACTCCTGCTTCACAAGACAGCAAATGGTTTTTGCTGCAACTTGGTGTCATGGCTTTGTTCTAGAGACCTTACAAGCATAGGAATGTAGAAACATAGGAACACAGAAACAGAGTGAATCAGAAGGGGTCTCCTGGGCCATCTAGTCTGACCCCCGGCTCCAGCCGGCTCTGCTCATGACATGCCCACCATGTGCATGTCCAGCCTGTCCTTGAACACCCTCACCGATGGGGCCTCAACCACCTCCCAGGGAAGCCCATCCCACACCCTGGGGGTCCTAACCATCAGAAGTGCTTCCTGGCATCCACCCTACAATGCCAGAGTCCTGCTGGATCCTTCCAAGGGATGTCAAGTCTAGCATTCTCTTCACACAATAGCTAACCAGCCACCTGTGCAAATCTCACAATTAGGACATGAGTACAAAGCACCCTTCTACCCATGTTCCCCAGGAACTGCTGTACCCAGACATCCTGCGCCTGACGCTAGAGGGAGCACAAGGCGGTTAGGACCGGCAGCCACAAATGGCCTCCTCCTCCATGAATTTCCCCAGTCCCCTTTTCCAAGGCATCCCTACATTTTGCAGGAAGAAATTCCCTAGTTTAATGATGCACCGTTGGAAACCCTCCATCGCCCGCCACCAACCTTCATGCTATGATCTCGGGAGACCTGTCCCTTTTCTCTGCACTGAGTCAGACCAAGGACTGTCCTCCGTCAAGGAGGACATGCCGCCCCCAAAGTGCGTTCTGAAACCATTGTTGTCATCGCGGGGAGCAAGCTCCGAGGGCAGGCCGACAATTTTGTTGTGACGGACTGGCTGCACGCTCCAGTCGCAATCTTTGCAGAAGGGCGGCTGGACTGGAGAGAAGGCTGGCTGCGGGGAACGGGCCACCAGTCATCCCGAGGTGCAAGCAGGGTCTCGTCGTTTTGGAGCATCCAGTTTGGAAATTCTGGAGATACAACAGGAGTGGGGAGAAGGAGAAGTCCATGGACTCCAGCTCCCAGAAGCCCCTTGGCAGCAGTCAGGACCACTGGGACCTGAAGTCCCAAACCCTGAAACTCTGCTTTCCAACCAGCATGAAGAGTTTGGTCCATGAAGCTGTTGGTCTTCCTGCATCCTTCACGAGGATCCCTCTTCTACTGAATCCATCAAAGACTGCACTCAGTCAACAGGACGACTCAGCATGGGTTAAGCAGGGGCGCTGCTGAAGCGGAAGGCGTTATCCTGTTTCCTGAATGCGGCTTTGCCCACAAGCCAAGCCTTGTCACCCACAAACAACCCAGAGAGAGAGAACCCAAGGTTGGTTGTTGGGCTGTGAACGGTGGCTGTGCACCATGGTCTGCTATCTCACCTGGGTTCAGACAACACGACCACCCGTGTTTCCACCGCATGGTGGGACAACCACCCACAGGCAGCCCACGAACGGAGCGTGGGTTACTGGGCTGTCAGAACCCGGGCCAGGAGGCCATCGCTGCGGATTGCTCTCCTCGCACAGCTTGCATGCCTGCTTCGGCTGGAGTCCCCCGTCGCCGCCCGTGACTCAGCTGGACAGCCCGGGAGACAATGGCTCTGTCTCATCCCAGGCTGTCAGGAGCCTCTCTTATCCAAGCAGTGTTTTTCTATTAGTCTAGCACTCCATTGTGCTGCTGCGGCTTATCAGCTCTGGGAGCTGATGTAATGCCCTGCTTTGGAAGCGCTCCTCCAGCAGGACAAGCTCGGTTTTATTTTGGAGAAGGAGACAAGGAGGAGGAGCGCCCCTACGGCTTTTATCACCAACCCCAGGAGGTCAGATCCTTTGGACGCGAGTTCCTGGCTCTGGGGGTCAGAGCAAAATGGAAATCCTGCAGTGACTTGAAGTATGGCAACTTGCTGATCTTTGCTAACCCGCCGGATGGCTTTCCCCCCGCGTTGCAGAAATAGCTTCCATGCATGGCAGGTCAGGAACTGCTGGGCTGAAAACGCTGCTTTCTTCCGTGAAGGAGAAGGCCAAAACGAAGCCTATGAATTGGAGCACGTTTATCTGGACTCGAACCGGTGCATTGTGTCACTGGCATGTGTGTTCACGGACACCCATTTCTGACACTTGACTTCTCACCATGGGAGCACTAGAAGGGGCAGCTGGACAGAGGCCCCCGTCATGAGTTCATCATCACCATCATCATCGTCGCATGTTTATACTGCCCATCGCAAAGGCTCTCTGAGCAGTTGACAGCAATCATCATAGAATCATACACTCAAGTCACCCATCCCAATTCTGACCAGGCCTGACCCTGCTTAGCTTCCAAGATTAGGTAGGATCAGGCACTTCAGGCTACATGGAAGACATTAAGGGCGTGTGGCGGAGGGAGGTTGCCCCACTCAAGCTTCCCAATAAGGTCGGTGCTGCCTAAATGTTCTTCAGCTGGGGACCCACCCTGGCCTGGACTGGGCCTGCAGCTAATTTTATTCATTTATATTTCACCTTTTTTCCTTTCAAGAAAATCAAGCCAGCTTGCATAATTCTCCTCCTCTCCATGTTAGCCTCATAACAACAGCCCTGTGAGGTAGGCTGGGCTGAGAGGTCTTGGTTGGCCCGAAGTCACCCAGTTGGCTCCATGGCTGAGCAGGGACTAGAGAACTAGCGTGGTATAGTAGCTAAAGCACAGGCCTCGGACTCAGGCGACCTGGGTTTTAAGCATGCAATTAAACCCCCTTGTGTGAAGCCAGTCTCGCTAGTCATATACGCACAGCTATAGTGTAACACACAACTGTTTACACACTTCCTGCTGGACACACATGAGAACGCTTGGCACAAGGGGAGAGAGGAAGCGGGCTAGAATCCAGGGAGCTGAGTTGAGAACTTCCAAGGGTTTCCCAAGCGGATTCCGCACTCATCGCTGCCTGGAAAGGGGTTCTTGTCTCTCTCAACCCAGTTATTGGTGGCTTTCCAGCCACCCAAAATCATGTATTTTTTAAAAAATCAAAATGCAAAGGAAATGTTTCCTTCGGAGGAGCACGGAGCCCTAGCAGGCAACGAAGGGGATTCCAGGGCTGCTGTTCCACCTTCACTGATTACCTCTCAAGAATAAGGGCAGGAGCCTTCCAGACCAATGGATCACCCAGCGTCCTTCCTGAGTTCTGCCATGGCCAGCCGAAGCGGCTGCTACTGATGGACTGCCAGCGATGGGCTGAATTTCAGGCTGGAAGCGAAGGCTCAGGGGACTGAAGGACGCTCTCCAGATCCTAAACTTTTAAAGAAAGCTGGCATGCCAGAGAGAAAGGGCCCAGCTGAGCCCTCTTCTCAATGGGCCAATTTTCAGGGTGGAGAGGAGTGTGTTGAATGGGGAGGGAGTCAACGACTTGAGCCTGAAATCACGAGATGCCTTCGCTTCTAAATAAGAGGGTTAAGCAGAGGTTAAGTTCGAGGCCTGCGGGGTCTCCGTCTCCCCTGGAGGTAGCCATCTTCCTTCATGCCAAGCACATGGGAACAAGGAAAGTGGGGAAGGGAAAGCACTCTGTACATGCTCAAGGAGGCCTTCTAGAAGCGCACAGGAGCCTGATGGTTAGGACCCTGAGGGTGTGGAATGGGCTTCCATGGGAGGTGGTTGAGGCCCCATCGGTGCGGGTGTTCAAGGACAGGCTGGACATGCGCGTGGTGGGCATGTTGTGCGCGGAGCCGGCTGGTGCCAGGGGTCAGACTAGATGGCCCGGGAGACCCCTTCTGACTCGCTCTGCTTCTGTGTTTCTATGATACTGAAGGCAGCAGAGAGCCATGAGGACTAGCAGCCATGATAGCTTTCTCCCCCCTCGATTTTCCAATCCACTTTCAAAGCCATGCAGAATTGGTGCTCTCCACCCCTTCATCTCATGGACAGGAATTCCAGCGTTCCATCAGGACCTCGGTGAAGAAGTCCTTCTTTTGTTCCTCGTGGAACCCACTCAGCTCCTGAGGTGGCCCCGTTGGGTCCAGCATCACGGTGGGGGAGTGAGAGAAAATTAAATTCCTATCCGACAGGCCTATTTCATCCTGTCCACTGAATGCAGCCGGGCTGAAAACGCGGGAGGACCTTGCGGAACAGGCGTGGCAGCGGACGGACGAAGACGGGGCTGCGGAGCCAAAGGATTGATTTATGTTTGCACTTCCGCCGCAGGTGATACGGACTGGCTTTTTTCCTGCCATTACTGTGTGAGGGAAATAGGTGCTGCAGGAAAAGAGCTTCGGGGATGTCTGCAGGCCCGTCCATCACTTATCGATTAGCGTGTGAAAGACTACGGATTGCCAAGCAACTGTTTGCCAAGCGCAAAGACCCTGTATTAATAACGTCCCCATTGGAGCAGGGGCCCTGTTTGTCCTCCTGGCCCAAAGCAAGGGAACTTTGGCCTCCGCTTATCAAGGCAGGGAAACCGAAAAGCCCAAGAATGCGAGTGGGCAGGCTCACCTGCGATCTGCTCAGCAAACAGACCAGCTGCAACCTTGTTCTGCAGGAAGCAAGGAGAACGCGGCCCAGGGGAACCGCGGAACGTGCCAGTGCAGCGTTTCCGAAAGCAGCGCCCGCTGGGTGTGCTGCACAACAACACCCATCAGCCGTGGACTGGGGCTGGCGCTCGTTGCCAGGCTCCCTTCTCAGCCCCAGATGGCGGTGCGCCCGGATGTTTCAGGGGACATGGGTAGGAAAGGGCTTCCGTCCCCATGTTGCCCCTGGACTGGGGAATGTGCCCCTTGACCACGGTGCTGCCTGGGTTCTAATTTTTCTCCCAGGTTTGATGGTTTTAAATTGTTGTACACAAATACGTGTGCAAGGAAAAACAGAGAAACAGAGTGAGTCAGAAGGTGTCTGCTGGGACATCTAGTCTGACCCCCAGCTCCAGCTGGCTTTGCTCACGACATGCCCACCATGTGGACGTCCAGCCTGTCCTTGAACACCCGCACCGATGGGGCCTCAACCAGCTCCCGGGGAAGCCCATTCCATACCTTTGGGGTCCTAACCAGCAGGAAGTGCTTCCTGGCATCCTAATTGAACCCTGGTTCCCTGAGCTTGGCTCCATTGGAGCTTGTCCTGCCTTCCTCTTGCAGGGGAGAACAGGTCTCTCCCCACCTCCGTGTGACATCCCCTCACGCACCTGCATGTCGCCAACAGATCCCCCCTGAGTCTCCTCTTCTCCAGGCTGAAGAGACCCAGTTCCCTCAGTCTCGCCTCATACAGCATCCCCTGCAAACCGGCCACCAACCTTGTGGCCCTACGCTGCACTGACTCCAACCTGGCTATATCCTTCCTGTAATGAGGGGCCCAAAACTGAGCACAATACTCCAGTTGAGGGCACGTCAGTGTCGTATAGAGGGGCAGTAATACCTCCAAATGATCCCTTGAAAGATAGAAACATAGACACATAGAAACTGAGTGAGTCAGGAGGGGTCTCCTGGGCCATCTAGTCTGACCCTGGTTCTAGCTGGCTCCGCTCATGACATGCCCACCATGTGCATGTCCAGCCTGTCCTTGAACACCCGCACCGGTGGGGCTTCAACCACCTCCCATGGAAGCCCGTTCCACACCCTCGGGGTCTTAGCTTTTCTCCATTGGAACACATCCTGCCCTCCACTGCAGGGGGAAAAAGATCATGGCCCACCCCTGTGTGGCACCCCATCCCATTAATAACAGAAATATAAAATAATAAAGTGACACTTACATAAATGCTCTTCATCCGGCAGCGTGTCTGGTGAAGCTCCTTTGCACGAGCGCACACAGTTGTGCAAGCCTGTGCTAAAAGGCACAGGAGCACTGCCAGGGAAAAACATGGCAACTTTTTCCCTGCCCTGGCAGCTAACAGTCGAAGCAAGCGGGTCCCTTGCCATCCAACAGCACTAATCCAAATGTAGCTTCCAAATTGACCTTGTCAGCATCCTATGAAGCTGGAAGAGCTCTCCTAAGTTTCATTGCTTCCCTTTTTCACTTCTGCAACCTGTGGGATTCCCACAGGCAAGTCGGTGCCTTCACTCTTTTTCTATTTTTTATTTTTTTGCAGCAATCCTGTTTTGGTTCGGTTTCTGTCAGCATCTCACCACCTGTGTTCCCATTTATTTATTTATTTGTCCTTCACCTGCAGGGTCTCAGGACAGTAGTACAATACAAAGGACAGTATCAGCATCAAATAATAACAAATAAAGCCCATGTTATGACAACGTTAAAGCTTAAAATACTGGGAAAATAGATAGGTTTAGAGGGAGCATTAGACGGAGTGATGCCTGAATATCATATCTGTATATAATTTAAAATCATGGGAAATTGGTTAATTCTGGCCAAAGGCAGGCAGGCAGGTAGGCAGAGAAGAAGATACTTTATTTATTTATTTATTTATTTATTTATTAAAACATTTCTATGCCGCCCCTTGCCGAAGCCTCGGGGCGGCTCACAGCATAAAATAAAATACAATAAAATACAAAAATAACAATATAAAATTAACAATATGAAATAAATAACAATATAAAAGAAGTCGCCCTGGCCAGATAAATAAGCAAATATTGTTAACAATTAAAATGACGTTTAAATAAAAAGGTCTTGAAGGACATGAGTGACAGACCTGAAATTGTGCATCCTGGACTCTTTGGTACCACTTTCTTTGAGGTGCAAGCAAAGCTGGGGGGGGGGGGTTTGGGGGGGTTGCCACAAAGATTTATTTATTTATTAAAAGGTTTTATATGTTGTCCAACTGCTAGCGTCTCGGGACATTTTTTACAATAAAAGTGACATAATATGAAATGCAGCACAGCACTCAATAATTCCATTATAATGAAACCCACATTAAAACCTATTAAACATTAAAATAAAAGGGAAATAAAAGGGTTTTCGCAGAAAGAGTTAACAGGTCTTTGCTCTTTTGCTAGCTGGAGTACTGGGGTGAAGCAACGCCGGACCCCGTTTTTCAGCCCCTTTGGCGGGGGGGGGGAGCTCTCGAGCCCGGGGCCCCTCCCAGACTTCCTGGGAACTTGCATCCAGAAGGTCAACAGAGCAGAAATCCTGTTGAAGTCCACCCCTCTGTTTGGATTATTTAACAAGGTACGACAGCCACTTAAATGGAGCTTATCAAACGTCACACCTCCCAAAGCACATTCAGAGATGGCAGGATATGAACCCTGGGAGAGAAGGGCAGCCTTGATTTTTTTCCTCTCGTCTCTCTCTCTGTTTAAGAAAAGAAAAGATCACACGGGCCGGCTCGTGGGTGGATTCGCGTGTGCACAGACAGGGCAGCAAAGTTGTCTCTGGCCAGCTTCCATTCCACAAATGAGCTTTTTCTTTTGCTCATTTTATTTTATTTTATTTTATTTATTAAAACATTTCTATGCCGCCCCTTGCTCATGCCAGAGGGCTGTGAGGTCCGGTGGGGCCCGCCTTTCTCCGCCTGGCTTGCGATCCTTTGCAAGGTGGGAAAAGTGAACCCGAGTGAACTGAGTTGGCCAAGGCAGCTAGCAGGACAAACGGAAATCACACCAAGCTCAGATGCGAAGCCTGGGCAAGACTGCACCAGAGGGAGTAAAATTATGAAGCGCAAGATGATGATGATGATGATGATGATGATGATAACATTTCTATGCCGTCCCTTGCCGAAGCCTCGGGGCGGCTTACAACACAATAAAATACATTGACATACAATAGAACATAATAAATTACCATTAAATACAAAAATACAAAAAATACACTGAGTTACAAACATAATAATATAAAATTAAAATTATCAGTATAAAATAAGTAAATAAAGAATATAGGAGGAGAAAAGAGAAGGAAGAAGAAGTTGCCCTGGCCAGATCATATATTTTAACAATTAAAATGATGTTTAAATAAAAAGGTCTTTACCTGGCGCCGAAAAACCAGTAACGACGGTGCCAGGCGGACCTCTTTGGGGAGTGAATTCCATAGATTGGGCGCCACCACAGAGAAAGCCCTCCTCCGAGTACTTACTCTCCTAATTTCTTTCAGGGAGGGTTCCCGGAGAAGGGAACAGTGGTGTTAATACTTCGTTTTAACAGGGGTTTCGGCACCTCGAGAGGACAGGAGAGCCTCAGCTGTGTGCGAGAGAAGGTGGCTGTGCTTCTCTTGGGATAGCATTCCGGACTTGGGGGCCACCACGGAAAAAGCCCTTCAGGCCAGGCACCCTCCAGAGGAATGAGTGCAGAGGGCCCTTGGGTGCCCCTTATTTGTTCCAAGCATCCCACACCACAGTTCCTCTGCAAGAAAGCTCTCGGTTATCAAAACACAGTTAAAAAGCTGTAGTCTGAGCATAAGCAGAGTAATTTGTTGATCCCAGGCTAGAAACTACTTCCCAAGTCTCTCTGTTTCAGTAATGCTGGGGGCCAGTCCGTCTCAGTGGGTCCCTTTGGAGGAGAGCCAGCCTTCAAGCTCTGCCCAGGCCCTATCATCGGGGGCCGGGCAGGACATGGGGTCATCTTCCACAGAAGGCCCCATCTTTTTAAATCATTCCTAGACTTAAACAGTCCAAAATCGAAACCTCCCTGCAAGTAGAAAGTGAGCACAGCAAGGGAAAGCCAGAGCGAGCGCCTTCGCCACTGCTCAGCTAGCTGCACTCGTTCTACAGACTGGCTTGTTTTTAACCATGGGGAATGGTTTGAAAATGACACCCATTGCCTACCCTGGAGTGGTACAGCCCTCTGTACCAGTGTGGGACTGTACCACCTCCCCATGTGATGCACAGGTAGACAATTAACTCTTTTGGGCCCAGCAGATAGACAGTAAAAGAAGGGAAAGGATGGAATTAGGCAGTGAACAGGGTCTGTCCTCTTTAGGGACAAGCTGCATAGAAGAGAGATTGCAAGAGAGAGAGAGACTCTGTTGCAAAGTAGAAAATAGCCCTGAATTTCACAGTGGTGTTTCTCCACAGCCTCAGCGCTGGGACAGACCTGCCTGGGTTCTTGCAATGGTTACACAATGATCGGCTTTGTTTCCAAGCATAGTGTTGTATGAACTTTAGTAAAAACTTGTCCACTAAGCAGATATGACGGAGGTGTATAACTGGATGTATAACCTGGAGAAAGCGATTCAGCCTCTCCCATAATTCTAGGACTGTTCCGGACAGACACAAGCAAGTGCTTCTTCAAGCAAAACATCATTATTCAACTATGGCATGAGTCTGTCACAAGACACAGAAACAGAGAAACAGAGCGCGTCGGAAGGGGTCTCCCGGGCCATCTAGTCTGACCCCCGGCTCCAGCCGGCTCCGCTCACGACATGCCCACCATGTGCATGTCCAGCCTACCCTTGAACACCCGCACTGATGGGGCCTCAACCACCTCCCGTGGAAGCCCATCCCACACCCTCGGGGTCATAACCGTCAGGAAGTACTGTCAGACGAAGAGGTGCCAACCATGTGGAGGGGTATTAAATGGAGATCAGGCAGATTAATGGAGAAAAAAACTCTTGTGATGGGCAGAGACTACCTCCAGACACTGCAGTTCATGTGCGGGAAGGTGAACTGGTGGGTCACTTAAACCCATCAGGGCTCTTCTCACGGTGTTGTAATGGAGCCCAGGCTGACAAGGAAGAAGCACCACTTCCTCGTTATGAACAAGGACACGGCCCTCCCCTGCCAGCTGCCCGAAACGCAAATCCCCATAATGCAGGGCAAAATAATGATGGGCATTTGCTCTTGAATTAAGTTAAGAGGATCCACTGGCTTTGCCACGAAAACTGTGGGACGGAAGGGGTTTGTTGGTATGGCTCTACTCAGTGCTTGGATAGGTAGTCCCTGGGGGCTGTTGGAATGAGCACCTGCACCTCAAAATTCATCAGTACACCACTGATTCTGTAGTCCAAGGAAGCTGAAATGAATTATGATTCCATGTGTGTTGTTCATTCCTGTTTTGTTTCCCCAGACAGAACTTCCCTTCCACACATCCAAACAAGATGACAGAAACATAGAAACAGAGTGAGTCAGAAGGGGTCTCTTGGGCCATCTAGTCTGACCCCCAGCTCTAGCCGGCTCCACTCATGACATGCCCACCATGTGCACGTCCAGCCTATCCTTGAACACCCGCACCGTTGGGGCCTCAGCCACCTCCCATGGAAGCCCATTACACACCCTCGGGGTCCTAAATGTCAGGAAGTGCTTCCTGGCATCCTAATTGAACCCTGGTTCCCTGAGCTTGGCTCCTTCCCCATGATGCATGGGAAGGAGCCATACAAAAGCTAATTAGAGCTATTTCTTAGAAATTCCAACAGCAGCTTGAGTGGTAAATATATTTCTTTAATAAAAAATAATTCTTTTCCACCTTACAGGGCAGAAGCTTTTGAAACACAGCACAAAACAATGAAATTCACCTAATGAAAACTATGATGTAAATAAAAAGAATCCAAACAGCACAACAATAAAATTCACAGAATAGTTACAAGGAGAAAAGCAGGTACTATTTATTCAAAACATTTACATGCTGCACTTCATGTATAGCATCTCAGGGTGGCTTACGACATTAAAATCAAAATCCAATAAAAACAATCAATACCACAATAGAATAACCAAATAATAAAATCAAAAGTGACTGTTAAAACCCATTAAAATGCTAATTTTTAAAATAATGCTTGAATAAAAAGGTTTTGACCTGGCACTGAAAAGAATATAGTCTCAGTGCCAGGTGAACCTCTCTGGGGAGCGGATTCTGCAATCTGGCTGCCACTACAGAGGAGGCTCTACTCCAAGCAGACGTCCTTCTTACCTCCTTTAGGGAGGGTTCCCGGAGCAGGGCCTCTCCCACAGATGTTATATGATATTTATTTATTTATTTTTCAATTTATATCCTGCCTTTTTCCTCAAAGGGCTCAAGGTAGCTTATATCTCCTCCTCCATCTTATCCCCACAACAACAACCCTGCGAGGTAGGCTGGGCTGAGAGTCTGTGACTGGCCCAAGGTCACCCAGTGGGCTCCATGGCCAAGCAGGGACTCGAACCCAGATCGCCTGAGTCCCAGTCCCAGGCTTTTAACCACGACACCACACTGGCTCTCCAGATATAAATATATTTTATATATGTTTTGCTGATGGCATTAAAAAGTTGTTACAACGCTGGGAAAAATGCATCACAAAGGAAGCTGACTATGTAGAAAAGGGATGCAATTTTTTTTGGAAATTCTTAATAAACAAACAAACAAATAAATAGAGTTTAAAAAGAACAGAAACTTTTTGAGGAACCCTCCTATTAGGAGCTTGGATTGTGGGGAACACTTTTAAATGCCAAAACAGGAGGGATGTATCACTAAGCAGAAGGCCAGAGAACACCAATCTGGCGAAAGTGTCCATCTGTCGATTTACAGATTTTTCCAGCAGTTCAGAAATACTTAGGGTCCTCGAAAAAGGAATATGGAGCAGCTCGACGTGGTGTGGAGGATGGTGGCCAGGTGCCCTTGCGTGGGTTCAGTCCTGATGCTCCTTCAGGGCAGCTCCACCGTCCTTCAGCTCCAGCCGCCCACACCATCTCTGGTGGTCCCTTGTCCCCGGGCTGGGCTTGGACTGGGCAGGACCTCAAACAGGAGGCCCAACCAGAAGCGTCTCATCTGCAGAGCAGGACAAACGTCCCCCGGGCTGTATGGCTGCCATCTTGCAAAAAAGCGAGCTCCATGGGGCATCTCAGCCCTGCCGTGACTCATGGACCTGGGGACGGTCTCCATCCTTTGCGGGTCTTTCAGTCCAGCTGTTCCAGCCGTGGCCGGCTCTGCCACGAGGCAGACGGAGCCAGGAGTCCTGGAGGAGGGCGCGCTCCAGGGCGCCCCTGGGTGGGGGAAGCTGGCTGTGCCAGGGCCGGCCCTACCGCGAAGGAGAGTGAAGTCTTGCCTTTGGTGCCAGGCCAATTTATCGGGCAGAGCAAGTGGCCGTTTATTGATTTATTGATTTATATCCCGCTTTTTTCCTTCCCAGGAACTCGAGGCAGCTTACACAATTCTCCTCTCAATCTTATCCTCACAACAACCCTGTGAGGTAGGTTGGGCTGAGCGTTTGTGACTGAGTGAGGACTGAAACAGAGATTGCCTAAGCCACGATCTTAGCTACTGCACCACACTGGCTTTGCGGGTCACGAGGAAGGCAGGAATCCCCTGGCAATCCTGCCCTGTTGGGGGACGGGTGTGAGATCCACACATCTTGTCCTGTACCCTTTAAGCTTGGTGTCTTCCAGAATTTGTCTGGATATCTGTGAGAAGTGAAATGGAGCGGACCCTCTGCTTCCGGCAGCAAAATGTCTTGGCCCCAGAGTTCCCAAGCAGAGAATCGCTTTGGAAAAAGCCTTCTGGGATGAATATGGGGAAGAGTGAAGGGGCTTTTTCTGGCTAGGAAGTTTTGCACGTTCGGTTTGCAGACAGCCAATCCAAAGACTGTCTTCTTGCATAGCTTTTTAAAAGCCAGCGTACTTTCTAATTCCTGGGTGTCCATTTGGCTGTATCCCGTGGGCTTGATGCGTGACACCTTTTACCTGAAAATGCTGCTGCTAAATCTGGGCAGGCAAAGGCTGCATGAAGTCCACGCAGGTTGGCCTGTGTTTTGCTCCGCTCCTGCCGAGTTCACTTGGCACCCACGTACACACTCGCTTGTTCCTGAAATGACCCGTGTGCGCGACTCCCAATCCAATGAGGATCTCGGCATATGTACCTCGGGTTAATTTCAGAGTTATTCAGAACAAAGTCTGCACAGTGTCATATCTCTTTACTGAAAACTCACTCTCTGAAGCTTGGGAGGAGAGGAGGTGGCGTCCCAGCATCACGAAGGCCAGCCTGTTAGTTCTGGGCACAGTCAGGAAGCACAGGTTTCCCCTGAGCTTGGTGCTTATACCTGACCCAAACGGTGGCTGGTTCAGACAACTTGACAAGCCACGATGGTGTTTCTTTTTAACCATTGTTGGGTTGTCCAAATGCAGTCGTGGCCTTTCACCATGGCAAGTTTGGTCTTTAGAAACACAGTAAGAAACAACTGTGTAGTCCATGTTTCTCCAGACCACTATGGCTTGGCAAGTTGGCTAACCATGGTTTCCACAGTCCAGCTATGCAACCACCACAGAGTCCTCTGGAAAGAGTGGCAACTGCGAGAGCCGCTCCAGCCATTCGGCCTCTATGGGTGGACTGATGAGGAAGAGGCAAGCAACGACGTAAGGGAGGAACAGTGCAGCTTGGGACTGAGCTTCAGGCTGATAGATGTGTCACAACTAAGGTGGACTGAGCGAGCAGGGTGGAAACCACTTGATTGGCTGTTTAAAAAGAAAGAACGAACCATGGGTAACCATGTTGGGTGGCTTCTTGTGCCGTGTGAACACAGCCAGCGCAAAATGAATGGTACCCCATGGGAAACCCTTTACAGAACTCATAAAACTGATAAAGATTGTGAGTTAAGGCGAAATCCGATGTTTAGGCAGAAAAGGAGCCTAAACTGGCTGGGAATTACACTCCCAGTTCAGCTGCGAAGTGGAGGGCTTTTAAAATCCAAACATGCATAGGGCTGAACCCTTAATGGGGCTTAACGCACCCCGTTACAATCACCCATGTCCAACGGCTTCCATTCAGATCCATCTCTAGCAGCTCGACAAGTAAGGTGCCATGCCTTTAATGTGATCCTGATGTTCATCCCATTCAGAGCACACGCACGTTGAAATCTATCTGAGCCATTTACTCTTCTGATACGACAAACCCTTTTGTTATTTTTTTGCCTCTGAGATATAGAACTTCTCCTGAATCCCCACCACACAGCAGCCAGGGAAATAAAGCTCCATGGAACGTGAGCAAAGGAAAGGTGGCGGTTCCGACCTGAAGGTCTAGAAGCCAGCCTACAAGGCCCCGAGCGCCCCATCAGGCTCGGTTTCTAGGAACCTGCGCGTGCAAGCCGGCACTTGGAAACTTGCCACGGCAGGCCTTGGTTTTGCTCCTCTTGCTGCCTCGTCATGCGCGGTGCTTTGAAATGTCAAATGTGGGAGTCTTTCCTGGAGGCCTCGGAGAGAGCGCAAGACTCCCAGACGTGTCTGGAGAACAGCCAGGAGTCAGCAAGCCCTTTGCAAAGGCAGATAATCAGCCGCCGTGGAGAAGCAGCGGGAGGACGGAAAGAAAGGGCATTCGGCATCTCCTGTTGCCCGTGCTTGCTTGCTGCAGGCGCATCCCGGCTAGCTGTGGGAACGTCGTGGGAACAGGCGTGCCTTTGCCCCGGAGGCACAATGTCCTGCGCCAGCCCTTGGGGGCCTGGAGAGGAGACCCATGATGAGCCCCGCGTGCCTCTGGCGGACACCCGTTTTGATGGAAAGTGTCCATAGCTTAGTGGCGGATCCTGCGCTTCCCTTCACAAAGTCCCAGGCCACAACACTGCTGTGTAGCTTGGCCAATCAGAACAGCCTGCGCAGAGCTCGGTGAGCTGAGGGACCTGCTTCGGGATAAGTCGGGTTGACATGCCCTTATGCAGAACTTTCCTTTTCGCTCTTCCCTTCAAAATGGGAATGCGAGAGAGAGAGGTCACTTCTACACCCAGTGGAGCTGCATGAAGCGTTGCCCAGGGGTGCAAGCCATGTCTTGGCTGATTTGCCAGGGGGAGCAAATTTCAATGGGGTTTGCAGCTGGAAAGGAAAGGATAAGTACCCCGCCACCAGATCCCAGCACGCTGGTGCACCTCACCCCCTCCTCACTGTTCACAGCAATTAAGTTGGGAAGGGGGAGAGCTTCCATTGGAGTCAACGGAAGCTTTTCTGCGTTGAATTGTACACAGTACATAGGAAATTTCCTCCAGGAAGAGAAATTCAAAGGGGCTGGCTTTGCTTTCTGTGAAGCATTTGGCTTAGTATTTGCACAACTTATGCAGATTCATAGAATGCCTAAGAATTATTAAGCAGAATAAGTAATAATTATGTCATTTTATTTTCTGAGCTTCTGTCCCTGGTTTGATTTTGCTGGCTCTTCTTTCTTTCCTTCTTTTTTTGGCAAAGAAGGCATTTTAAAAACTGCGTGTGTGGAAATTATTTATTTAACAGTAATCGCCCTAAATGCCAAAGTCTTTGCAGACATTTTGGAATAAACAAGATGGTTAAGTACAAAAACAGATAGTTTCAAAGCAGCGCTTTACTATGACCTTCAGGGGGTTTTTTCTCTTCGCCGAAGCCAAAGAATTTATCTCAGAAGAATCCTATAATTATCCCCCTTTTAATCCAAGATATAACAACTCTTTGGCAGGGATCATGATGCTTCCTTTTGAATGATGAAGGCTACGCTTTGCAGCCACCTGCTTGCATGTGGAAAGAGCCCGGAGTGTTCCTCACTCCAGGTGGGCTGAAATTTCTATTACCGGCCCGAATTCTGAAAGGGAATAGAAGTTGGTGGCTATAATGTTGGAGCCATAACGAAAGAGTGGCACATCGCCACAACCTTGATATTGGAAAAGCTGGGCACACGCGGCCTTGTCTTCTAAAGTATAGCAAAAGGTTTGCATTCTTCCTTTATCATGGTGGAGCCCTAAAAACCGTCAATTTTCCTTCAGCTGCAAGGCCAACATAACTATAAAGGCATACAGTCAAAAGTCTGACTGGCCAGCGACGACCAAAAACCTGCAAAAACCAGCGTCCTTCAATTTGGGGGGGCATCTGAAGTGGCAGCAATATGCCCTTTTCTTGGGAAAAAGTGTGTTTTTAGCATGGTTGTTGTTGTTGTTGTTGTTGTTGTTGTTGTTATTATTATTATTATTATTATTATTATTATTATTATAACGTTTCTATGCCGCCCCTTGCCGAAGCCTCGGGGCGGCTTAAACCACACTTCCACCAAACACACACACACACAGACACACAACCTCAAGTAGTCATGTGGCAAGTGGGACATTTGGTTATTCTTCTGCACTGAGGATGGAGGATGATGGGATTTGTGAACAATGCTAAGAACCCAAGTAGTCTGTGATTTACTCAGAGCAAACAGTTCTTGGTCAAGCAAGGGCTTCATGGACGGCTGGGTTTCCCAACCTCTTCCAAAAAGGGCTCTTTGCTCCAGACATGCGCCGTTGGGGCTCCTTGGAAGAGGAAGGGTGAAATTGAAATCTAGGCTAGAGAATTGAGATTCTCTAGCTTGGCAAAGGGCTTCTCTGCTTATGCCTCACGCAGGAGTGAGGGTCATGGATTTCATGTTCCAATCGTAGCACGCTTTTGTCCAGATCAAAAGGTCATGAGATAAACATGGTCGATTCTTGCTGCTCATGTTGCTAAGAGATGCTGGTATCTTGCGTCCTCTTTGCCCTTTATTTGCTCACCTGCGAAATGCCAGCACCCACCAAAAATCCCCACGTGATTTAACTGTTTGTTAGCCACTACAGGCGTTCTCCCTGTGCCCCTCAAGGAGGGCAGGTTCCTCTCACACGACTTTTTATCTTTTAATTTAGATGTTCTCTGCCTAGTTGCCATTGGAAGGCAAGACTCATTCGGTTGGCGGGTTTCCTCCAACTGCACCCCCACAAGCCAACCGCCATGACAGAACCAAGCCCCAACCTACAATGACAGGAAAGTGAACAGAGGAAGCCAAAATCCCAAATTTGGGGCCCCAGATTTCTAGAAGGCAACCTGTTCCACCTTGTTACAGTCCATGCACACTTGTCGAAATAAAGAGAAGGGGGCCCAGAGGTCTGGCTTGTTCGTTTTGCATGGGGGGGAGGAAGTCTTTGTTTCTTTGGGCACCTTAAAACCAAGGTGTGCTGGCCAGGTGCATGGGTCATGGAGGCCTGTATTTTAGCTAAACGTGTTTTAATCCAAAACGGATGCATATGTCTTCTGACCTGTTTATATTGTTTCGGTCTGTACTCGTGTGCTGGGATGGCAACACAGGCTGTCCCATGTTTAATTTTCTTTCACCTGCTACTGTTTTCACGAGGCCAAAATTGTGGCCAAACTTCCGCCATTGCTGTTTTGATCCCTGTCGCTTTGGATTCCCCTGGATGGGCTGGTTTTGGGCTGCCCCCTTCTTGATTCTTTGATTCCCTCCCCCCGCCCATTCCCAAAATCAAATCCCTTCCTTTCTTCTGCCGATAAAGTCCTTTTTACAAACAGGGGTCTTCTTAAGGAGCAGGGTCCTTTAAAGACTCGCGGACACAGAGACTTCAAGGCACGTGTAAATCAGCATCTGCAAAGTTGTCCACATTTATTTGCAAGATGTTTGTTCTCTGCGGCTGAGCCTGGGATCTTGTCAGCTCCTTGCGTGCCACCCTTGGCAAACAAATGTTGTGCTTTGGCAATATTTCCACCACAGAACACAATACAGCCAAAAAAAAAAGTGCACAAGGAAGGACAGTTCTCAGGTGCGCACGTCATAGAAACAGAGTGAGTCAGAAGGGGTCTCCCAGGTCATCTAGTCTGACCCCCGGCTCCAGCCGGCTCCGCTCACGACATGTCAGCCTCAGGTTGGTTGCTGATGATTGCATGAGAATGCAAAAGTAGGAAGACCATGAACAAATATTGCAATTATGGTGTTAAATTCATGTGTGTGCATGCGCATCGTTTTAACATTTAATTTTTCACTCTTCTTCACCATGCAGAGAGCCTCGGCTATTATAAAAATGAAATAAATGAATGAATGAATATTTTTTTGGTGCTGCCAGTGCATGGGATGTTTTTCCTTTGGGGCAGAACTCAGGAGCAGCACCGTGGTGCCCAGAACCTCCAGAGAGGCCAGGGCAATCCTGGATTTATGAGCGTACGAAGAGGGACAACGATTAGGTCGTGCTGTTCATGCTTCTCTTAAAAATCAAAGAAGGCTGCCCTGTGTTTCTGGAATGCATAATCAATGACTGTTGAATCTGAAGACCCACTGCCATTTGCCACGTGCCAAAAGGACATGCCCCCAAACTGAACGCCAATTCTCCGTTTGCTCTCGTCTCTGTTGTCCTCTTCTTTCCTTCCTTCCTTCCTTCCTTCCTTCCTTCCTTCCTTCCTTCCTTCCTTCCTTTCTTTCTTCCCTTCTTTTCTCTGTCAAAGTGACAGCAAATGGGATGCTTGAATGTTGGACTGGAACTTGAGTTCTAGTCCACACTCAGCCCCTGAAACTCAGCCCAGCCTACCTTACAGGGTTGTCATGAGGAGCAAATGGATAAGAGAAGGACCTCACAAGCTTGGGAGAGGCAGAAAGTGTAATAATCACATTGTAAGCACCTTGGGGCAGAGACCTGTGCTCTCCAAGAGCTGCCCTTCTTTTGCATCTATCCATGACGAGGGCTGTATGCAGCTCTCTGACTTGCAGGCCAGTGCAGCAAAACCTGGGAGAAGCCTTTGGCCCAAGAGTGCCCCCGTTTGCAGCTTTTCTGGAGGCATCTTGGTGGCGAGCCTGGTGATTTCTTTCCATGCTGGCTGTGAGAAGAGGCAGGAGATCTGAACACAGATCCTCATCGCCAAGGTTGGAGATCTGTTCCAAGCTTGGATCTGGGATTCCGGGGAATCCTGTGGCCTCCTAGACAGCACTGGGAGGGCTATGGGCTTGCTTTGCCCAATATAGAAATATATTCCATACTGTAAGTGGCATAGACATTGAATAAACAAGGAAATGAACATAAGAGGTGCTGTATGAATACACGGGTGGTGATTCTGCGCTTGGCGTGTTGACCTGCAGACTGCCAGAGCTGCTTCCTGCTACCTAAGCACCACATATTTAAAATTCATTTTATTACCACCGCAAATTCCTAGTAAATATGGCAAGGGGTTCCACACGGTGCATGGCTAAGGATATGGGGAGAAACACATTCTGACTGGATTTTGGTAAGAAGTTCATAGAATCATAGACAGCAGAGTTGGAAACGTAGAAACAGAACAAGTCAGAAGGGGTCTCCCGGGCCATCTAGTCTGACCCCTGGCTCCAGCTGGCTCTGCTCACGACATGCCCACCATGTGCACGTCTAGCCTATCTTTGAACACCCGCACCGATGGAGCCTCAACCACCTCCCGGGGAAGCCCATTCCACACCTTCGGGGTCCTGACTGTCAGGAAGTGCTTCCCAGCATCCAAACAAAACCTTGGCTCCCTGAGCTTTGCTCCGCTGGAGCGCGTCCTGCCTTCCTCTGCAGGGGAGAACAGGTCTCTGCCCACCTCCATGGGACACCCCCTCACATACCTGTATGTCGCCAACAAATCCCCTCTGAGTCTCCTCTCCTCCAGGCTGAAGAGACCCAGTTCCCCCAGTCTCTCCTCATATGGATTCCCCTGCAAACCGGCCACCAACCTTGTGGCCCTTCGCTGCACTGACTCCAACCTGGCTATATTCTTCCTGTAATGTGGAGCCCAGAACTGAACACAATACTCCAGTTGCCTGCGCACCAGAGTTGTGTAGAGTGGTAGTAATCCCTCTCTTGATCTAGAAGCCACACTTCTGGCTATGCAACCAAGGGTGGCGTTCGCCCTCTTGGCCACCGCATCACACGGCTGACTCACATTCAGCCTGCAGTCAACCAGCACCCCGAGGTCCCTTTCACAAGTGCTGCTCTCCAGCCTCTTGTCGCCTAAGCTGTACTTGTGATGCCCATTCCTATGCCCCAAGTGCAAGACCTTGCACTTATCCACACTGAACGCCATCCCGTTGTCCCCAGCCCACTTCCATAGTCTCTCCAGATCCTTCTGGATCTGGAGTACCTGCTCCTCAGTTGTGGCCACTGCTCCAGTTTTAGTGTCGTCTGCGAATTTGATCAGCAGACTGTTCACCCCTTCTTCCATGTCGTTAATGAAAAGATTAAACAGGATCGGCCCCAGGACAGAGCCCTGGGGGACCCCGCTTGTCACTGGCCGCCATCCCGATGATTCCCCATTAATGGTTACCCTCTGCTTTCGGTCAGTCAACCATGCCCTAATCCATCGGGCAGTGCTTTGGTGTATCCCAAAACTCCTCAGTTTCTCCACCAGGATATCATGGGGCACTTTGTCAAAGGCCTTGCTGAAATCCAGGTATACCACATCCACTGCATCCCCTCCGTCTAGCCACCGCAAACCTTGTCATAGAATTCCACAAGGTTTGTCTGGCAGGACCTGTTTTTGCAGATGCCGTGTTGTGTGGCTGTCAGCCTCCCTTCCCTATCTAGCATCACTAGATCGTCACTGGAAGGGGCCAGGAAGGCCATCGAGTCCAACCCCCTACTGTTGCAGGACACCAATTTACAGCATCCCACTGAGATGGCTGCCCAGTTTCGCCCTGAATGTCTCCAGTGTGGGAGAGCCCCCCACCTCTCCGGGCAGCTGGTTCCACTGCCATCTTGCTCGGACTGTAAGGAAGCTTTTCCTGATGTCCAGCCTGTTACTGAGTCCATGCTTCCCAAAGCAATAAAGTAAGCCCCTGCAGTTTTAACCCTTCTCAGAATGCTTTGCAATGCTTTTGCAACAAAAACGCGTCTTTAAAAAAATTCACATCAGTGGCAGAGGGCACAAAAGATCACTAGCCACTCACCGAAACTGTACACTCAGCAACTTTGCAAATGAAAATGTACAAATGCCTATGAATTTTTGTGCAGACTTTAAAAACATAACCGAACTTGCAGACGGGTGCAGAAGAGGGACAGAACAGACTTAGGGTAGGGGGAAATGAGAGAAGCTGAAACGGATTCACCCACCCACAATGCACTTGGGTGACATCGTCTTTTCAAACATGCAAGGCCAAGCTCCCGACTGGATGGTATTAGGAACCTGTCTTTTATTCCTGGGCCAGTCCTGGAAGCAAAGTGCCTTAAAAGTCTGCTTCTTACCCTCCTTTGGGCCTAGTCTAAACAGACGTCTCGAGAAAGAGACTGCTTAATTGCCAGGACAACGCACGATAACACATTTCCCCCTTCCAAACTTAACACAAAAAGTGGTCCCAAGGGGTCGATTCTAGGACCAAAAGCAGGCCCTAATGAACACTGAGGGAATTAGGAGCGGCTGATAAGGACCTTCCTTTTATAGTTTTAATTTCCTAGCCACAGTCCACAGCTCCCTGATAAGGCGCTCTGGCAGGGCTGCCCGGCACCCCCTATTCCTTGGGCTCGAAGGCCTTGAGTGAGCAGACATCCATCACAACCCTTTTTGCAATTTACATGAATACCCCGATGGCTGCCGATAAGGAAAAGTGTAAGTCAACAGTTGTGCCTGTAATTGGGTGTTCCCTGGTTAGATATTCTGGGCTGTTATCTCAGAATCTTGTTGGCTGGGCTCTGTTGAACTTCAGCGTCACCTTGCAGGGGATGGAACAACGCTCGGGTTCCTCAGCACCCTTTGTGTGCCCGGTGAAAGACGCTCACGGCAGCAGGAAATTGGTACCCTCCAAGGGCTCCGCCGGCAAAAGAAGATTTGATCTTCTGTCTCGGTCACACCTTCATTCTCACCGTGGCAGAAGAACCGTAAGCAGCTCCTTGATTCCTGGGGTGGTCGGACAGCAGTGCACATCAGTGGCTGTGTTGGCCGTGGCTGATGGGATCTGTAGTTCGGCAACCTCTGGAGGAGCACACGTCGCCCTAGAACAAAACAGTATTTTATCGTTTATTTATTCATTAAAAGCTTTTTTAGCCTGTCCTCTCCAGAAGTCTTAGGATGATAGTACAGTCAGAAGTACCACATCACATCCTCAAATAAAATCCAATTAAAGCAACGATTAAATCCTTAAAAGTTGGGAAAATAAAAAAGGTTCCAGCCTGGTGCTGAAAGGAGTAAAGTATCAGCACCAGTCGCACCACTCTGGGGAGCATATTCCACAGCTGGGGTGCCACTGCAGAGAAGGCCCTTCTCCGGGAAGCCACTCTCCCGCTCTCCTTCAAAGCGGGCTCCAGAGAAGGACCTCCGACCCAGATCTTAGGGGGCAGACTTCAGAGACACAGGTCCTCAACCATGTTCAGTATGCCAAAAGAAAAGCGACGGAGGCACCCAGCTCTCCTTACGCCTCTGTTCATCTCTGTGAACATCTCTTCCTCTCCTGACAGCCACGCAAAGGAAGGGTAATTGATACGTACCATCTGGCTATCGCACCTGGTTATCCTTTTCCTTAAGGCGCTCCTGGCAGAACACCGTGAGGGTTAGCCCACTGTGTCCTAACAACAACCCTGTGAGGTTGGCCTGAGAGAGGGGCGAGGGAGAACGCAGGCCAAAAGGACCCGCTTGTTCATGCCCAGGCAGTTCCCTCCGAGTGGGCCAAGCCCCGCACGACAATCAAGTGCCTCCACTCAAACCTGAGCTCTTGGGAAGTCTATCCAAAACAGAGCTTGGATGCCCAAGAGCAGAGGACAAAGAGCCAGGAAAATTCCAGCCTGGAACTTTGGAGAGCCGCTGTTACTGCTCAGCACTGAGCTGGAAGGACCAAGACAGAAGGCAGCCCTACACTATTCACACACAGCAACCCTGAGGAAAATTTCCCTCCGGCACTCCGATGTGGTATAGTCCAACCCCCCCTTCGGGGCTCTACCACTTCTCCATGCTGCAAGGGTCATTCACACTTTCCGAGGAAAGCGCCTCATGGGGAAGCCATCCAAGAACATTATCTCTTAGCAGTCCAGGGCTTGCAGTCCAGGCCCCATCGTTCTTCCGCCTTCTCGCTCTCCTCCGGCAGGAGAAGCCGAAAGTGAAAATGACCAGACCCCGTCTATAATCGCAGAGGGAGGCTCAGCCCAATCGGCTCGAAGTAAATGGCGCTCACCAGACAGCCCTTTTATGAGATGCCTTTAATTTTCATTTCAGTCCACGTAATCCGCGGTGTCAACGTATTGCAGATAAAAAGAACCGTTTGTCTTCGACAAGACACGGGGGCTTCCCCCATTCTTCCCCCTCATACTTGAGGTTGGCCACGGAAGGCTGCAAAGCAAACTCAGAGCCCACGGGGATGATGGGTGGGAGAGTCAGAACAGATGACATGCAGGACTTCTCCCGGTGCGCAAGGATCCAGTTCTACAAGAAGCAGAGACGGCCACCGATTTGGACAGCTTAAAAGGGCACTGGACACATGCATGAAGGAGGAGGAGGAGGCTATGTGTGGTTACTAGTCCTCATGGCCTCCAGGATCACAGGCATTCTGTCTAGGCATACCAGTTGCTGGGGCACATGGGCAGGAGGGTGCTGGGTGAGAAGGACAGTGGACCTGATCCAGCACAGCTCTGCTTATGCTCAGGGCTAAAGAGAAAAGGACGTGCTCCACAGTTCTGCGGTGGAGCACGTGGGTTGCCAGGCAAGGCCTCCCTAAGGGCTGGGAAAGTGATCCTGACTTAGACTGGATGGGGGCTGACAGTCCGGCAAGGCTGGACCATGAAGGACCCAGTAGATTTCTGTCACAGAATCACAGAACGGTAAAGTTGGAAGGGGCCATGAAGGCCATCAAGTCCAACCCCCTGCTGGTGCAGGGCACCACCACTCCACTCATGGGAGTTGTAGTCCAGCCCAACCAGAGAAGGCTGCTATGCATCTCCCAGGTACATCCTCAAGGGCCTCTGCTTCCTCTGGGGGATGGGTTGCTCTTTCCAAGCTCCAAAGGAAACCACAGACAAATTTCCCAAACCTACAAAGTTACTGATGTCCTGCTGTCTGGCAGAGTCATAGAATCATGGAATCATAGTAGAGCTGGAAGGGGCCATGAAGGCCATCCAGTCCAACCCCCTGCTGTTGCAGGACACCAAGTTACAGCATCCCGCTCAGAGGGCTGCCCAGTTTCACCTTGAATGCCCCTAGTGTGGGAGAGCCCCCCACCTCTCCGGGCAGCTGGTCCCACTGTCGTATTGCTCTGACAGTGAGGAAGTTTTTCCTGATGTCCATCCTGAATCTGGGTTGTCGCAACCTGAATGGGTTATTCCGTGTCCTGCACTCTGGCATCAGCAAGCAGAGATCTTGGCCTTCCTCTTTGGGACAGCCTTTGAGGTACTTATAGAGGGACATCATGTCCCCCTTCAGCCTTCTCAAGGCTGAACATGCCCAGTTCTCTCAGTCTCTCCTCACAGGGCCGTGTTTCCAGACCCTGATCATTTTGGTTGCCCTTCTCTGGACCCTGTTTTCTTTTCCTCTATCTTTCCTAAATCTTGGAGCCCAGAACTGTATTCCAGATGGGGTCTGACTAGTGAAGGGTATAGGGGAACTACTGTGTCTCATGATTTGGAACTAATACTTCTGTTAATGCATCCCAGAATAGCATTTGCCCTTTTGGCAGCTGCATCACGTTATTGGCTCATATTTAGCCTGTTGTCCACAATTACTCCGAGATCATTTTTCTTTTTCAGTTCTGTCGATATTTCAGAATCTCCACGTAGCCACAAAAGCAGAAATCACTGGACAGCCACATCCAATGCGTCTGTCTTTCCGCAATCTAATAGACAAGCCCAGAAACCCTCTGAACTGAGTTTCAGAACAAGGTTTGCCCCAAAGAATCCTTTTAGAGAACATATTGTCCAGATAGCCTAATGCCTCCTCCACTGGCCCACACAAGGGTCCCCAGGAGGCCAAAGCACAACACAGTATTTAGTGACATTGTGTTAATTCCTCACCGTAAAGCCTTCAAATACAAGACCATTATGTATCATTTTTATGGTCAGTCTGTTGCTTGGCCAGTTGGTCTTGCAGCTCCGTCACATCCATAGTGGCTCTGCAGGCAACCTCTCAGCTAATTCTTACAGATTCCGATTGCTTCCCTTAAGCTGCCAGGGCTGTTTTTCGGGAAAGGGATCAGCTGGCTGGGAAACCGGGCCTGACAGATTCTTGCAAGGCCGGCAGGATGAATCAGCCAGAGCTGGGGGCAGAAGGAACTGCAGGCTTCAAGGGCAATGCTGCGTGTGCCTGTGCGTGTGCCTGTGCGTGTGCCTGTGCGTACATGAATGCACGCATGCGTTGCATGGCCTGCCCTGCTGTGGTGGAGGATGCGATCCTAGAACCAGAGAGGCACCCCTCCCCTTTCCTTTTTTCCTCTTTTCATCGGGTTTTAATTTTGCATTGCTCATGTTTGTGAAGCTTTCATATGTTTTAGTCGCTCTATGTTGTTTTTCAGTCTGCAATTGTGAACCACCCAGAGCACTGTATAGAAAACAAACAAATTAAATAAAAGAAGGGGATTCAGACCTCCAGCTCTCTCTTCCATCATCTAATCTATAGGACAGCCTGGCAATTATTTAGGCAATGCTGCACGTCCCCCTCCCCCTCCAAAACCCCAAAGCCGCCTCTGTGCACTAACCCCCCGACGTCACTGGCGAGGGGGGGTCTTGGCATGATCAATTGTTTTCGCCTTTGTTTGGACTATTTGAACAAGCAAGGGGCCGCACGTGACCGGGTGGTCTCCAAGTGCCACGTGAAGCCCGGCGGATTTGCATTCAACCTCTCGCAAGACGACTGCAGAATCTGCAGAGAAGGCTGCCTAGAGTCTAGACAGAGAGGCCGGGCCTGGCGGGTGCGGAGAGGTTGGAGGAGCAGGAATGCCACGTGGAGCTTCTCCAAGGCCACAGCCTGAAGTTCTCCTCTTCAGCGAGGAGGGAGGGGGCGACCTTGTGTGATGAATACATCATGGTAGCAAGTTGTTTCTATAGTCCAGGCTGAGCGACTGATGGCCTTCCAGAAGTTTTGGCTTACAAGTTTCTAGTCAGTGTGGCCGATGGCATCGAGGGAGCTGTAGCCTAAAACAACTGAGGGTTCATAAGAACTGAAGAAGTCCTCTCCTACCCATGTGCCCCAGCAACTGATGCACCAAGGCATCGGTTCTCTCCGCTCTTGAAGCTAATGTATAGCCATCCAGCTTATGCCTCATCCTCCACAGACGTATCAAACAGTGCAAAGGCATCTAAGTTGGTGGAGATTGTGACATCTTTTGGCAGTGAATTCTGTACTCTGACAGTTCCAGAGTTTAGCTGTGCAACTGTGCAAAACAGGGATTTCTCCCCCTGTGTCCGGGATTTCTCCCCAGCCGGATCCATGGGTTCTAGTATTACGGGAGAGTTGCTTCACCCCATGGTCATTTTTGTGACACTTTTCTGCACATTTTCTAGGTCTACAATATTCTTTTTCAGATAACCCACCAGAATTGTACACCGTATTCCAAGTGTGGCCGCATGATGGATTTGCGCAAAAGCGGTACGATACTGGCAGCTTTATTTTCAATTTCTTTCCTCATCATGTCTGGCATGGAATCCACCCATTTTGCAGCGGCAGCTCATGGAACTGCCATTCTCACGGGGCCCTCCGCCCCAGTACCAAGATCCCTTTCTTGACCAGTCACCGCCAGTTCGGATCCCATCAGCTGAACTGGACGTCGGGATATTTTGCACTTTACATCACTTTACATGTGCTTATGAGTAACACATGTGCCATTCGGACACCTGTTCTCCCAGCGTGGAGAGAGTCCTCTGAAGACCCGCACGACCCCTTTTAGTTTTAACCATCCTAAATAATTTGGTGCTGTGGCCAAGCTTGGATACATCACTGCTCACTCCCAGTTCCAGACCATTTATGACTAACTTATGGAACACGCTCCCCAGAGAGGTCCGCCTGGCGCCGCCATCATTTGTTTTTTGGCGCCAGGCCAAGACCTTTTTATTTAAATGTTATTTTAATTGTTGAATTTATTTACTGATTTTATATCTATGCCAGGATGTCTCCAGATTTTTAATGTAATTGTATAGTTATTTATTTGTACTGGAAGCCGCCCCGAGGCTTTTGCGAATGGGGCGGCATTTAAGTGTTCCAAATAAATAAATAAACTTGAAAAGCACTGGTCGTAATACAGAACTCCGTGGGACCCCACGGCTTACTTCCTTCCACTGGGCAGGAATAAATTGCCATGCATTCCTGGCCCCTGCTTTCTATTCTTGAGGCAGGTACTGATCCCAAAGAGGACCGGTCCTCTCATTCCATGATTGATGAGGAATCTTTGACTTTGTCTAAAGACTTTAGGAAGTTCAAGGAAACCGCATCTCCCGGACTGCTGCCGTGGGTGGAATTGTGTTGGGCTCTGAGTGACTTAAATATGTGATAGGAATGTACTCAGGAGCATGGGCTTTAGATGGCAGTGAGCCCTCTGGGAGCGAGGACGAGCAGGAATGCTGGGCAGCTTCTCTTGCACCCCTGAGATTGCAAGTTCTCATTGCTGAGATGGGGGTCGGTCGTCTATCAAGTCAGCTCAGAAACTCTTCTTCCAAAACTTGCCAGCTGCCTCAGCTCCCCCACCTTTGATTTCTCTCCTCCCAGCCAGCCAAATTCAGCACTAGAATGCCCTTTACAGGGTTTGGCTGTAGGTAGAACTCGCTCCGTCAAATGGAGCCTGTACCGTGCATTTTCTCTTGCCATCTCCCACTCCTTGCTGGCCTTCCAAGCAGGGTGGGGGGCGGGGGGGCAGTTGGAGCAGGGACAGCTCCTTTCACAACCTGGCCATTTGCATGCAGGATCCCATCAGCTGATCAGCCTGCAGACACTGGATGTTGTAACGCTTGCCGATTAATCACAGCCACAACATCAATGGCAATCATTTGCTTTTCCAGACCCAGTAGGATGGGGACCATTTCGAATGCGGCCCTTGCAAGGCGGCTGCTTCTGACCCCAAAGCAGCAGTGTGCCCAAGCCAGCACTTGGCTTCCATGTCCAGATGGGAGGCTGAAGGACTCTGGAATCCTCATCCTTAGCATATTCCGAATTCCTGAAATGCTGAGGTCATCTGAGGAAGGCCGGGCTCCTGCCGCAGTATCTTCTTCTTTATCCACCATTGTCTTCCCAAAGCCACTGTGTTTGGCATGCCAAACCTTTTGTCCGTTCCTGGGGGGTTCAATGCGCACGTGCTTCCCTGCCTCTCCGCAACTCCAGGACGCTCCGCTGGACTCAGCAGGAGAGCAAAGAACTTTCTAGAGCCGAGCAAATAGCTCCTCATGGCTGCTGCTGAGCAGCTGTTCTGCCTGCATTAGCCCGGTCAATGATAGGTGGGAAACTCCTTAGGCCCAAACAACATGAATGAATTTACAGCCAAGTAAACTCACAAATTTATGTAGCCTCTTAAATCTCTCCCTCTCTCTCTGGATGTCTTTAGAAAAGACCGTTTCGTAAAGACACTCCTGTTTGTAAAAGCGAATGCGTGGAAGAGAAATCGAAAGGCAACTGATTCTAGGAAGGAAAAAAAGATCTGGCAAAAGACTCGAGGGGAGGGCGGCAGGAAGTCAGGCTTATGCAGACAAAAGGTTGCTCATCCAGGGGGATCAGATGCAAGCATTCCTAAGACCACCGCTCTGGTCTGTGCCTTTGGCTCCAGGAACTGGTCCCAGTCACTTGGGTCCCAAAAAGCAAACATGGCAAAACTCAGACCGTCATACTTTGGACATCTCATGAGAAGGCAGAGTTCCTGGGTAAGACGGTCATGTGGGGGGAACGTTGAAGACAGAAGAAGAAAAGGTAGCGCAAACGAGATGGATGGCCTCCATAAAGGAAGAGGCAGCCTGGAATTTAGAATTGCTGAGCAGGGACGTCACGGAGAGGAGATTTTGGGGGCCTTCATTCATAGGACCGCCATACGACGGAAACCATCTGATGGCACACAACAACAAACCACAGGGACCCAGACAGTCCTGCCTGCCATCTGTGCTTCCGCCACCCGCTTCTCTGACCACAGCGGGCTTGGTGGTCTTCCAGTTTAGGGCTGTTGTTGTTGCTAGTCCTCAAGTTGCGTCCAACCCATCCTGACCCCATGGACAACACTCCTCCAGGCCTTCCTGTCCTCCACCATCCCCCGGAGTCCACCCAAGCGCACGCTGACTGCTTCCGTGACTCCATCCAGCCACCTCAACCTCTGCCGTCCCCTTCTCCTTTTCCGTCAATCGTTTGCAGCATCAGGGTCTTCTCCGTCTGGTTTTTAAGGCGATTCCCCGCAATCCCCTTCCAAGACAATTAAAATGTGTCTGCTGGAACTTAGTTACTGCCAGTAACTTATGCTGGTATTTTAGTCCCGTCCTCTTTTTAAGAACTGTGGATCAGGACTGGAATGCAGGTCCCACAAGTTTATCCAAAATGGAATTTGGCTATTATGAGAAAAGATGCTCTATACCCATTTATAGGGAGACTGGGGTTTTGCATACAATTACCATTTGACCTCACAATTAACTTCACTCTCTCCTCTCTGTCTTTGTGCCCCCACCACACACATCTGTGTTAAAGTGAGATAACACTTTGTGTATCTGCTGACACAGATGTCAGTAGATCCTAAAATAAAAAGAGCCAAGGGGGAGGTATTCTCCTGTGGTAAACCAACTCACAAAGTGGTGCAAACCTGAAAATCTCAAAAATGCTGTAATAATTCCCCTTATCACAATTTATGGAGGCTTAAGCTGTTTACTTCTGAGTAAACACATCTGAGATTAGCTTACACATAAGAGCAAATATAGGTGGCTGCAGGCGTTGACTTTCCAAATCTCACCCCCCACTTCAACCACAAAGATCACTGGCATTATTTACATATTAACTCTTGCTATCCCCATTTTCAGGATGGGGAAACTGAGGCCCAGAAAGACTGCCTTGCTGAGGAACATGCACTGAGGTCCTGGCAGAGGTGAGATTCGGATCGAGACCTCAAGAGTCAGCCTCATATATCTGTTAGCTCTGTTGTGGTTCCTTACAGCTCTACTGGAAAGCGGTTGAACATACTCAGATTCTGGTTAGGTATGAGGAAAAATTTTCTGACTGTTCAAGCAGAATGACAAGGGACCCCTTCACCTAGGGATAGGGAGGGCTCTTCCACACTGGAAGCATTCAAGATGCAGCTGGAGCGATGATGAGGGGGATGATGTAACTTGGAGTCCTGCAATGCACAGGGAAATGGGCCTGACGGCCCTTTGGCTCTTTCCGACTCTACTGTTCTATAAGCAGCTTTTTTGCTATCATCACTGGGAAATACCAGAACGCAGAACTGAAAATGATCCTGTTTGAAGGGGGTGAAACCAAGCCTGGAAGGTAAAATTCAGACTTCTTCCCATGGCTGAGTTGGAGCCCTGGTCATAGCCAGGATGCGTTATAAAGAGACGCTCTGGTCTGCTCCATGAGAGCCACGATCCTGAAGGCACCCACGTACTTGGTACAGAGTGAGGCCCGCCGGATTTAAGAACAGATGAAGGGTCCTGAAGGAACTAATTCAAGGCCCATCTCACCCAGCAAACTGATGACACAGTAGCTAAGCAGTTGCCCACGGGAAACTCTCAAGTAGGAGCTGAGAGTTCCCATGTTCCCCAGCAACTGCAGTACATAAGCCTCCTCCTCCATGAATCTGCCTGGTCCATCAGCTAAATACCCCAGCTGTGGCTACCCTTGGTAAGAGCATTGCCCCGACCCCTCGGCCCATTTGGCTGCCCCTTTCTGTGTGCTCTCCAGCAACGCACCTACCTCACAGGGCTGTTGTTGTGAGGATAAGAGAGGAGGCAGCGAATTGTACAAGCCACCTTGCATCTGTTGAAAGGAAAAAAGGCAGCAGATATGTATGATAAATAAATTCAGTCGTTTTTTGGGGTGGTGTGACCAGCACAACGCATGGTGTTCCAAGGGTTTTGCACCACAGATTCGAGGCAAAGGACTGCGATCCTATGGCCAACTCCTTCCCTGACGAAATCAGCCAGACTGGTGAATAAACACGCTTCTAGACTGGCCGTCAAAATCTCAGAATTCGGGATGATCGTCTGACCCTCGCCCAGGCCTGAAAACCTGTCTTGGTTTTCCCAGAAAAGCCCAGTTCGGGGGCAGTTTCCAGCTGCCACCAAGGCGGAGGGGGCGGGGGCGGGGGCAGAACACACCATGCATTGCCCTCCTCCACGGAGGGTCGTCCGATACTGGTCGAATTCCTGGAGAAGGCCCTCAGTGGCGACTAGTCCTCATGGCCCCGTGCCAGCCCCGGAGGAGAGGCAGTCTGCACCCCAGGCGTGGCACGAACCCTTCGTCCGACCCGACGGGCTCTTCCGACGCCCCGAAAGGCGCGATCCAGGGCAGTCCAGAGGAGAAAAGGCTTGCAACCCGCTGGGAATGGCGGGGCCTTTTCCCGCCCGGGCGTGCCCAGGCTTGCTCGCCGCGGCACTCTGCACAGGCGCAGAGGCCCCGGCCGGGGGCGCCCGCCGCCTCGCCCGCGCCCCCGGGAGCGGAGAGGGGCTCGGCCCCCTCGGCCAGCGCCTGCCAGTCTGCGCCCGGGCGGCGAGACAGGCCGGCGGCGCATCCGCGCCTGCAGTCAGCGGACACCTCATTAATTTCCCGGCGGAGGGCGCAGCGCGAGGCGAGCCGGGGCGGCTCCGGGCGCGTTTACACGGGCGCCGGAAGAGAGGCCATGCGCCGCGTGCGGCTCGGGGGCTGGCAGGACGTGGGGCGGGGGCGGGAGGAACGCCCCCCCCCCCGCTGCGATCGGAGAACGAAGCTCCCGGCCCACCTGGCAGGGCTCTTGCGAGGGGGGCCGCCACGTGGGGAGGCTCGAACCGGAGCGAGCCCTTTCCCGAGCGCGGGTGCGTTTGGCGCAGCTCCGGGCGCCTGGAGAGCCCCGGGCCGGCGCGGGGAAACAGAAGCTGCATGGACGACGGCAGGGCGAGACGGGTGCGCGCATGTGCAGCGTTGCATCCAAAGGGCGGGCAAGGGGCTCTCCAGTCCCGCATTTGGGTCCCTCGACGACCAGCCAGATACCCACGGGAAAGCTGCCGGCAGGGCCGTAGCCCATGTTCCCCAGCAACTGGTGTCCATAGCACACTGCCTCTGCAACGGGTGATATCATCAGGACTAGGAGCCAGCCATGGGTATCTTATCTTCCTCCAAGCGGAATAATCCTCTTTTGAAGCCACCCAAATGGGTGGTCCGTCCGTCACTCCATCGCTGTGGAAGCGGAGGCCACAGCTCAGCTGTGCACTCATTGTCGCGACTTTGCCATTAATCTGGGCTGAAGCAGAGCCGCTCCCTCTCTGGGCTGGTTCTTCCTCTTTTGGAAAGGCCTCCGATGTATTTTCTCAGCCTCCTTCTAAAGCCATCAGAGGGGTGCCAGTTTTAACAGAGATGAAAAGGTCGTGTGTTTCTGATAAATTAGCTGGGCCACTGTAGGTCCTCCTCATTCATGTTTCTCATGGATATTGGATGACCTGCTGTCGTCGTCGCCCCCCCCCCCCCGGGCCCCCCCCCCCCCATGCGCTGTGGCCTGCCTCCATGCCTCTTTGAGCAAGTTGTGTGAAACTGACACAACTGGAAGGGACATCCTACATCTGAGTCATTTTGCCGGGGGCATTTTTTGCTGGGAACCACTGGATGGACGAGTCTTCCTGTGTTTTTGCACCAACAATATATAACTTGCTATTGTTATACAACATACCTGGGAGCAGCTTGGGCCGGAAGGGGCCAAAACCCTGCTCCTGAAGGAGAGGCAAACTGCTAGAACTGGTCTGTTGATATGCATCTATACAGCAGCCTCCAATTTTGGGATCCCCTTTGGGGCCTGGCTTTGCAGATGGTCAAAATGAGCTCTTGTACGTCAATATTTGTTGCTAAGCCACCAATAAAATCAGCATATCACTTGACCAGGAGACCAAGGGCCAGTGAAAGCCTAAATCCCCCCACCACCTATTGAAAAGATACCTTGGCAACCTGGCCCCACGCACTGGTCACAGAAGAAGCTGCTTCCATTCCTCTGCCCTCCCCATAGCTCTTTCCTTTTGTGCAGTGCCTATTGGTGTGTGAGCCAGAGCAGGAGGAGAGTCCCTGGCAAGGCTGCCTTCAGGAATCGGGAGCATTTCTTTCATGCCGTCTGCAGTGGAGCAGCTGCGTGGGACAGAGTTTTTCTCTGAAACTGCCTCTCACTCTGCTAAAGCGATCCATCTAGTGTCACGGGATCCTGTTTGTCGTCATCCAGAGTCTGGGCGAGCTGTGCACAGGATCTGCGCCGTGTTCTTACCTTTTAAAAAAGTGTCTGAGCAACACACAGGCCTGCCTGGAAGCAGCACAGCAGCAGCGCTGACCGGGCGCATGGCGCACGGCGCCATTCGCAGATGTGCCTCGGAAGAACCAGCCTCTTCCTTGCAATTATGTGCTCCAAAGTAGAGGCTCAGAGTTAAAACACCAAGGTCGCTGTCTAAACTCACTCAAATATTTCTGAACTGATGTCAGGGCCTGTGACGCTTGGCCTGCGCCAGATATCTGGGTAACACACACACCGGATGTTACAGCACCTTGAAGCAGTCTCGCCCGGCCCAGCAGCCGCCAGATAAGGACTACAGTTCCCATCATCCCCAGGCCAGGATGCCTGAGGATGGGAAGGTGCTTCGTTGGGGAAGGCTGGCAGAACATTACGAACACAAAGGCGGTTTCCTGGATCCAACCAAGGAGCCATCCAGCCTAGCATTCTGTTGCCTGTCTCCCTACAGGATCCCACAAGCAGGGTAGGTGTGTGACAGCCCATACTCCCCAGCAACACGTATAAAGAGGCATACTGCTTGATTTGGAGAGCCATGAGGACTAGTCGCCACTAATAACATTTTTCTGCACGATTGGTCCAATCCTCTTTTAAAGCCATCCCAAATAAGTAGCTATAGTTTAACTCTGTACTGTGTGAAGGAGGAGAGTGAAAAATTAGAATTCTCTTTGGTACAAATAGATGATAGAGACTAGGAAGTGGTGTGAGGGTTGCGGTTGGTCCACATGTGCGTCACGTCATCCTGCCGCCCCTAGAATCTTTCCGCCTGAAGTTTTTTCCTGAAACCAAGTGGCTTCTTTCCCATTCATATGTCCCTTTTTATAAACAGGGAGGCAGACTCCTTTACAAACACACACAGACTGGAGTATCTGCAAATTATATGCATCTTTTCCTCCTGTACCTTTGAGCCTAGATTTTTTGGGCATCTCCATTATCCCAAACCTAATAGATTTTGCACCCGGCTCTGGTGGCTGAGCCTTAGGAATGCAAAACACATAATGAGATCTCACAGGCCCAAAACTTGCAAATTTCTGACATACTCCGGCAGCAGCAAAAACTCGTTCCCAGACCTGGGATCTTTTTACCGTGGAAATACCTGGGACTTAAGTAATTAACTTAGCCTACCTTTTTGCCAAACTAGAATCATGACTGAACAGCTAACAATAAAATCCAGTTTGAAAAGACAATCTTAATTAATGCGTTCCAGAACAAGAAATCAAGAGAAACAAAACAGAGTAAGACATGAGCAGTAATCACTCTATTAAAATACCCCTTGACAACAGAACAGCTTCTGCCAGGATAAAAATGCATTTCCCTGCTGGTGAAGGACGGTGGTGAGAGACTCTCATCCCTTTGGCAGGGGGTGCCAGACCCTGGCATTAGGTTCAGATCTAAGGCACAACCCTGCGCAGGTTTAAACAGAAAAAGGCCTACAGTTCCCAGCATGCCCCAGCCAGCATAGGCATGCTGGGAGTTGTAGGTGTTTTCTGTCTGAACGTCCCTGGGAAATGGCCCTGGGAAAATCATTGGGGTGTCAGTTCCAGCTTCAACTCAAGCTCCATTAATTTCAATGGAGCGTAAGAAGAGCCAGGCTGGCTCAGACCAATGGTGGGGCTAAGCAGATATGGGATGCAACGCACTGAGGACCAACATGCAACACAGCTGCTGCTGCAAGCAAATGAGGGACAAATCCACAACCGCAGCATCGAGAGCGGACTTGCAAAGAACACACGGTTTAGCAAATTATTCATGTATTTCAAACTGGGGCACTTTAATTTGCAATTTGCCCACAACCCTCTCAGCGATCTGCAGCAGGGATCCTACCCTGCTTGCAAGGAGTTCAGGGTAGACGTATAGTATCCTTCACAGCAACCCTGTGAGGTAGGCTCATGGTGCCAGCCGTCCCTGAGAAGGGGTTTGAACCCCGCTGTCCCTAGCACAGTGCAAGACTCACAGTGTAACCATCAGAGCAGGCAAACGGGATCTACTTTCCTTAGGAGCTTCCTTGAAGTGCCCCAGGACATGTTAAACTGAGAAAAGGAAATCTTATCTTCAAGTTCACTAGAACAGTTCAGGCACAGCAAACCTGGATTAAACCACACGCACTTCCTTCGAGGACACAGTCGGTGCTGTGCTCAATCGGATCCCGGTCTGCTGAATCCAGAATGCTGCCCCCAAAGGTCACAGCCACCCGCAAACTCAGGATGGTCTGCCCAGTGGGGTGCCCCCCCCCCCGCCATGCTTGAACCCAGACCAAGCTACAAGTGGTAAGGATTTTGCACTGGCTCCCGCAGTGCCGTCAGCTGCCAGCACCCTCTTCAACGGGCAGGAACTGCAGCCAGCTCATGGCTCGGTCTGGTCCCCTGCTCTGTGGCTTGTTGCAATCAAAGGGAATGCATTCCCCCCGCACCCCGCTTTGAATTTACCCCCTCCCCCAGCAACTCCTAATTTTTAACCTTTATTTTTAGGGTTCGCCTGGAAATGTTCCTACCCCACCCCGCTTTCCCTCGAGAAGTCATGCCAGTCCTGGAAGAGCCGGGAGAGAATATTCCATGCACAGAAAGCCTTAAAAACTCCCCTGCTCCTAGCAGTGAGGGGTGAAGGCCAGGCTAGGCCAGGCAAGGGAGAGAGGGGTGGGGAGAGAGGGGTGGGGAGGGAGAGAGGGAAGGACAGACGGACAAATTGCAAAATAATAGGGAGGGGATGGGGTGGGAGGGGAAGAGAGGCAGGAGAGGAAATAGAGGAGAGGAGGAAATAAAGGCAGACGTGAAATAAGGAGAAGGGGAGAAGAGAAGGGAAGAAATAAAGAATATTTCACTAAGTGCACTTTGCAAGAAAAGAAAGAGAAATAGGAATCAGCAAAGGAAGCAGGGGAGGGTTGGTTGCGGAATGCCTGTTTTATTTCTTAGGACGGAGAAAGATTTAGATTTGCCGTGGGGAGTCTGGAGAATATGGTGGAAAGAGGGGAAATGGCGATTTGCAGCTGCTGCAGCAGAGGGGTGTGAACTGAGATTAGTCCCCGTCCTCTGTGCCTGATGGGGCTGGACCGGGGTTCAGACCCAGAGCAAACAGCAGGATGGTTAAGGACGCCCCTGTGTCTGGGCGGGTCGCCTGCTGGGTCAGGTCTCGGCCAGACTTGAAGAGGGCTGCTTCCCTCCAGAGAAGGTTGTCTGGGGACGGTGGCCCATCTTGCGGGGTGGGTTCCTCTGCAGCAATCTCGGATGGGAGGTGTGGGGGGTTTGTGTGGGGGGCACCCCCTCCCCCCACCACTTCAGCAGACCCTTGGCCTGAACTGTGAGATAACGGGCATCTCTGCTACATAGACAAAGGCTTAAAATTAAACCTCTGGACCATCTGAAACTGAAATCCAAATAGAAAGCTTTCCGCTGTTAAACCTGGCGCTCAGCATCTTCAGAGGGGCTCTTCGAACTGGAAGCGTGGGGATCAAAGTGGCCAAGGGGTTCCTTGTAACAGGACTCAGCTTTGACGAAAATGTGGGCCCAGGCGTAGCTCCTGGGAGAAAGCCGACCTCCTTGTTAGGCATAATTAGGAAAGGAACTGAAAACCGCTGCCAAGATCTTACACTCCATATAAAATCCAGGGTGCAAAAACACTTGGAGTTTTGCACAGTTCTCATTATCCTGGCTATATTGCAGAGTTGTGAAAAGTGCAAGAAAAGGCAGCTCAAATGATCCATGGGTTGAAGCAACTCCCCTAGCAGGAAAAGTTGCAGCAGCCAAGGAAAAAGCTGGGGGAAAGGGAAGTCACGGGGGAGAGGGCAGGGCTGGATGGAACTATGGGAGATGAGCTTAGGGGCCACATGCTTTCTCCTTGCCCAGAGGCAGAATGCCTGCATTGACCAGTTGGGGGGGGGGGCTTCTTGCACCCATCCTGTCTGAAGGATCCTGTGGGCAGCTGGTGGGCCACTGTGTGTACTGAATGCTGGTTCAGATGGGCCTTGGGTCTGATCCGGCATGGCTTTTTTAGGCCCCTAAATTAACTCAGAACTGAGCCCTCTTGAATTCAATGGGACACACCCCCATAGAAGTGTGTATAGGATTATAACCTGGAGGTAAGTAGGATCTAAAATAGGGCTTATTTCTGAGTAGGCAAGGCCAGAATTATGCTGGCATTACGAACCACAATCATAATCACATCAAAAGCTGATGAAAGTAACAGGACTTGCTTCTAAGTAAATCTGTTCAGGGTGAGACTGTTAATTAGTTTTAAGTCTCTGAGTACAATGAGACTTAATGCTGAGCAAACCTACATGGGATTGCAAGAGACTGACTCAGCACATCAGGATGCAGAAGAAAAATGGGTGCTTTCTAGCATTGTTTTAATTGTAAAAAGATCAAAAGCACCCTGATAGGGTGGGAGGAAGGAAAAGACCAGGGGTCCTTGGTCTTTTCTTAAGGCTATTAAAAATGCTAGAAAGAAGCATTTGTTCTTTTAACTCCTAATTGGCTGAATTTACCCGGTGCTGGGATTCGCTGGAAGAGGAGGAAGGAAGGACCCAAGTCGGTCCTTATTAGGGTGTACAAAACCCCCACAAACTCACAGGCTGACTTGTGGATTATAGAACAAGCCAAGTAGATAAGCAAAGACGAATTGGGGAAGCAGGGGGTTTAAATCATATAATGACAGACAAACATGTTTACACCCTGATGCTAAATATTTGATTTTGGAAGGCAGGCCTGTCAGACACGGAGCTCAGCTGATCCTCTGCTTGCTTGCTCAGAAGTCATCCCGCTGCATTCAGGCACTGTAGCTTACAGCCTGTGCCCAAGGAAACCTGCAGAAGATTCCGACCCTGCTTATTTCTCTTTGGAAGCACAGTTTGTGCTCGGCTGGATCCCTGTGTGTGGACTTCTGATTAGCAGGAGAAAGTTGCCAGCGCACACTGGTTTGCACTGGAAACCTATGGGACTCACCGCGTTTTATTCTGAGTCACACGTTCCCATAGGGGCTGGTCCCGATTCTGTGCATGTATGCTTGGAAGCGAGTCCCACTGAATTCCAAGCGACCTCCTTGGCAGGAAGGACTCGCGTCAGAGGAGTCTTTGGTAGGACTGAGCTGAGACCTCCGGTCTTTTTCCCTGCCCAGACTTGCGTGGGATAAGGGTGCTAAGGTGTGTATGTCTCCTCAAAGCAAGACCTATTGGGTTCAACTGAGTATATTGCAATCTATGGGAGCTTTTGCTTTCTGAAGGGCAGCTGGACTGTGCCCAAGCCAAGGTTTTGTTTGCTCGCTTTTTCATTTTGGCCTCCTTTGCCTTCCCCTCCCAGAACCTATTGATTTTCTGAGAATAAGATATCAGAGTTGCTAAGAGTTCATGATTTAAAAAGAGAGAAGAACTGGAAATAAATATGTTTTTAAATGCAACTGGACCACAGCCATCCAAAATGCAGTCAAATCTTAGTGGGAGGCTGGACTGGAAGACGTTGCTTTTTTTAAAAAAAATTTGCTTTGTTTTTTGAAAAAGGGATAAACCCCTCACCACCCACTATTTCCCTAAAATCCCATTTTATCTGGATGGGAGAAATATGCTTGAATTAGTAAAGTGACTGGCACTCTCATCCTGAGTACATTTACTGCAGGCAGGATGCGCGATGTAATCAATTTTATTTTTTACAGCATTCCTCTAATGCCCAGTAAGCTCTGCGGGAGTTCCACAAGAGAAAACTTGAAACAACGTCATAAAAAATGCTTAACAAAACCAAGCAACCCTCAAACTCCAAAAGATTTGTTTCCAAGCAAATATCCTTAGGATCTTGTCCTCTATTTCTAATTATGCATGGTCACGAGTCCCTCTTTTTCTTCTTTCCCTGTAATTCCTAGTTCATCCATTTCCTTTCTTTGCAACCCGAATTCAATTCCCTCCTCTGCGTTGCGTGTTTCTTCCACAGCCTTTTCGTACAAAGTTTCTTCCTTTTTCGCCTGCTAACCCGAGCTCTCTTTCGTGTTTGCAACGCCTTTTGGAAAAGGCAGAAAAATCAACATTTCTAATGTTTTGGGTTTGCTTCCTTCAATGCATTTTTTTTCGTTGATTTGTTTTGGTTTTTAAAAGTCGTGCTGTAGAAGTAGAGTCCCTGACACAAAATAACGCTTCTTAAAAATAACAATAAGCACGTTTTGGAAAGGGAAGGAAACGAAAACGGGTTCCGTTCTCCAGCCAGTCGTTTCTATTATATCGACACAAAAAAATTTAAACTCCTCTTTAAAAAGAGGGAATATACTATTTGAGCAAAGGTTATACAAACGTGAAAGAAAAACATGTATTTCACAGTAAGAGAGCTGATTTTTATATTTAGATACCCAATAAGTCAATAATCGTTTGTTTCTTAATGTATATATTTGTCTATTCTTATGACATTTAGAGTGTGCATTGAACCAGAGATATTTTAGCAGTGGAATTTAGATATTTATTAAAATATCTTCTATGATTAATATTCCATATTTGGGTTTGTTTAATCAGAAAAGAAACTGTCATCAATTTCCATGTGTTTCCCTCTTTATTTCCAGATATTTACGGGCCTCCTTTACTTGGGAGTAAGTTCCACTGAAATCAACTGCACTTACTGCTAAGTAAAAAGGGTGCTGCAGGAATATCATTTTATTTTATTTATATTTCTATCATTTGAGGCTGGCCTTTGGCCCACTAGAATTTAGCTCTGAGCAAACCTCCGCAAGAAATCGGAAAAGCGGTGGCTTTAATGCGCTCTCCCATCGACGGCAATGCATGGAAACGTGTCAGCTTCCACGGAGACGGAAGGCGCTTCCTGGGCTGGGGGGGGGGAGTTAAAGGGGGGAGGGTATCAGTTTGCAGGAACCCACGCCGTTCCCAGCAGCGGCTGGTCAATTACCTTGGTCAATTTCAGCGGGACGAGTTTCCTCTCCTGGCTCAGGTCTGCGCACGTGGAATGGGAAAAGGAGAGCATTTTCCTGCCTCCTTCGTGCGTCTGCTCTTTCCGGAGCAGTTGAGACTCTTTCTGTCTCTCGAGCTCCTGCGAAGGACTGAATTTCTCACCCGGCGCTCTGGCCTCCCCTCCCAGCCTGTTTATCTGGAAAAGATTGTAACACTTTTTTTAACACATGCGAAGCTTCATAAATAACCAGACCACCGCTCTCCATCCAGCTCGCTGATTTCGCAGCCACTTGAACGTTCAAAAGAGGATTCCTCGCGTTTAGGCGAAGCGCCTCCTGGAAGACGCAAAGCGCTTCAGGCGGGCCATCGAAAATTCGCAATTGCGCATAGCGAGGACCCCCAGACCTGGTTGGGACCCGGTCCAAAGGTTGCACCGCTAAACAATGATTTCCCAGGAGTGTGATTAGCGCAACAATTATAAGATCCATGAGCTTTAAATCTCCAGCTAGGGAAAAGAACAAAATTATTTCTTTTGGACAGACGGGGAAAGCAAAGCATCCATGACTTAACAGAAGGTGTGGAAAATGCTACGCTTGAACCTAGAACTCTGTGGACCAAGGAAATCCTGGGCCAATTTACTTGCTGTTGAGGGTTTCTTCTGATTTTCAACTAAAAGATTTTCACCCATTACAAATATTAATTTAAATCCGTGTGTGTGTGTGTGTGTGCGCGCGCGCGCGTGTAAATTAAAAGCTTATATTGGTTTACAAATAATCTTAAACAGCCACTCGATTTTTCTTTAAAGCTAAAAAATGAAGGAAAATTAAAGTATCAGTGCAAAAGTTTGAGTAGCTGATGGGGTGTGTTTACACAAGTAAACACAGAGAAAGAATACATTTTGCCTCAGTAATTAATTTCTAGACCTGCAATAATAAAAAATGTATATCCTGAACACAAGCAAGCGCTATTTTTTTCAGAAGGCCTGACTTGGAGGTCTCCTATCAGTAAGACAGTGCTTTAAAAAAAGATTTAAAAGCGCTTAATGTGGATTGAGTTGGACCTGCTAATGCTGGAAGCGCCGATGGATCAACCTAGAAATTCAACACTGAATGAGCTGTTGGCAGCCAGAGTTGTGGGCAGCCCAACCCTCTGCATGTTTACTCAAGAGGAGCTCGGACTGTGTCCGTGGCTTTCTCTACCTGTGTTTGAGTGCCATCTCAGACTGAGCAGGATCACTCCTAGGTCCTCTGAGCTCAGTTAATAAAGTCCAGAAGCGACACTATGCAAACGAACCCTTTCCACAGATATAGCATTGGCTACGGGAGCCAAACTTTCGCACACCCAGTGAATTCAGTGTGAGAGCCAGTGTGGTGTAGCTGTTAAGAGCATGGGACTGGGACTCAGGCGATCTGGGTTCGAGTCCCCGCTTGGCCATGGAGCCAACTGGGTGACTTTGGGCCAGTCACAGACTCTCAGCCCAGCCCACCTCGCAGGGTTGTTGTGGTGGGGATAAGATGGAGGAGGAGAATGATGTAAGCTGCCTTGAGCCCTTTGTAGGAAAAAGGCAGGATATAAATCCAAAAATAAATAAATAAATAAATTCACGAAGGAGAGGGGCTCCTTTGTCGTGGCACCCCAACTTCGGAATGTCCTCCCAAAGGACACTGGCTTTTGTTTCCTTTGCTGGCACCAAATTAAAATGTACCTTTTCCTCTGAGCATTGTAAAATCTGACTCTCATTTGTTTCAATGTAATAGATTGGTTTGGTGAGCTTGCTAGAAGGGGTAATCCAATGGGGTTTTTGTCAGATCTGTTCTTTTAGATTTGAAAAAGAGAATGCCGGTATAAAAACTCCACACATGTACAAATCCCTTGTGGGAGAAAGGCTGTTTATGCATTTTCTAAACAGATGAATCCGTTTCTTTCATGATCTCCGCAGGAATACACTTTGGGAAGCTGTGGGATGGGGAGAGAGAGACATGCTTGAGACCCACCCAGTCAGGCAATGGATAAGGATCGCCATAATCCAGGCATTTCCTCCACCTGCCTCCTTAATCCCTTATCCATTGATTTAGAGAGAAAAGGCCTACAATTCCCAGCATGCCTTAGCCAGAGATGCCTAAACCTCAGTGCAGCAAGGCTGGGGGTAGCCGGGGAGGAAAGACGGAGCCTTGAAATGAAGCTTGCAGGCCAAGTGTGCTTCACGGGGGCTTTTTAGTGGTGGCACCAAATCTGGGACAATGCTGCTGCTGATGAGAATGACCAGGTGTAGCTCTATGTAACTATCTTACACAGCTCCCATCAACTCGTACTGGCTGGGGATGCTGGAGGATGTAGGCCTTTTCTTCTCCCCAAGTTCCGTGTCTTTGGTCACTCTTACACACCATTTTGACCCAAGAGGGAAGTCCCATTAAGTTCAAAGATGGGGGAAATGGTACCTGGGGGAGCAGCTGAAACTTCATCCCACAACCAGGAATTAATTAATTAATTCAGAGTGCAATCCTATGCTTGATTAGGCAGAAAAGAAATTGTATTGGCCTGCTGGGACATGCTGGAAGTTTGGATCTTTTCACCTACCTGTATAAATATTAATAAGATTGTATCCATGTGCCATCAACGTATTTTCTCCAGCCTGGCCACTGTTGGGAAATACGATTAAATATCATTTCTTTCAGAGACATCTCGCCTCTCATTGGAAGCCTTCTGAGTGGCAGGATAGAGCTCTCCCCTGCACTCATTGTGCCCTCACAACAACCAGGAGCTGCTGGGCAGAAAGTGCCAGGAGCTGCTGGGCAGAAAGTGGTACCAGGCTGGAATGAAGATGTAGGAAGAGAAGGAAAAGGCTTGTGTTGGAGGCCCGCTGTGCAAAGGACTCCTGTGGAGATGTGCAGAGGCAGCAGATGGAATCTTGGCTCTACAGCTCTACAGATTTCCTCCCTGCTGCGAACTAACTTGGGGTTCCTGGTGGTGTGGAGGGAAGAGCGTTGCGTGGGGGACCTGGGAGACACAGGCCCCAACTGCCAGTCCCATCAGGTGCCTTTGGGCTGGTCATTCATGCTCAGCCAGACCCTCTCATAGGAGTGTAGCTGTGAGAATAAAAAGGGAACGGAATTAGACAATGTAAGTCACCCTGTGTTCCTCACAAGAGAAGAGAGGTGTGATTTAAATGCAATGTGACAGAAGCCACCTAAAGTCTTCCCCTGATGCCATGATGCTCAGCTGCGCTGGAGGGTGCTTTATACCAGCAGTCCTTCTAGGCCAGTGTAGTCAACACGGACTGGCAGCTGCAGCGCCTCGCTCTCAGATCTGAGGCGGAATGCTTCCTAGCATGACCTGGAGATGCCAGGGATCCATCCTGAGGCTCTTTTATAGCCAGGTTGGAGTCAGTGCAGTGTTGGGCCACAAGGTTGGTGGCCAGATTGCAGGGGAAGCCATATGAGGAGAGACTGAGGGAACTGGGTCTCTTCAGCCTGGAGGAGAGGAGACTTGGGGGATCTGTTGGCGACATGCAGGTATGTGAGGGGGTGTCACACGGAGGTGGGGAGAGACCTGTCCTCCCCTGCAGAGGAAGGCAGGACGCGCTCCAACAGAGCCAAGCTTAGGGAACCAGGGTTCAATTAGGATGCCAGGAAGCACTTCCTGACAGTCAGGACCCCGAGGGTGTGGAATGGGCTTCCACGGAGGCGGTTGAGGCCCTATCGGTGCGGGTGTTCAAGGATAGGTTGGACATGCACATGGTGGGCATGTCATGAGTGGAGCCGGCTGGAGCCAGGGGTCAGACTAGATGGCCTGGGAGACCCCTTCTGACTCGCTCTGTTTCTATGTTTCTGTTTCTGTGTTTCTCTTCATGCGGAGCAGGTTCTCTTCCACTGAGCAATTGCCTTCCCACCCATGTCGTGGCGCCGTCTCATGGGTTCCTTGTACATGAAGCACATGTGCTATGCAAATGCTCTTCCGGGACTGAGCATGTGCGTCTCGGACGGACTCCCCCCGCCCCCCCAGATCAATGCAAGCACTGCCCTGATCTGCCTGCACCTTGGCAACTGGGCAGAGCACACATGGTTTCCCAATGACTCAGTAAACCAAAGGGCTGCTGCTAGAAGCAGGTTATCTCAGTGGCCTTTCCAGTATTCCCTTCCTGCTCCTTGCCCTGTGGCAAATATGCATTTGCAGGCGCCATGGGCCAGAGACGACCTTCCTGAAATTGATGGCATGGGAACCAAGGAAAAGGTCCAGTTGTAGGTTTGTTTCCTTCCATCTAAGCATACCTAAGATTGCATTCCGGCTCAGTAAGTATGTACATTTCTTGAGCATGCATTGCACATCCTTGGAGCAGTCTCACCGTCTCACTGCACTCAGTATTACTTATTTAACTTTCATTCCATGCTACTAGTCCATATGACTCTAAGTCTACAAGGCCCAGAGCTCCAGTGGAAACACAAGGCATCCTAGGAAGAGTGATGTTTGTTTGTTCGTTATTTTCTGTACTGCCCTATAGCCAAAGCTTTCTGGGTGGTTCGTAACATGTATCCTTTCCTTTTCCCTAATGCCCTGCCCTCCAACCTCGTGTTGTCCCGTTTTCAGACCTCTGGAAAATATCTTTATTGCAAGAAACCTTCCTTAACTTGACCAGACATAGTTTCTATTGCCACTCTTGCTTTTAAAAAACAACATTATTCTTTTTTTATCTTTTATTGTTCGCTGGCAGCTCTGTAGACGTGGAATGGTATGGACATGCTGTAACGTCATAAACACAGCCCTTCACCATGCTCTTAAATCATGGCCCCAGCTTTTCCTTTTGCCTGGTCATTTGCCTCTGGCCTTCCCAACCCACTTTGTCCAGATCTCTGCAGTGGAGCATCCACATTTATTTATTTGTGCTCGATGCAGAAACTTGTGTTTTCAGAGAGGCAGAGCACAGCTCGTGTGGGCATTCTATCCAGTTCCATGAACAGGTTTGCTAGGTTTGCACATTCCAGAAACCTACCAAACCTGTTTGAGCACAGACAACTGTGGAGCTGCAGTCTGTACCAACTCAGTACTCTCCTGCTTGTTGGTTTAGGACACATTGGGAGGGTGCCGGAGGGGGAGGCCTCGGCTCAAGAATACAGAGAGACAGTGTCGTGCAATGGGTGGAGAAAATTCAGACGGGAAAGACCCAGTTCAAATCCCCACTCGCTGGGATCTCTCTTTCCCTCTCAGCCTAACCTACATCACAGCATCGTTGAGAGGAGTAAATGGGAGATGCCCACATCCGCCATCTTGAGCTTCTTGGAAGGAAGCAGGAAAGAAATGTAACAAATCAATAAATATATAGAATGGAAACAGGGACACTCAAGCTGGTGGGCTGGATTCAGCGCCTTGTGGGTCTGTGTTTGGCCCACAACCATTTTTGCTGTCATCTCTGATCAAGGAGGAGAGGCCCTTTCCAGATGATTCGCCCTGAGATGTCCCTGAGGGTGCAAATATTTTGGGTGCTGCACTGCTTACTTCCAGGACCCCTTGCTGCAAAGATTGCCCAGGAGTCCAGCTTTGATGGGACCCACTCTCTGCCCTCCTGAGATGCACAGCAAACCACAAGCAAAGGTTTGTCTCCAGCCTTTGGATGTGGGAGCAACACGAGCTAGGACTCACGTTCTTACATATGTGAAGCAAATCAAGAAAACGGGAAGCCCATTTCTTCCGCTAAGGGGATGGTGGGATGAAAGCAGTGTCTTTTTCACGTGGGTGCGGGAGCCTTCCATCTGATCTTTGTCCTTTGTAGCAAATGTTGGATTGGAGTGGAACACCGGGTGCCTATAAATATTTGCACAATGTCCTTGAGTTTGTACAGCACAACAATTATTTTTAGTGCTTCTTTTTGGCCCAAAGACATCCCAATTAACCAGCACACCAGCAGACACACACGGCACAGTTAAAATGCAAAAGGAGTTGAATCCAGAGTGAAAAAACAAGAGCAGGTTGTGTCAAAGCAATGATAAACAGTCATCATACCTAAAACCAGAAAATATGCAGCATCAGGGTTTGGAATAACTAAAGCGTCCAAGGGATGAAGATGGGCTTCGTCGCTTGGCTGGAGGGATTCCTGCAACGTCTTCTGACCTTTCCGGATTCCAGTAAGGGGAGGACAGTATAACAACCTGCGCTCAAGCATTGTTCATGGGCTGAGTGTGGGTCCTTGTGGAACCATGGGTTGTGGCTGGAAAGCAGCTCGTCTGAGCTCAGTCAATGTCTCCCATGTGCAGATGGCCCCATTTGAAAACAAACAGTCCTCCAGCTGCCTCAATCTCCGAGAGCCTGAGGTTGCCTCAAATGAACCAACCAACCGGATTAAGCAATGCATGGATTTTGTTTCGTTGCTCCTCTGGATACATCTGATTTGTAACTCTTATCCCTCCCAACCGCTGGCCAGTCTGGCTTGGGCTGATGGATTTGGAGTCCCAAAGCTCTGGAAGAGCCAAGTTTGCCACCCTTGCTATTCGTACCTATCCAGGAGCGAACAAAAGGACTTCCTTTTGAGTAGACATTCATAGGAGCAGCCTCTCCAACAACTTGGGTGCTGCAGATTGAGGATATAAGAACTAGGTGTCATATTTTGGAAATCAGTGATTAGGAAATAACTCTTTGAGGGCCAGCATCTGCAGCTGCTTTCCTGCTTGCCTTGCAGTCTGTGTGCCAATGGATGGCTTTTCTTCTTCCTTTTATATGTAGCAACTTCATTTTCTTATTGCCTGTTAACCTTTAGACTCTCCTGCCCGACTGACACAGAATCACATGCCCAGTTCAAGAACTAGGCTTTGAACCCGTCCGCTCACCAAATGACTTTCCTGCCTGGCTGGCACATTATCTCAGAACCTCCTATGAAAGAAACTCTGCGTTTCTTTTCCCTGACGTGACGTTGCCAACGCGAGGGAACCGCTTCCTTCATTTAGTGACTTGATCTCTACCAAGAAGCAAGGCAAGGTGGTTCGCACTCGTAGATAAAACCTAACAGTGTGATATGATGTCATGGCTCTAAATTTAGGGGATTGCAGGCACCCAATCACAGGTGGGAGAAGCCCCAAGTACAGGGTCGCCTCTGTGCTTTCCTCGCCCCTCAACACACGTAAACAGGTGAATTCGGTCCCCAGAGTATTTCCCCTACTCTCAAGAAATGTAGTTCCCCTCCGGTCCCTCCCCTCTGCCTACCACACCCGCCCCAGGCTTGTTCGCCAGCATGAAGCTACAGCTGGCATGGAACAACCCAGGTTGTCCAGAAGCACAAAGGGAGGGCACCACAAAGGGAAAATGCCCCGAGGTTGGAGCCGGGGTGGTGAATTTTCATGTGGCCTCCCCAACAGCTTCCAAGGCCTCCTATTAGTGCACTCTAAGACAGTAATAAAGACAAAGGCATTAAATCATACTTAAAAACAAGCCTAATCCAATAACAGACCGAAAGCAGAAGGTAACCATTAGTGGGGAATCATCGGGATGGCGGGCGGTGACGAGTGGGGTCCCCCAGGGCTCAGTCCTGGGACCGATCCTGCTCAATCTTTTCACTGATGACCTGGAGGCGGGGTGACCAGTCTGCTGATCAAATTCGCAGACAATACTAAAACTGGAGCAGTGGCCACAACTGAGGAGCAGGTACTCTGGATCCAAAAGGATCGGGACAGACTGTGGAAGTGGGCAGGAGACAACAGGGTGGCGTTCAGCGTGGATGAGTGCAAGGTCTTGCAACTGGGGGCATGGGAATGGGTGTCACAAGTACAGGTTAGGGGACAAGTGGCTGGAGAGCAGCACTTGTGAAAGGGACCTCGGGGTGCTGGTTGACTGCAGGCTGAACGTGAGCCAGCAGTGTGATGCGGTGGTCAAGAGGGCGAACGCCACCCTTGGTTGCATAGCCAGAAGCGTGGCTTCTAGATCAAGAGAAGTATTACTGCCCCTCTATATGACTCTGGTGCACCCGTAACTTGAGTATCGAGTTCAGTTCTGGGCCCCTCATTACAGAAAGGATACAGCCAGGTTGGAGTCAGTGCAGCGAAGGGCCACAAGGTCGGTGGCCAGTTTGCAGGGGAAGCCGTATGAGGCGAGACTGAGGGAACTGGGTCTCTTCAGCCTGGAGGAGACTCTGAGGGGATCTGTTGGCAACATACAGGTACATGAGGGGCTGCCATGCGGAGGTGGGTCATGACCTTTCCCCCCTGCAGTGAAGGGCAGGATGCGTTCCAGTGGAGTAAAGCTCAGGGAACCAAGATTTAGGATGAAGCCAAGAAATACTTCCTGACGGCGGGGACTTTCTTTTTAGGCTGTTGAGCATCTCCTGTCCATCACTCTTGTTCCTGCCCTTCATCTCTTCCTCGATCTGTTCCTGTATCCACCGACTCTCCCAAGTTCTATATTTCAATTTTACTCCTTCAAGAAACTTAAAGCAATTTTAATGTGTTTTAAATTAATTTTCATTGCCAACTTTAAACAAAATAACACAAAAAGATATGAATATATCAATTTCAGTGCATGTGTATATAATGTGTGTTTGTGTGTGAGTGAGAGAAAGAGAAAGAGAATGATGCTTTCAAAGAATTATGAATAAACTTCAGCAAAAGCAAAGTATATATCCATATAAGCATCCATTTGCAGATGGACCATGCAGGCGCTGAGCGTGTGGCTGAGTCCTCAGCCCATTGCTCTACAGGAGGTGAATATTTCCTTTATCAGTGTTGTGATTCCAGTCTTTTAGCCTTTGAAAGCACATGAAGAACCCCTTTGTGCTGATTCTGCATTAATTTCCAGGAAGCAGGTAGCTAATTTAAGAACACATGAACTTCAGAAGATGTTAAACAGTGTTCCAGTACAAGGTTTATCCATATAATAACTTCCTCCAAATTAGGCTGCTCTTGGTTACTGCTAAAATATATGGTTAAAGGAACCATTAGCTGCATTGCCCTTCCAGAAATGAATGAACTTAAGACTGTATCAAGAGACAGTGTGGCATCCAATAGAAAGATAATTTTTGCTGAATAAGGCATAACCTGAGGACCATAAAGCAGTTTCAAATCGAACTGGATGTTAGCTAGAATTCACATCGGAACAATTCCACTGCAACACCTCATTGCAGGTCCCATTTGAAAATATCTGAATGATAAAACGCTACAGGATGTGCCATGATCGGTGCTGCAATTAGGGGCAGGCATTCTAGGTAAAGCCCTGGGTGTCAAGCTCAGGAGGTACCAGGAAGGGTGAAAATACCAGCAAATTTAAGGGATGAAAGACCCATCTTCACTTATGAACCAAGTGATGATGTTCTTCATGCAAGTGTTCTTAGCACTCTTTTCTTTGTGAAAATTACTGGTTTTGGTGTTTAGGAGAAAATGCATAAGCTTAGGGTCCAGTCTTCAAAGGGTGTGTTTAAGAGAACATGGATACGAACCATGCATTACCCTTGCAAAATATGCAGCAATGGACAAACGTTAGTCTGTCAAACGTTAGTCTGTTAGTCTGTCAGAGCCAAACAAAAGAGAAGGGGGAAATGCCCACACCTTTACACCTGAGGCAGAGCACCTAGCCAGGAAAGTAGGCTTCCATTGTGTTTGCTTAGGTTCCAGACCAGGTTCTAATCATCCATGCAACTCTGGCGTTTAGTGGCTTTTGCTGGTCCTGGGAGGAAATTATCCAGAGGAGCCGGATCATTCCGAGATAATCAGCAGAGGGTTACAAGCTCTTCAGCCATTATGCAGCATCAGGTTATTTCCTAGGAAGCAGAATCTGAGAGCTTCCATCCCAGTGCTGGAAAAGAGCAGGCCAGGCCACTAGGAAGAATGCCGCCTCACCCACGCTGAAGTTAGACCCCACAGAACGGGAGCCAAATCTCTTGGGCCAGTGCAAGTGGGACCTGCACCCGATGGAGAATTCTCCATCCTGTCCCGTCCCCGCATCCATTTCTGCTTCCTCTCTCCCTGCTTCTAGCACTTGGTGAACACACCCCATTCACAGAACATGCGCCGACCCCACCAGGATGTTTCTGCAGCCCCACTAGTTCCAGAAACCGTCCGGTTTCGCAGCACCTGGTCTCTCTCTTGGGCATGCATGGTGCCTTTTGGAGAACGTCCACAGCTGCACGTAGGACATGGAAGTTGCTATGAGCTCTTAAGAAAAATGAAGAAGAGGACTGGCCGGAGCTGGTCCATGACCCTGTGGCCAAACTGGGGCTGGCTACACAGAGCAAGCAAACTCCTTGTCACAGCAGCTTCCGTATCTGGGCACAGTTCAAAGTGCTGGCGATCGTCTGCAAAGCCACGTGGAGGTTGGGACCGGTCGCTCTGAAAGTCAGCTTTTCCCTGTACAAGCCTGCCTTGAACATTTGGGAGAGGCTCTTCTTGGGAGATGGTCACCTTCAGAGAGGAGTTTCGTGGCGAGCAAACAGTGACTTTCTCGGTGACCACGGCCAGGCTGTGCAACTTCCTGCCAAAGGGGGTCACGTTCGCCCCCTCTCTGCAACCTTTTAATTCAAATATGCTTTCGGTTTCCCTTTCCTAAGCATTGCTTAGGCTTCATCTGGAGTCCAGTTCCAGGCACCACAGTTGAAGAAAGATGCAGACAACCTGGAAAGGGTTCCAGGGATTGGAAACAGAAACATAGAAGCAGAGCGAGTCAGAAGGGGTCTCCCGGGGCATCTAGTCTGACCCCCGGCTCCAGCCGGCTCCGCTCACGACATGCCCACCATGTGCATGTCCAGCCTGTCCTCGAACACCCTCACTGATGGGGCCTCAACCACATCCCGGGGAAGCCCATTCCACACCCTGGGCGTCCTAACCGTCAGGAAGTCCTTCCTGAAGGACTGAGCAGGGAAAAGGCATAAGGCGCTACTTCAGGCCTCACTCTGTGCAGTGGCCCCAAGCTCCCCTCCAGACGGTGACGTGTCTTCCCAACCTGTCCTTTCAATGTGCAGTTACCCTTCCTCCAAACATGGCGCTTCCCGATTCTGCGTGTAGATGTTTATCTGGAAGGCAGGTCCCTAAAGCAAGCCCTAACTGTGAAGCATCGGATATTATTTTTCGTTTCAGTATTTACAAGTAAGACCAGCAATGAAACGCCAAGTGGAATTCTTCTGTTCAGGAATCCAGCCAGCTATGTCCCCTCACAGGAGAGGCTGTTCCACTCCTTTCTGTTTCGCCTTCCATCGGTGTTTCACGGTCACGGAGAAAGAAGCAGTCTTCACCAGGTGCTCTTTTGCAGGGGTCCCTGACCCATGTGCGCAAGCAGGACTTCTTTCCAAAGGATGTTGTGTTCTGCAAAGGTTGGGGTGCCCCTGAGCCGGCAGGCCCCTCCTCCTTGAGGGAGGGAGGGGTGTTTTGGCTAGATAAGCAACCACACTGACGTCCAGAACTTTGGAAACAGGAAGCAATGCCTTTTCTTTTCAAGGCCAAAAGCCTTCACAAAGCAACTTCTCAGAGTATTAATCCCATTTCAAAAAAAAAACCTTCCAGGTTGTACCTTTATAGATTATGGCTGTGGGAGCAGAGAAAAAGCACAGACTTGGGTATTGACTTCAAAAGTAGTCTTTGAGGAAGTTGCACTGACTTGCTTCTATGTCTTTAAGAGCATCATGGGATGAGTAGATAAATCATGGACAGAAGAGCATTTAACTCCTCATCCTCACCTACCTCGCAGGGTTGTTGTGAAGATAACATGGAATGGAGGATTATGTAAGCTGCTTTGGGTTGCTCACAAGAGGGGGAGGCAGCTATAAATGCAGCAGCAACAACAATGTAATACATATCAATGATCATTTTAGGAAATGTAAGATTCTAGTCCTGACGGCTAGAATGGTCAATACGATTTCCTGGGTGGGGAGAACAGATTCTTACACTTGCTCACTAGGAACATTGGCAGCTGCTGCCAGATCTCCCTCAGTCCACCCAGCCCAGGGCTTCAGCAAAGCGCCTTCCCCATCATGCTTGGAGATTCCAGGCATCTAACCCGGGATCTACCTTCTCGGGGCAAAGCAGGCCCTCTTCTTTTAACCATGACGAGCAAAATCAGAAGCAATGATCCCAGATAGGAAACACGACAACCCAAGCTATGAAAGATTTCTTCTTGCTGATGCCAGAGTGCAGGACACAGAATAATCAGCTCAAGTTGTGACAACCCAGATTCAGGCTGGACATCAGGAAAAGCTTCCTCATTGTCAGAGCAATATGCCAGTGGAACCAGCTGCCTGGAGAGGCAGGGGGCTCTCCCACACTGGAGACATTCAGGGTGAAACTGGGCAGCCACCTGAGTGGGTTGGTGCAACTTGGTGTCCTGCACCAGCAGGGGGATGGACTAGATGGCCTTCATGGACCCTTCCAGCTCTACTGTTCTCTGATTCTATGTAAAAAGAAGAGAAGCTCTGCATATTTATTCAGCTGACATTAATATACAAAGGTTGCAGAATCTGGACTCCCTGAGTGCACAACTGTGTGTGTGTGTGTGTGTGTGTGTGCTTGCACACACGTATGCGCCTGTGCATTTGTGTTGCATACCTCTAGGCAAACTATGCAAATATGCAAAGTGAAATCTGGCATTGCAGTTTTCTTGCCTGCTCCGGTTTGAGCAGGTGAAGAGCTGCAGGTGAGAAGCCAGTTCTGGTCCTTCTGTCCAAGGCTGGCGAAGATGGATGTGGGAACAGCGCTGCTCCGGAATGAGGTGTGCGAAGGCTCCCACGAGCCTCTGCTTTGCTCTCACCCCCCCCCCCTAAATGGTCGGCTGCAGCTTTCCTTCTCCCAAGGCAGCTCGGCTGTGACACGCAGAGCTTTCCTAGCTAAATTTGGTGCCCCTGAAAATGGGGGGGGGATTGTGGGGGGGGGGGAGAAAAAATATGGGGTTGGGGCAAGGTGTCTGTTTTGTAAGCCTGGAGTGACAAGGCCTTAAGGCAGGAAATGTGATACCTGGCGGAGCTTCACCTGAAACGGAGTGCTGATGCAGCCCCATTTGCTGGTGGCGCTGAATTATTTGGGGGTGATTACACAAAAAGGAATTTATGATTCTCTCCAACCAAATGATCCTCTCCAACTGGGAGAGCAGGCATCAAAGTGCAACTGTGAGGATATGGAAAATGATGTGTGTTAGAGAGAGAAACAATGCCAAGTGTAAACTGATGGGGTATCTGGATTAACGGTTGCCAACCGAGAAAGAGACACGAGGGTTATGGAGGGCAGCTTGATGGGAATGCCGGCCTAGTACACTGCTTCTGTGAATAAGGCAAAGCCCACCATTACGCATCATTGGGAAAGGAATTGAAAATAAAATAACAGGATCGTCCTGTCCTTATAAAATCCATGGCACAAAGACACTCGGAATACTGTGTCCGAAAACAGAGATGGAAAAGGTGCTGAAAAGAGCAACCTAAAATGATCAAGAGGCCGGAATTCTTGCCTGAGGAAAGGCTACAGTATCTGGGATTGTTTAGCTGGGGGGGGGGGGTGAATAAGGGGGTGCATTGTTGTTGTTAGTTGCAAAGTTGTGTCTGACCCATCCCGACCCCATGGACAACATTCCTCCAGGCCTTCTTGTCCTCCACCCAAGCTCACACCCACCGCCCCAGTGACTCCATCCAGCCACCTCATCCTCTGCCGTCCCCTCCTTCTTTTGCCATCAATCATTCCCAGCATTAAGCTCTTCTCCAGGGAGTCCTTCCTTCTCATTAGGTGGCCAAAGTATTTGAGTTTCATCTTCAGCATCTGGCCTTCTAAAGGGCAGTCAGGGTTGATCCCCTCCAGGACTGACCGGTTTGATCACCTTGCGGTCCAAGGGACTCGCAGGAGTCTCCTCCAGCACCACAATCCAAAGGCCTCAATCCTTCAGCGCTCAGCCTTCCTTATGGTCCAGCTTTCACAGCCATACATTGCAACTGGGAAAACCAGAGCCCTGACTATACGCACTTTTGTTGGCAGGGTGATGTCTCTGCTTTTTAGTATGCTGTCTAGATTTGCCATAGCTGTCCTCCCCAGGAGCAAGCGTCTTTTGATTTCTTGGCTGCAGTCCCCGTCTGCGGTGATCTTGGAGCCCAGGAAAATGAAATCTGTCACTAAAGGGGGTATATTAGAGAATGCTTAAAAGAATGCATGGTGGGAGAAAGTGGAGGAGGAGATTCTTGGTATTGGACGGGATACAAATGTTTTAAATAAATATATATTTTTTTCACACTCTCCCATCCTGAAAGGATGGGTACAGATGCAAGAGAGACATAGGGAGGTGCCTAATAAACTTCTGGAGCTCACTAGCAAGGGCTAACAAGCTGGCACCTCATGCGGGGAAGGCAAGTGCGGTGGGCTGAGAATCCATGTGTTTCTGGTCAGGTACAACCGGCTGGCGCTGGCTGCCAGGAGAGTCTTCGGTATGACTTCAGGGCACTCCATGTGGAACTGCCCTTGGAAAAGGAACGTGAATGGGTGCCGGCGGTAGCAGCTGGCCAGAGCGGTTGTGGGAGCCGGCTGTGGACCCTGCGAGTTCTCTCCCGCATGGTTTGCATCGTGATGGTTTTGCGCGGGTCACGGAAGGACCGCCTGGACCCCAGGAGCCCGCCCGAGCCTTGCGAACGAGCGACGTCCCATCCGGGGCCCTGTCCTGGGCCCCCCAGGGCTTTCCGTGCACGGGCCCCACAGCTCTGGAACGCCTTTCGCAGGATGCAGCCGGAGGGCTTCGTCAGCGCCAGCTTTTCCATAGCCCCTGAAAGTAATTTCTTCTAGTTTCTGTTTGGTCCTTAGAAATTACAAATCGCGGCAGGGGGGGGGGGGGGGGGGGGGGGGGGGGGAGAGATTCCCTTGTAATCTGCACATGCCCGGAAACCCGCCAGCCCTGCTCAGTCTTTTCCGTGGGGCGATGGGAACGGTAGTCCAAAAACCTCTGGAGGGCACCAAGTTGGGGAGGGCGGCTGCAGCTGTGCGGAGATCCTGTCCCCTCCCCGCTGTGCGCCCCCCCCCCCCCGCCGCGCTCCTCCAGAACCTGCCGCAGGAAGCAGGCTCGCTCCTGTCCCGGGCCGCTGCGTGCGCCAGACGCGATCCCAGCGGGCGCACGGGCGCGCCTCCGTTGCGATCAGCCGGGGGCGGGCGGACGGGCGAGAGATGCTCGCCCCCCCCCGCACTGCCGTTCCCCCCTCGCCACGTGGTGTGGGGGGACCAGTCGACAGGCAGGGGACTTGTAAGGAAGAGCCGGGGGAGGCGGGCGGGGGGGGAGGGAGGCGGGGAGGGGCGAGGCCGCCTCCCCCCGCCCTCCCAGGCGCGGAGAAGCCGCGGCCGAGCGCGCCCGGGCCGCAGCGCGCGGAGCTCCTCCTGCCCGGCGGTCGCGGCGCAGCGGCTCTCCAGGCGCAG
>NW_025336273.1:718510-722157 GCF_004798865.1 Varanus komodoensis | reverse complement strand
CGGCCGCCCGCCCGCCCACCCACCGGCCGGGGAGTAGCGCCGGCGCGGCCGGGCCCGCCTCCTTCCCGCGGGGCTGCCCACCGACGGCCGGAGGAGGCTGCGCGCCGGCCTCCGCGCTGCCCGCGCAGCGCAGCGAGCTCCAGGGGCGCCGAGCCGAGGCGGCGGCGGCGGCGACGCGGGGCGCCAGGTGGGCTTGCGCTTGCGCTTGCGGGCTGCGTCTGCCGGGCCTCGGCCTCCGCTCCGCGCTCCATCCCCGCCGCCTTCGCCTTCGCCTGCCCCCCGCGCCTCCCGTCCCACCGGCTCACCCCTTTCCCTTCCTGCTCCGCCGCCCTCCCCTTCGTCCCTCGCTCTCCGTCTTTCCAGGGGCGGCCCGCGTCGCGCCGGCTGCCGCGAAGGTGACCGCGCTGCCGGGCGAGGAAGGCTCCCGCGACCGAAGGAGACCCGCTCCACGTAAACCCCCGCCGGATCGCGCCGCGACGGGGATCGCCCCCTCGCGCATTTTCCCCGCTCCCTTTCCCTCCCCGCTCCGCGCGCGTCCCTCCTCCGTTCGCCTTTCCAGCTCAGTTCGGCTCTTTTGCTTCGGAGCCGGAGCTTCCCGCAGCGCCCCTTCCTTCCCCCGCGGCTTCCCCGTTTCTCTTGCACGGATTTCTCTTCTGCGGTGCTGCCCTCGGCTCCCCTTCCGCACCCCCTTCGCGTTGGAACGGGAGAAAGATTGGAGGCGCAACGAAGGAAGGAGCTGAGGGCGCCGGTGGGTCGGGCGCGCTTTTCCGACCGGGGAAGGCCTTTCGGAAAGCGCGACCCTCTAGTCGGGCTGTGAGCCGGTCTTGCGGGACCCTTTTTCTGCCCCCCAAAAAGCGTAGGATCGCACGCCTGTGATTGATATTCCTCCGCCACTAATTCCTTCCAGTTTTGGCAAACCTCTTGACGAAAACTCATTCTGTGTCCATAGATTAAAATTTAAAGAGCGAAACAACAAGAGGGGCGCGTTTATTCGTGTTTAGACGAATGAGATCTGGCCCTATCGAAGCTGTCGGCAATTTTTTCCTGTCTAAACATGTATCGGATTACACTCTTGTGTACATTTGATCTCAACGAAACTGATGTATCAATCCTGGAAGTTCTTAAAATTGTGTGGATCAAACCAATTACGATCATTAATGTTGGATTATTATTTCCCGACGTTGTTTTTCAACTGTGCCGGGTAGACCTTTCTTCTGTGAGCGTTCATATGCATGCGGTAATATTATTCCGGTTGTCTTATTTGGCTGCGTCGGCGTAATGATACGGATTAGAGCGAATTATTTCTGTGTTCTCTTTGGAAAGAGAACTGCATTCTTTTCGTTTCTTCTGCTTTATCTTCAGTTTTCTTTGTTGGTTTTAAATGTTATTTTAACCCTGCAGCCTTGATTCTGTTTTGTTGTATCTAATGGGGCTTTAACCCCCCCCCCCCGTAAGTATTTTTAGGATGGAGATATTACGGTCTCGAACACCTACAGGCCTGGGGAGATTCGGCTTCAAACAGGAGTGAAGCCTTTCCGGCATATATCCCCTACTCGGCCAAAAAAGAAACTCTCCTGTGTTTTCAGGCTGGGTGGAGAAAAGTTCAGAAACTTTTAGGGATTTCAAATATAAGGGCCTTTCCCCCGCACCCTGTTCCTAAACGAAGTGAATTTACGCTGCCTTTTAAATTCACATTATCTGCATCATTTTATTCTTTCCTAACCCTTTCCTGTGATCGCATTTAAAGCACTTAAAAGTACGAGCGCTTTCTGTCCAGTCGTTAGAATTCTTGGTGGAGGCAGCAGAATCATTCGGGGAATCCGTTTCAATCCTATATATTAATTTTATATGATAGTAACACATTTTCCTTTGACCTCCAATAGTTCCCAGATAAAGTGACTTCGGGAAGAATAACCCGCTGCTTAATTTCTTCCCGCCTGTTTCTTCAAATCTGTTTAGAAAATATAGTTCCAAAACCCCTCCATGTTTTTAAAAATCTGTTGTGAAAAGGGAGAAGGGGAATTCCTAATCTGCTTGGAATAATTCTCGGATTTTTCTACTTTTTGGAGTTTGAACATTTTGGAAAGTTAGATGGAAAAACAGTTTGATTTGAACCTCCCCCCCCCCCAGTTCTTTTTTTTAATTAAGAAAATTATAACAGAAGCGGAGTCAGAAGCGAAATGTGATTTCCCGTGTGATTCACGCAGCCTCTTCTCACGGGGTGAATTGCATTTCGTAACGTTGCCGGGACGGGGATCCTGTAGTGGGGGTTGGATCTGCTCCTTTCCTAGGGAGTTCAGCTTAGTGCCCGGATTTCACGCTCGCCCTCGGGAGTACACAGCGCTGGCGATTTCCACCGATCTAACTGCGTTATTGCGGGAGAGTATGGATAAAATCGAAGGGTTTGGGAGAAGAGGCGCTCTTGGCACGGTTGTTTTGTTACGAATAAGCTGCCCTTTATATTGATTCATCCGTTGTCACTTCTAATTTCCCTTTTTGCATAAAGAAGAGTTCATTTCTGTACTCAGTTCCTGGAGAAGTCCTTGACATTAATTGATATTACTATGAATGGTAGATCGAATACAAAGATGTGCGTTTGTTTTTTATGGGAACACTTGTATGTGCGTTCCCACGATTTGCCTGACAAGCTGGAAGAAATCTGGAAAAGTCTGGTGAAAAGTAGCCAATTCTGCCATTCCCGACTCCCAGTTTATTTCTGGTTGTCCTCCGGTGTGGCGTTTAGTAGCCTTGCTTGGGCAATTTGGCTCCGTTTGTTGATTGATTGATTGCATTTATATACCACCCCAATAGCCCCAGGGGCTCTCTTGGTTGTTTACAAACATTAAAACCCCACCAGTCCTAAAATAAATAAATTGGCTACACCACGACTGAGTATAAAATAACCTTCAGGGCGTTTTGGGGTGGGGCAGAGAGAAGCCTTAATCCGAATTGACTCTTGAATGGATTCCTTGGCATAGACATCCTGCGTAAGAGCCTGAAGTCCGGTTCATTTCAGTGGGTTTGCTCTGTGTAGTATTAATGGGTTAACTACATGATAAATCCATTGAAATGAATGGGACCTTTGCTCACTGCAACTGAACCGAAACCTCATTGATTGATTTGGTTTATTCCTGGCGGCCGTTGCGCATAGGACTTCCGTGAGTTGCCGCCAAAGTGAAATCTAGTTCATTTCAATGGGTTTATTCCACAGTAATTCCACAGTAACCCACAGTAAATGGGTTTATTCAGTAATCCCACTGAAATGAATGGGGCAGCAAGGTGTTGTGGCTATAAGTGCCTATGCATTCATTTCCATGGGTTTGCTCTACATAGCGATAACTTGCTTGAAAGACAGCCTGTTCTTTTGATTTATGTCTGTGCCTGTGATTTAAAATTCCTCAAACTTATTTAGTCACATTTCATTATTCATGGACATTTTAAGTGGGCCAGTTGTGAGGGTAGGCAGGTAGGAGAGACAGCTTGAAATGAATGAATCGAATTCATTTTGATCACAGTATTCCTTACAGAATCAGATTTGAAAATGCCTGGAGCAAATCTTTTCTGGGTCTTTATTTATTTGGATAAATAACTGGAAGCAAACGGCGCCTGTTTGAAAAAGTGGAGTGCTTCTCCCCCCCCCCCCCCCC
>NW_025336273.1:639284-718410 GCF_004798865.1 Varanus komodoensis | reverse complement strand
CCCCCCCCCCCCCCCCACTAAGTCCCGGGCACGCAGCTAGGGAAGGCAGCTCGGGGGACCTTGCTCTGGGGAATTTCCAGGGGAACTTTCTGCATCCTCGCAGCAGCCGCACCCGCACCCGCGGGTGGCTGGGCCCACTTAAAGCGTGAGAGGGCAGCTTGTGGCCTTCTGACTTCTTCGCTTCCATCCGCCTCCTCACTGGCCGAAGCGAAAACATCTGGAGAGCGAAAAGCTGCTCCTCTCTGGGGAAGGGCCCGGTCCTGTGGCACGCTGAGAGTCATAGGAGCCTTTCTGGCTACCCCCCCCCCCATGCACACCACCCTCGCAGGAGGCCTCCTTGAACCCAGCGGGCCTTCCTCCTGAGCAGGGATGCCTCGGGTTGCAGAGGCTCAGACTCGCTCAGAAGGAGCCAGCTTTGCAGAGAGGTTCGGGGGCTCCGTGTCCCAGTGCTGGAGAGCCAGGCTCTTGCATCCAGTTTTTCGGACCAGACTGGGGGAGCAGCGCGACTATCCCAACGCTTGTGCATCCGTGTTCTAAGCTCGCCCTGAATGTGGGGTACAACTAATCAGCCTGGGTGTTGGGAGCACACCAGGCACAAAGAAGGGCATTAGAGGAGCTGTTGAGCTTCCCTTTGGGGGCTGGTGAGGCGCCTTGGATGTTTGAAGCGTCCGCACTGAATGCTTCTGTCTTCTGGAAGGTTGCGTGCGGCTCAGCTGCAGATTCATTTGGCCAGTGCCTTCCTTTCAAAGCCAAGTGTCTCTCTTAAAAAATGGAAATCAAAGCATAACAAGAGGGCCTCTGAGCATGTACAGAATGTAGTATTCCTCACCACTGACTGCCCCAGGACTGCCTGCACAAATCTGAGAACAGCGGATGGGACTGGTTGGCTCAGCAAGGGTGCTTTCTGGCTAGGTTGAATCCTGACATTGCTCTCCGTCTCTCACTTGGAATTAAGGAATGTTATTTTTCATTTCAGCTTCCAATAGCTTGCTTGAGGTCACAAGCTTCAGAAACAAATCATGCAAGCCCCATGTGGAGCTTTTATGGGCTAGAAGAGGGGCGGGCAACTTGCAGGCAAAAACCTCCTACAGGACCAAGATAAACCTCTGCAGAAGTACAGCTGAAACCATTGGGAGAGGCAGCGTGGTGCAGTGGTGAAAGCGTTGGGCTGGGATTCAGAAGGTTTGGGTTCTAGTCCCCACTGGGCCATGTAGGTCACCAGGCAACTGAGGGCCAGTTGGTGGCTCAACTTAACCCACCTCTCCTGGCGATAAATGAGTAAGGAGGGTCATGCGAGCTGGCGATCTTGCAGTTGAAAAGGGGGGGGGGGGGGCGAACAGCACACAGGATGCGACCACGATCAGAACGGACCTCCGTGCTCGTCCCCAGCACCGGGGCCACGGATTTAGACCGCCTTGCCATGACATCTCAAAGGCTACTGCCCATTTCTTCCATTTACTCCTGGGTGTGAAGGCAAAGTCCCGCGCAGGGAGATGCAGTTGCTGCGAGTGTAAAATTGTGTGCTCGAGCAGCGAGCAGAAAGGGGTGCGCTGCTCCCCTTGGGGATCCTTGCCCCTTCAACCCGTCCTTTTGCACGCTCGTGCACGCACCCGCAGGCCGCCACCCTTCACTCCTCGCAGCCCCGATCCAAGCGCACGCGGTTGCAAGGCTCCCTGTGCGTTTACTTTGCGCACGGTGTGACCCTTGGAGGCTTTGAGTCTTGCTTTTCGTGTGCACGCAGCTCCTGCGAACTGAGGAAAGAGGCTCCCTTTATCAGGTAACGGGCATGAACGTTTGCTGCTTCCACAGAACGCTTCATCATCTGGAACTCTAGAAGGGTAAACTAAGAGTAGACATCTCCATCGGCAGAAATTAGGGTTCTCTGCATTTCCCCCTCTTGGTTTGCGCATGCGTTGCTGACGTATTGCAGCCTAGGGTGGGGTGGGGCATGGCTCTGGCATGACAACTCCCATCTGCCCCAGCCAGCATTGCCCAGTGGTGGCCAGGGATTATGGGAACCATGTTCCCGGACTTCCAGAGGATGCGCCGCTGTATTCTATCCTTCTGGGCATGGCTCTGTTTTAGGGATCGGCGGTGTCTGAATTGTGCCATTTGGGGCTGCATTTGGGGCATAGCTGAATCTTCCCTGGGAGGTCAGAGGAAAGTCTGCCCTTTCTCCTGACATGTCTTCTGCTCTGCAAAACTGAGCTTGCATGCACGGGCCAGATCGTGCCTGGATGCGAGCAGGCACGGAAACCCCCCTAGCGCTGCGTCTTGGCTCACCACCCCGTCCCCGGTTCCCTGTTCCAAACTGCAGCCCTGCTTGGCGGGGTCATGCGCAGGGAGTGACAGAGGCATAATCCCCACCCTTCCGCAGTCTGGTCCTTTAATTGGATTTTCTCGGACAGACACCGGGTCTCCTACAGGCCTGGAGCGATGCGATTTCAGATCAAACGGGAACCTTGGGGGCACTTAGCAAGACAAAGAGGGCATCTTGTACCTGGAGCCAGAGGCCCACGCCTGGGGAGATGTCTCTCACCTTGGCTTTCCCCCACCCCCCACTGTGTTCCCTAACCTTATCTCGGCTACCTTTAACCAAGGAATCCTTCCTTCCCTGCAGTAACATTCCCTCCTTCTCCACCCCGCGTATGTGCGGTTCACTCTGCTTTCCTCCTCCCTAGATGTGAGCGGAGCCGGAGAAGAGAATCCCGGAGCTGGTGGCTGGAGCTGCGTGGGAGAGACCGGGAGAGCGAGGCGCGCATTCCTGCGACAGATACATTCCGGATCGCCCCCCGAGCTGCTCCGGCTGAACCCGGCCGGAGCTGCGCGCCCCATCCTGCCTGCGCTGGCTTGTTTCTTCTGGAGCGACGCTCCCCAGAGCATTCGGCTCTTCGGACGGATCGGGAGATAATTTGCGCCCTTGGCCAGGTCGCGCTTTCAGGCCCGGCCTGCGCCTACAGAGATGTACCCAAGTTTAGCCATGACGGCCAACCATGGTGCCCCGGCCTATGAAGGGACCGGAGGCTTCATGCCCGGGACAGCCGCCACTTCCGTCTACATCCCCACCACGAGGGTCCCCACCATGATCTCCAACTTGACCTACCTCCAAGGGAACAGCTCGTCCCAGCAAGGTAGCCCGGTCTCCAGCCACTCCATCTGGACTCAGCCCGGGGCCGAGAGCGTTGCCTACAACCCGGGGACCTCGCACCCCTCCGTGTCCCCGCGCTTCCCCTTCGCCACCTCCAGCCCGATCCCCGCCACCCCGTCCAGGGAGGCGGCTGCCTACAGCGGCTCGCTCAGCAGGGAGCCCTACGCCGCCCGAAGCTTTAGCGGGTCCTATTCGGGTCCCTACCCGGCGACCTATATGAGCCCGGAGTTAGGCACGACCTGGACTTCGGCGCCCTTCGACAGTTCCGTGCTCCACAACCTCCCGAACCGGGGCAACCCCGCAGCTGCAAGACACACCAACCTTGGTAAGCAGTCTTTGTTCGTAGGCCATAGGGACATCCTAAGCCAGCCGCTCAGTCCTCTGCATTTTTAGCAACTCCTGGCACTCTCCAGCCAGCACAGAATGCTGGGAGTTCGAGTACTTTGCTTTTTTCTGCCTAAATGCGCCTAGAACTGGGTCCTAATTAGGTTTGAATTGCCAGATGGCCGGATGCATCCTGCCTTGGTTTTGTTTGTTTGTTTTGGAACGATTCTAAACAATGAATTAATCAACTTGCCTTGCAGCACCTTAAAAATAACACATTTATTCTGGTCCAAGTTTGTGTGAATGGTCTGATCTCCCCTCCGAGCTGAGACAAGCTCCAGACCTGCTTAGCTTCAACATGGCGGGTGCCTCATGTGCCTTCAGACCATACTCTGGGCTGCAACAGACTCAAGTGAAATTGGAAAAATGTATCTTCCATTTCTGTCTAGCTTCAGTGCTGTTGATGGCTTTGGAACCTCAAGCAATTGAGGTGGTGCTTGTTCTTTGCTTGGGTGTGAGTTAGTTTTACACATATTAATAAGCTACGGGTTCCTCAAGGTATCTGACTTTCTGTTAGTTTCTTCAACCAATTGGAAGACCTGGGATATTGGTCCTTGTCCTTAATTTTAAAGTACAATTTTAAAAGCTGTGAGAATATATGAACAAACAAGTTCAAAACGATCATCCCTAGTGAAGGAGCTGCATTTTAAAAAGTGCAAATCATATTGATTTGGAATTGTTCATCAAGTCGTCTCTGACTGATGAATAATTTTAATAATTGCCTCCATAACCATCTAATTGCACGATTGTCTCCTTACTTATTTAATGGTTTGCTGTATTTATTATTAATACCAATTTACTGCTTCAGGGAGCTACTTTCCCTTGGCAGCTGCTTCTACCACTGTCGCAAAATTCAGGCAAACTTTCCACTAAGTCTAGATTATGGATGAGAAGGTAAAGCTGAGATTTAAATTTATTATTTCATGCAGCTTGAAACAAGGTAGAAATAGTCACGCCTTTGAAATCTTATCACAATAATGTTGTGATGATAATATTGTCATCACAATATTAATCTGCAAATAAAGGTCTGTGTTTGTTTGTAATTGTAACTTCAAAGTTTTAGTTCTCATACTTTTTATTAAGCTCTGGTTTGAATTCCCAAATATTTTATCAGCAGTATAAATGCCACTGCGTCGTTCCAGGAAAAAAAAACAAGTTTCTGGGAATTTTATTTTAGGATTGATTATTTTGATTGGGGAAATTTAGATATTATTTTTAAAAAACCATGTAGTTTTGGGGTCCCTTTCCAACATGCTGTGGGTACAAAATTAACCAATGGCTGTTGTCAGAAAGGTTACGTGATCCACTGGATTACAGCTCAGCTGACAACAAGTTAAAATTTGATTAGTTAGCAGCTGTCTGGCTTTTAACAGTTCAGCCTCTGCAATGTTTAGAGAGAAACCGGCTGATGAATGCGGCAGTTGTAGGACATTTTCTGTCTAAACTTGCATATGATTGCAGCTTAACTAACCAGTTGAGGAGCAAAACACAGCTTTTATGTACTGCCTTAAAACACTTCTTATAGATAATCTTTTTGATGCCAAAGCTTCGAAGATTGGACTGTATTACACTGACACTTTATGGGTTGATAAATTCCTGCTCTGCGAGGCAACTGAGATCAGTTGCAGTGCCTGGAATCTTTCCCCGGGGATTGGGTCTTTAGCCATGATTTTAAATATTCCAGTTTGTTACCCGAAAGAGTGAGTTTTGCATGCATTCAGTTCTCCCGGCATCTCTTGTCCTGCCCTTGCTAAAATGAACGAGGCTTGTGCAAAAAGCAAAGATCCAATTCTCTTGAGAACCGTTTCCAGTTTCGTTCTTACAATTCTCCTGGGCATCGAAGCACTTGGCTTTCCTGTGATTGAGACTTGAGTTAAGTCAGTTTTTAAAGTGACACTTGCAAATTCAAACAGAAAAAAATCCGGATGGAAAAAAAGAAATATTGGAGCTGAGGGAGAGAGACTGGAAAGATTTTAGATTAATTCCCTGGTCATGTGTGCTGGAAGTTATCCCTGTTTGGTTTCATTTCAAGTCACGAGAGGGTTGGTGAATGATTTTGCATAGATTTTGCACTGGTTCTGGTTTGATTACAGTTTTTTGGGGCACTGTAAATAAATGATCTGCTTTGTTCTGACTTAGCAAACAAGAGCATTAAATTCTACGCAAGGAGAGCTAGCTAGCATTGTGATATAGTGCATTTGCAACCTGTTACAAGTTTTGTGCCTTTTATCTTTGATTCAGCACTTCCGAATCTGTCGAGATGTGCAGCAGCACATAAAGGTTTATACAATTAATTAATTCGTTAATTTTGCCAATAAAGGACCTCAAGAGATGCACGGCCATTCCCCATTGCCGTTTTCGGCAAAAGTGGGAGCTAAGCAATACGAGAGCTACAATAAGCCTGTTTTCTTTAGTACAGCTTAATTAAACCAGACACTCTTTCTTGGCCTGGCTCGCAGCTTAGCAGCCCTTCAGAATGACAGAAGCGCAGATAACTGTGTAAGCTAAGAATGAAAAATGAAATCCTCTCCGATGTTAATTTTAAATGCTTGGAACTCTTGTTCGTTGGAGGCCAGTGAATGGATTGCTGTGTGCTCTGTTTTGTTTTTAAGGGATGGCCTTAATTGGAACCAATAAACTGAATTTGTTTTAGGGTGCAGGTTTTCCACAGAGCCTTCACACCAGCTGTGGTGTTTTGGAGCATCGGTCTGTGCCCTGACCTGTTCATGTGGGGATATCAATGGGAACGTCTATATATTGAAGCCACCCTTCCTCAAACTGGCTCTCTCCAGATGTTTTTGACCTCAGTTCCCATCAGCCCCAGCTAGCATGGCCAACAGGCAGTACACGGCCGGAGGGCTCCTGGTTGGAGAATGCTGATTTAGGCTCCAGTCTTGCTCTGTACCTGTCTGATTTGAACTTGGTGAGATTTATTTCTGTATAAACACACCCAGACTTGAGCCGTTGGCTTGATTTTTTGCCTACCCTTCCTCTGAGGAGCCCAAGATAGCAAGCAGGGTGTGTGCACCAGCTTTTTTTTTTTATCACCACAACAACCCTGCAGGGTAGGTTAGCCCGAGAGAGAGAAGGAATTGGGACCAAGATCACACGGTGTGCTTTACAGCATCTCTGCAGCCTTGCTCTTACCACTAGATCACACTGCCCCTTTCAAAGTGGTTCACATGAGCTTTTCCAGCTCTGCTTTTCCTGTCTCCATTGGCCTCCGCATTTTCTCCCATTGGATTGGGAACGGGGAGGGGAAATTTACAGAGAGATTGCGGGAGATGTCTCCTTTGGATGTTAAAATAAGACTGCTCCCGTTTTTACACAACTACCTTCCCCCATTTATTTATTTCAAATATTTTTAGTCTGCTTTTACAGGAAAGAAAGAAAACTAGTGTGAAAGTTACTTGGGACTTATTTGCTCTATTGATTTCCATGGGTCTGGCTGGCTCCACCCCATGGAATCTCGGTGCTTCTTTCTTAACAGAAAAAAAAATGCATTTAAGTGGAAAAAAGTGCCATGAATGTACAAAACTTTTTGCATGGCGGCACCAGAAACCCACCGATGGGAAGTGCTCTGGATAAGTTTAGAACCGATTGGATGAAAGATAATTCAAGGCACAATCCTATGCTTATTCAGACCAAGAAATACCTGCAGCTCCCAGCGGATCCAGCCAGCTCTGCCTTTTTTCTGTCTAAATAGGTACAGGATTGCACCTTCCAACATGCAGGAATGTCTCGCTAAAGCAAAAATGCATTTAATGGTCCTTTAATGGCTGATACTTTGTACTCTGGAGACAGATTTCTGAGTATTTGGGTGCATGTCCACTATTCATGCAAAGTCTCTCTCTCTCTCTGTGTGTGTGTGTGTGTGTGTGTGCGCGCGCGCGCATGCTTGCACTTTCTTGTTGTGTTGGTGTCCCCACCAAGCAGGCCTCCCCCCCCCCCAACCCCACCACCCCAGTTTCAGATCCTGGGGAGGGGAGATGTGCAGGTGAGCCTGGGCAGGCGGACACGGTAGAGGGTTGTCCGTTGGGTCCCTCTGCCCCAAACGGAGGCAGTGTAGTGTAGTGGTTAGTGCGCAGGATTGTGACTTGGGAAATCGGGCCTCTAGTCCCTCCCTGCCAGGCTGTGTAGCTCAGTCAGTCACTGACGGTTTAACCTACTTCGCAGGGTGGTTGTTGTCAGAATGAAATGGAGAGGAGGGTGCACCATGCAACTTGCAAAACAAGAAAAAGGACAGGATTTGTTGTTAAAAAAGTAATAATAATGACTAGCAATGAATTTTATGGTTTCTGTGTTTTTTTGTTCTTGGTAAGCCGTCCAGAGACTTTAAATAATGGGATGGCATAGAAAACCTTAAATAAATAAATTTTGATAACACTTATTATTATTGTTAAGCTAGCATACTCGGAATATTTTCTGCCTAAATATCAACTTTTACCCAAAATATCTAAATGCATTCAGAGGATACATATCTCAAATCTCATATTAGAAAACTGTACTGTCCTAATTTAATTTAATTTAATTTCGGTTTTGGTTTTGATTTTGAAATTCACAGTGAAAATTAATAGAAAAATATCATTATTCAATACATTCGTATTAATAGCAATTGTAATAATCGAATAATTAGAATAACCACCATAAAACAATTTAGAACTTTAGCTGGTAATAAGGGAGGCGCTTTAACGGAGCCTGCTAGCAATGAACTGGGCAACTCGAGTTTGGCCCAGTGGGGTTCAAATAAGGTTTGCATTTGTTTCAGTACTAATGGGGGAAGAGTTAATTTGACTCTTAATTAGTCGAGAGTGGATTAGACTTCCCAGAACTGTAACTTTGCACTTTACAAAGGTCAGGTTTCCAGGCACGCCCGTCAGGGTCACTTGTGTGCACACGGAGCGACGTGCGGGTGCGAACACACACGCACACATTCAGGCATTGTTCGGCTCTGATGTGGCTTTGATGGCTTTTGTTGGCTTGTGTTGCAAAATGCCCATTAGGGTAAACCTTGCAAATATTCCAGGGCTCTGTTTGCTTTTGCAAGCTGAGAGGAAGAATAGAGGCCCACCTGGAAGCTGGCCCTGTTTTCACCTGTAATTAATTTCACATATTTAAATAAAAAACATCAGGCGTCTCTGGGTGGGAAGGTGTTGATTGCAGGAGGGCTCTGTAGAAAAAGTGGCCAAATTGGCCGGCAATCCTCTGGGAAGGGAGAAAATAAGATTCGTTGTAGGCTCGGCTTTTAATGCAAAAGGTGCCGATGAAATCAAGTCCCAAGGTCACAAGATTGGAGGGTTTTATTGTGAAATAGACGCGCTACCCGTTTGTCCGATTTGTACGTGGCTGGGTTCCAGTTCCAAAAATATGCCCACCATTGAAGTTAGTTCAGCCACGATTTTCTTTTCCTGTATGGCTTAATAGCTGTGACATTATCCTGACTTTGGTTTAGGAAAAAATGTTTTTAGGAACAAAGGTAAGGCTTAAACCTGTTCTCATCTGCCTTTTTTTTTTTTAAACAACTGATTGCTTAATTAAATGCAAATATATTTCCAAGTTCTCAAGCCTCATGCTAAGGATATTTCATATATAGTGGAGGTAAGGTAAGATAAACTATAATTTAATAATTATAATATTTAATTTAATAAGGAAAATTTTCCATCCACTGTTCAAAGAAAGATGTCTTTGCTGATTTTTGCTCATTTCTTATTAAAGTAATGCACCACACCCAAGTAGCTTCCTTACATAAAATAAAGCATTTTTAATTCTAGCCCCTTGCTTTAAGATGGGCTCCCACCAAATAAGATGGTAAGTGATTAGATTATTGGTTTGGTTATTAACCAATAATTAACCAATAAGCTGGTGTTGATCTGAATGTTGTTTTCTTATGAAGGGGCAATGTTATGTCTGTGTCCAGTTGAAACAGCTGTGCAGAACACCCAGAGACTTTAATGATTAAACTATTTTACATCTTCTTAATAAGACATTAAAATAACCACCACAATGACTTATGTGAATCCCGCCATGTTTGACCTGTTTTGCTCCACCAGTGGCCGTCCTGGAAGCGATGCTCAGAAGTTACCACTGCAATCCTACACTGCTTGGTTACCTGGAATTAAAACCCTGAACTCCATGGGATTTAACTCCTGAGCAGCTAATGCAGAATTTATTATATGTTATTTACATTTCGTTATATTTCATTCAATGGTGGTACAAAAGTGGACATTCTAAATACTGACAATGGAGGTCTTTGATTTTTAAATTCTGCAATCTTTCCGGCTTGAGTTACTTCTAGAATAGCTCGAAGTGGTGTAAAGTCACTGTGGAATCTCATTGAAGGCAGAAAGGTGATTGTGCCTCTGGGTGATTTTCGATTTGCAGCATCCCTCCGCAGCTCGACCAATATTATTATTATTATTATTATTATTATTATTATTATTATTATTATTATTATTACATTTTTATACTGCCCATAGCCAAGGCTCTCTAGGCAGTTGACAGCAATAATCATACAATCATACACTCAAGTCACCCATCCCATTTCTGCCCAGGCCTGACCCTGCTTAGCTTCCAAGATTAGGCAGGATCAGGCACTTCAGTGCCCAAATTAAGTTCCAGATGCTCGGTTCTGCAATTTGAAATGAGCGAGAATGTCAAGATATGATTTAAAAACATGTTGGCTGCCTTGGGGAATGCCCCATGCAGTTCCAAGCATTTTGCCTTGATTGTGGAAAACGCAGCATATTGCGTAGGGACGCAACTGTTTCAGGGCGTCCGGTGTGAATATTTCCTTCTGAGGTTTGGTCGCTGGAGAAAATACGGACCTCAAACAGAAGGGAACTTGGGGATTGCTGCTTTTGGTGTGGATAAGCCCATGAGGGGATGGATTTCTTCAAATGAAAAGCTGCTGGTGCTGAACTTGCCAAGTTTTAAGTCATTTCCTTTGGTGTGAAAGCTTGATCTAGAGGAGGTAACATTCTGCTATTCATTTACTATTCATTCTCTTATTCCTGGCATTCCAAAATAGGTTCAAACAGGACCCCCTCAAACGAAGTGTAAGGCATTATTTCAGCTGACCTCTGTCTTACCTGCATATGTGTTAAAGGAGGTGGAATTGTATATGTTTTGTGTCATAAGAAAAAAATTATTGTTGCTAGTCCTCAGGAAGTTGGCATTTGAATGAATGAATGAAGACATTGTCCCATGCATAGTTAGACAGAAAAAAGTTCTAATCTTTTTGGCTTAAAGCAGAACATTCTGCACTTCTTAGAAGTACTTCTTTCTCAATTCTGGGTCTTTAGGATGTGAATCCAGGGCTCACTTCTGATGTCTCATTGCATCAAACAGGCCTTGTCAGGCAGAACTAAGCCGGTCAGAGGCCGATGGTAATGAATATGAAAAGAAAACTAAAAGAAACCGTTAAAGCACCCGAGAAACTGCTGATAAAAGCAAGAATGAGAACCTAAGAACAAGAATGAATGCTGGGGAATCATGATAATTCAGGGAGGGAGACGCTAGGAAAGCAATGAACAGGGGTAGATTTTGCCAGACGGGCTGCATTTCAAAGACCCTGAAAAAGAGCTGCAAGTTTGTTGTGTGGTTTAGCTGGCACCACAAGAAAAAAGGGCAGCCGGAGAAAGACTTGCAAAGAAAACCCTGACCAGCGGAGAGGTTCATGGAGAAGTCTGGAAGGGTTCTAGTCTCAAAAATAATTTTGAGCGAACAAAAGAATGAAGAGTTAGTGGTAGTCAGAATGCCAGGGGTGGCGGAGAGCTATTTTTCCAGGCAAAGGGGAAAAGAGCAGGACTAAAGTCCCAGTGCGCCATCGTTCTGGGACGTGGCTTTAATTCCAACCTGACAGTGACAGGAGCAGGCAGAAGAGGGCCAGAAATGAGGGAGAACGAGAAGCAGGGGGAAACACGTATCCTACACTCACTGTATACCAGAAGGATGGGACAGAAGGTGCGTGAACACTTCAGCCGGGTTAAGCCCTCCTGAATTTAGTCTGACCCTCACTGCAGCGGTTCACCTTTACCTGTTCAGTGGAAAAGGCAGGTGTGTGGCTTGCTTTATTCAGGGCTGTCGAGCAGGTTGCCATGGGTTTTAGCCTGGGCTTAACCTCGACATCCATGAGCTGGCATTCTTTTTATGGATGGGAAATCATCCCGCCAATTCACCGCTCTGAAAAAGTTAGCATCTCAGGATGAAGCATTTGAATCTAGCCTTCTGTCTGAAGAGTCTGCTAGCTGCCTAATTTGGTGATCAGTTCCCCCCCCCCCCCCGCTTTGACGATATGCTTAAAATTTGTGTAAGGAAACAAACTCAGGCCAAGCAGTTGAACTGCATCACCTGCATTCTAATGCACAGATCATTTTATAGTTCTTACGCATATACTGCAGTGAAGACTGCTTATGTAAAGGTTGACATTCTGCGTTTCAGGCATTTACTGGAACATCTTATTAAAATGTTTAGGACCTGCTTGGTCACAGGCATATATTAAAGGACTTCTGCATGATTTGGGAAGTTGATACTTGGCGTACATAAGAGGTTGCAGTGCAGAGTGCAGAATTTCAGCCAGCCCCTTATCCTTGCCCTTTTTCAAGATACTCTGTTACATGACATTTATGGCATGGCCACTAAGCACACTCAATGCTCACTGGGGTTTGGGGGATTTTTCTGTTTTTTTTTGTAAACCTCAGGTTCGTCTCGGAGGCATTTCCCTCTTCCGTGTGCCTTCCAGTCCCTGCTAGTAGGTACGAGCTGATCACTGGAGAAGCAATTTGGTAATATTGATCCATATATGAATGTGAAATAAGCTACTCCTGTGGTAGCCCACCCTTCTCCAACCTGATGCCCTCCAGGTGTTTAGGCTGCAACTCCCAGTATTCCTGACCATTGGCCATGCTGGCTGGGGTTGATGGGGATTGGGATCAAAAACATTTGATTGGTGTGAAGCTGAGGGAGGCTGTGTCAGCTCAGGACTGACTTTTCCTAAGTTTCCAGTCCTTGTCCTACTTCCGCATCAGGGCCATAGGAAAGCTCAGTGCGCCAGGGGGAGTTCCAGATCCATTTCTTTCTGAACAAGCTGGCTCCTGTTCTTGCTCCTTTGGGGAGAGTCCAGCCCCGCTGATAGACAGTTTTAATAGACTGTTACATTTTAATTGCACTAATAAAACTATTGCAATCTCCCAACTCACAAAAGAATAATGTCTGTTTGCAATGTGAAAGCAAAACCAGGATTAAGTCAACAGGATGTTTTTGGTTGGAAATCATTAGACATTTTAAGGCTTTTTTGATGTTTAGGTTCACAGTTTTATCAAGGATCAGTTCCATCCATTGTATCTTATTCTGTACCCCACAAGTCCCTATTGACCGATGGGTGAAGTGCCAAGAAAGCTATTTTGGCCATTTCTTCTACCTGATGAATCCCTGCCCCATTTTTTATGGTTACATTTGCCTCTTGGGAAGCCCTTGTGAAAAGATTATTGATACCCCCAAATTGCTTCATTTTAGTTGGTCATAATGCTTACTATTTTAGATTGCACCGTCAGTGCTTTTGACACTTTACGAAGGATGCAGAGGGCAAAGTCTCAGCCCAAAGGAGCTTTCAGTTTAAAATTAATGAAATTGGAGGTGGTATATTAACTCACCTTGCTCCCAAAGCCAGTGGAATAAAATAATGCAGAGAAGCAGAGATGGTTCTTGAGTGAGGTGGAGAGAAGGAGGGGAGAGTGAGTCACGTTCAGTGACAACCCCCACTTCCCAAAAAACTAAAGGATGGGCCATCTGAAAAGGGAGGTCAGACTGATCACCAGGAACCGAAAAACCTCCTTGGCTGATTACTTCAATGGGGTTTCCTTCATGCTATTTGCATTTCTTTTGTTTTCCTCATTTCTGCAAAGCTCTGAAAAAAGAAATGGCGGAATTAAAGGATCTGGCTATTTTAACTGATAAACCGGCACTGGTACTCCCAGCTTCCCCGCCCCCTCTCTGTGCTGCCCATTGTTTTGAGCCACCCCCTTGGACAATCGGGAGGGCACCTGGGGGTGGGGGAGCTGCTCCAAGGAGAAAACCCACATGTCGCCTCTGGGGCACGTTATTCCATACCCTGGAAATGGTTACAAGGTCAAGTTGCATCACTTCGGTTCTCCACCCCAAGGAGATCCAGGCTGCCCAGGTGTTGGAGGGAGGGCTGCCAGAAAGGCGGAAGAGAGGGCTAGCAAGAACTAGGGAAGAGGGGAAAGAGCAGCTGTTGGGTGCAGAAAATGCTTTGGGAATGTGGGAAACCTATGGAGAGCAGCTTTGTACTTTTGGGGGGGTTTCAGTTTCCCCCACGTCTCTGGGCCGAACAGTCTCTGCTTGGCATATTTTAAAAGATACCTGGTCATCCGTTTCTACCTGCACAAGGTAGGGAGGTGCAAGGCAGGTCCTCTATGAATGGAAGGAGAGCGGGGTCCATTTCTGGCCCAAGGATGTCATGAGAAGCACCTTCTGTGATCTGCCGCTTTTCTGCTTCCCGTTCTGCTTTTTCTTTTGCCTCTTTCTCTTTGATCAGCCCAGCCTAGGAGGCTCCAGAGGTCTTGAGCTCTGCCTCCATCATGCTGCATGTGCGTGATGGGAATTGCAGTCCAACACAACTGGAGGACTTCTGACTGGGAGAAGCTACTTTGAACTGTAAGGACATAATCCGATGCAAGTTTAGATAAGGGGGAAAACACCCACAACGCCTAGTTAATTGTGTGTCTTTTTTTCTGTCTTAACTTGCATAGCATTGCACCTTAACTCATCGTTGGAAAAGTAAACAACTTTACACGGTTCAGAAAAATGCAACACCCATGGTTGCCTTCTTTGAGCCCTGCTCTGGCACCCAGAATGTGGACCTTCTTGGTTCCTTCTTCACTTATTTACCTCCAGCTGAATTCTCTTCTTTTGTAATAAACTTTGGGTTTATCTGTTGTTCTTGATTTCATTGGCTCTTTGTTAAGCTGCAGCTTTTTGTGTATTCTGGCAAATGATGATTATAACTTTCAGTTTCCCCTACCCCAAAAAGCACAGTATAATAATTAAAACTAGGTCTGTAATCCTGATACCAGCCCAGTAAAGTAGGCTGGTGGTATTTATTATTTATTTATAAAATTTGTATGCTGTCCATTACTTGCGTCTCTGGATGGCTTACAACATAGATCAGAATAAAATAGATAAATTGACTATTCCACGCTGGCTGCAATTAATAAAATACAAACAATAAAATCCAATTCACATTAAAACATATTAAAATATTGATTAAATAAAAAGGTCTTGACCTGGTGCCGAAAAACATACAGTGATGGCACCAGGCGGACCTCTCTGGGAAGCGCATTCCATAGTCGGGGCGCCACCGCAGAGAAGGCCCTCCTCCAGGTACTCTGTCTCCTGACGTCTTTCACAGAGGGTTCCCAGAGGAGGGCTTCTGCTGCCGATCTTAGGGGGCGGGAGGGCATATAGGGAAAAATTGTATTGGCTGGATCATGTGTGTGGAGGCACAGGGTTCTGGGACAGAGGACTGATGACTAAGCCCAGGGTAGGAAAACTTTTTCAACCAGTTTGGAGACACTCTCAAGCCTTGTATTCCAGTGATGGCAGGGTCAAAATGTTTTTTTGTTTGGTTTTTGTGGTCGCCTATCCAGAAGTGAGGCACATGGGAACTTGCAAGCCGCTGTTGCCCTCTGTGCAGCTCTAAATGTATGCAAAGCTGAGCTAAACACTTGAAAATCAAGCTGAAGAAAGTTTGCCAAACTCACTGATCACACTCTGTCCTTTTCCCACAGGATGAGGCTTGCTCCAAAGTTAACCATAAATGCACAAAGACGAGATAGGGGCAGGACGGGGTGTGTGACAGAAGCTCAGATTGTCTTCTGGCCAAAAAGGGTAGAGGGGGGAAGAAATATGTGGAAGAAACGCAAGAAGCGGAGCGCAAAGCCCGGAAACAGGGAAGAGGGTATGGTAGAGACGAAAGGGTCCCCTGAACTAGAAGGCTTTTGTTTTGTTATAATAAGTTTTATTCAAAATAACCCTAATACAAAGAAAAACTAAAAACAACATCAGTCATCAGAAACATTGGACCTGCTGGGTCAGCCCCCACATTTTTTCTATTTATGATAACTTGAAAACATATTTAAATCTATACAAAGTCCCATTTCTCTAGCCAATAATAAAGAGTCCCAAATTTGATAGAAATTAGTATCTTCTTTCTTCTTCAATGACAAAGTCAGTCTATCCATTTCAGCACAGTCCAAGATCTTTTTTAGGATCAGTTCGTCGGTGTGCGATTCTTCACTTTTCCAACATTGAGCAAATGCAATCCTCGCCACAGTAATTGCATGTAAAATCAAGTACATTTCTTGTTTACTAATATTGACAGGTATAATGCCTAATAAGAAAACTTCAGGTTTAAAAGCTAAGGATTTTTGTAACATTTCCTCAAGCCATTTATGTAATTTAATCCTATACTTTTTCGCTTTATCGCAAGTCCACCAAACTAGAAGACTTAGTTGGCCGAACTGGGCAACCCTATAGGCCTCTGCTACCTTTCCCTAGTCCAAGATATTCCTTGGACTTAAAGCAAGCATGGGGAATGTGCAATCTGGCTCCAGCTGGCATATCTTTTAGGAGGGAAGATGGAAACTGTAGGCCAAAACATTTGAAGGGCAACATTTCGAGTACTCCTTTCCTGGTTTAGGAGGCTGTTAGCATTGCATTTTCTTCAGTGTGAGCTCTGTTGGTGGGGAGTGAGAGATGCTAAACCCACAGCAGGTGACTACAGCTTAGAAAAAGGTGGGATGCATACAATTCTAAAGATGGACTTTAGGAATTGGAATCCCAAGTCTTTGAAATGGAAGACCTACTTTTTAAGGAAAGTTTGATGCTGAGAAACGTTACCTGAGGCTAAGAAGTGCCTTGCTGGATAATGTCAGCTGGTCCATCTTGTCCAGAATTCTCTCCTGAACAGCAGGTCAGGAAGATGTCCTTGGAAGTCCACTGAGCGAGATGCCATTCTTGATTGGCATCCTCTGTTCACAGGTACACTGACTGGTCAGAAAACACTGGGGTTAAGTATGGAGTTCTTGTGGGTTATTGATGAAATGTGGGTTATTGTGTTGTCTGAACCCAGCCGAGATAACAAGCCATGGCTTGTAGCCAAATGCAACCCAGGGTTTGTGGTTGGGTTGTGAACTGTGGGAGGTTCACCGTGGTTTGTTATCTCAGGTAGGTTAATGATAACCCACACTTCAGCAACAACGCACAGTTCAGTGACAACCCTCACAGAACCTCATTTAGCTATCGTAGCCAATTCCGTGTTTCTGAAGCGGTTCCAAGGCAACATGGTAGGCAAGTAGAAGCCGGAGACGAAGCCAGCCCTTCAAAGATGTGCCAGTTCTTCAAATGGTATGTCCACAGGTTCTCGGTTTTTCAGAAGTCCTAACTCTTCTTAAAAGCATAGACTTGTCCATGCTCTTGCTGCAGTTCAGATCTGGGGAGACCACAAATGGTGGAAGACCACTATTACTTCAGCTTGCATGTCCTTGAATTTTAGCATTTAATTTTGCCTTCAACCAGTGGGGGGGGGGGGGGAGGTACTTTGCCACTGTGTTCCCAAGAAGGCTTGGATGCTCCAGTGCTGATGAGCAGCTTTTCCACCCAAGTTCGTTGAACCAGACTGGCTGTTTGGGATCAAGGTGTCCGTCAGGTTTAATACCAGCTGCTTGTGTGAGAGGAAACATAAATTGCTTGTAGAAGCACAATCAGGACTAAAACAGGCACTCCTTTAAACCTGGATCTGGCTGTGGCAACATGGTTTGTTTGTTTGTTTCTAGTCTAAGTGCTTTAAGAGACGCTTTGGCACAATAGGTGGCATACAAATGTTTTAAATAAGTGTGGTGCTGGAAGAGAGCTTAGTGAGTACCCGGGCGGACAGAAAGACAAACACGTGTGAGTCCTAAATCAAGCCAAGCCTGAATTTTTTCTAGAAGCAAAAATAAGAAAAGTAAGGTTGATATGCATCAACCTGGCAGATCATGAGAAGGCAAAACTCCTTGGAGAAAACAATCATGCTAGGGGAAGTTGAGGGCAGAAGAGGAAAAGAGGACCGAATCAGAGATGGATGGACTCCATAAAGGAAGCTGCCATGTGGAATTTGGAACAGCTGAGCAAGGCTGTTATGGATAGGGCGTTTTGGAAGGGTTTTGTGCCTGGGGCTGCCTTAATTCAGAGATGGCTTGATGGCGCGGAACGAGAACAGCTGCAGCTCACCCTGTGGGCAGCCTGAAATGCATCACGGTGGTCGGGATGCAGGGCTAATGCTCATGATTCTCCAATCCCTCCCCACAGTGGGTCATGGGAATGCAATACCGAGCCACCATGTTCAGGAGCAGACTAGTTCATGCTGGGAAGAAGCCAACCAGGGACACCCCCCCCCCCCCGTCCTTCCCTTCTCATGGACTTCCAGGAGACTTTGGGCTGTCCCCTGTTGGAAACTGGATGCTAGACTCAACAGTTCTGACTGCACTACATTCCTTTAGAAAGCAGCCCTGGCCTTGCCTAATGAAGTTGTTGTTGGTCTTCCAGAACCTGCAAGCCTTAAGAATTGCAAATGGACTGACACTCTTGCATAAAAAAGAGGTCTCTTCCCACCTCCACCTACACAAGGATAAAAGGTGTGGGGAGGAGCAAAGAGTTGCACCCAGGACACAAGCCAGTTTTGTTTTGAAGTTGTTTTAATGAATCCACCAGTTAAGGATCATGCAAAGTGATCCTTCAGTATGCATTTCCTTTACCTTGCCCAGATCCCAATATAATTGGTTTATCTTTCCCAAAAAAGGCTTTCGGGTAGCAACCAGGCAGGGAATAATGAAGTCATTAAGCAGAATGCATGCATATTTAGACAGAGAGACAACTCCCTGCATGTCTCGGGCAGCTGTGCCTAAATAGGCATAGAATTGCGGCCAAAGAAGATGGTTAAAGAGCAGGAAGCTGCCCGGTTAAGACCAAAATGGGTGCATTCGTTTGCAAAAAGCAGGGGGGAACGAACCCTGCAGTAATAACAGAATAACCCTACCAGGATCTGCTCTTAGGGCTTTTAGACAAACTGGGGGAAAGACAAGAAAACAGAGAACGAAGCCCAGATATTGAGACGTCTCCAAACTGATGCTGACTAGCTAGAAAACTGGAGGGTCTGTGTGGTGGTCCAAAATGCAAGCATACTTCGGTTTTTTCTATCTTGGGGTCCCCCCACAGCAGTGTCACGGTTGCTTGCTGTTTTGTTCAGTATTGCCCTATTTGCAAATTTAAAAATAGCTTTGCTGAGGCTCCAGAGACAATCAAAATGTTGAGTCCGTCTGTGGCAGATGTGAACTATCCAAGTCCTAGATTTGGGGTTATTATTTAAAGATGGATTCATTCTATTATATTTGTACCCCTTTCTTTTCCATTTGGAAAGGGACTGGGAAGTTTGTACAACTTTGTACAAACTAGGACCCCATCTGGAATTCCGTGTGCAGTTTTGATCACCCGTTGTCTCAGAACCTGAATTTGTGGACTGGTAAGGGATGGAGAAGGGCAACCGAAATGAATGAGGGGGTGGGCCCTCTTCTTTGCAAAGAAGGAGAGCAATATTTGGCACCTGGGACGTGCCCGCATCCCTGGACCATCTCTGCCAGCACAGGTTCATGATCTCCAGCTCCAGACTCACCCGCTGTCCCACTGGTGCGCTGAGATTCCTTGTAGAAAGAAAAGCTGGGTCTCGGCAGGGGCCTGGTGGGAAAAATGGTGAGGGTGTGCAGCATTCAAAACAATGCCCCCCCAAAAAAGGGGGGTTCCTGCTTGGATCAGGTTTGCAGAATCACCTGAGCAGAGGAGCTGGAAGGGGGCCTGCAAGACCATTGATCCCTGCTCAGTGCAGGACTCCGAGTTCCAGTATCCTTTCCACATGGGTGTCCAGCTGCCCCTGGAAGACCCCCAGTGTGGAAGACCCCACAACCTCCCTAGGGAATCAGTTCCATGCCATACTGTGCGAACAGCCAGCAAATCTTTGCTGATATCTCCCAGGAACCTGGCTTCCTGTTATTCCGTGTCCTGCACTCTGGAATGATGGAGAAGAGTTCCTGGCCTTCCTCGTTGTGACAGCCTTTCACGTACCTGTACAGCACTATCCTGCCTCCCCTCAGTCTTTTCTTCTCGAGGCTCGCCATGCCCGGTTCCTTCCATCTCTCCTCACAGGGCATCGCCTCCAGTCCCGGATCCTCCTTGTCGCCCTCCTTGGGACCCTCTCCAGCTTGGCTGCATCTTTCTTAGACTGCGGTAGCCAGAACTGGCACAGGACTCCAGGTGAGGCCTCACCTGTGCTGAGCCAAGGAGAACACATACTGCATGGGACTTGGGAGCGATACTCCATGGATCCTCGGATCTCCTTCGGACATCAGCCTGTGGCAGCCAAAGGCCCCCTTGCCTGCGCCATGGCGCTCCGACATCTCCCGGTTGCTACCTGTATGTCCAACTGGCTGCCCTTCCTCACTGAACCTTGACTGTTTTGCTGCCCTCGAGCGCAGCGCAGCTGTTGTCCTCCGCAGCCACCGTCTTGCCATCTAACTCCTATCCTTTTCCTCCAAACCATACATCCAAACTTTGCCACTTCCAGTCTGAGGCTTGATCGATTGCAACCGGCTTACCAAGTTAATGATAATCACAAAATAAACCCCGATGTTTCAAAGTTCACCTGCCTTTCGCCGTCTTTTGGATTTCCCTCCAGCTTGGCAGCGCCGACAACCAGGGCCGGCCGGACGCAGGAGTTTGAACTTCCCTTCCCTTTGCAGCCCAGTCTGATCTGGATTGAGGATGGCTTTGATTCTCTCTCTTATCTGAAGCGGTTGGCCTATCGTATAATGTCTGTTATTTTAGATAAAGAGCCCAATCAATTGAGTCAGAAAACGGCAAGTTTGATTCCCCTCTGATAAGTGTGGTCCCTGCTGTCCAGTTGGATAGCTCAGTATTTGGTGTGTACCTGCTGTGATTGGAATTGACCTCTGCAGATAATTTCTCGGCTGCTTTTTAAAACCCTCTGCAGAGGAGGAGGAGGAGGCGGCCTGCACAGGTTTAGGCTTGCTCTGCCAGACAGCCATGGATCTTTTTACAATTTTCCCATTTCCTGATGCTTTGGAGGCTCTTGGTGGGTCCCGCCTTGCGTAAGCCAGTAGAGTAACAAGAACGCCATTTCCCAACCTGGCATGCGTCCAATATCTGGACTACAACCCCCATCTTCCCCAGCCAGCCTTGAACACAATTCCACTTGGCACCTTCCGGATGACGTGCAGATAGCACCTAACATGGATGCACCTTCCATCTTCCCTTCACCTGCCCCATCCCTCTTTCGCCAGCCTCATGAACTTTGACCTGTCTGAATTTAGCGTGATTGGCTTTATGATTCCCCAAAGAACCTTCTTGTACTGTGAAGCCACTTGCCAGCTGACCACCAACAGATAACCTTCTGGGACCCACTGGCTGTGTTGGCTGGGGATGATGGGGTTGTAGTCAACCCCACCTGGAAGCCGCCAGGTTGCAGGAGCTTGCTGTATCTCACGCAGGGGTGCACACCTGGGAACTGTAATTGGGGAGTGGCCAGAATTCCTGAACTAGCCGGCAGGTGTACATGTGTTTCCTTTGAAAATGGCGTGCTGGCCACACGGAGCCGTCCGGAGGACCTTTCGTAGCAGCTACCGCGGCTTCTCAGCCTCGCGTTCCTCGGCCTCTGCTGGACTGCAGAGTGCCAACGAGCAAGCCAAGTTTCCTCCACCCCACTGCCCCCATTACCTGTGCCAGGACAGGAAGTAGGCGGGTATAGTGGCGAAGAGGAGGGACTCGTGTCCTTGGGCCCCCTGTTGGAGGGCAGGCCCGGGCAAGTGCCCCGTGAAGCTGACCCTGGACGCCAGGCATGCAGCATCTCCTCCTCGCTTATCGTTTCTTTCATGATCCACACAGGAAATGCTCCAGCAGTGCTGTCAAAGTTCACGGGCAGGCGTGAGAGGGGGTTTTCTTGGAAATGTTGTTTCCTCCCATCGCGGGAAGTCAACAGGATGTTTCTCCTAATTGCCCTGATCCTTAAAGACAAGTTGAGTTGTCTGTATGAGCGCTTCGACCTCATGCACGGTCTGTCCAATTTGTGTCACAGGAGGAGACTCTGCAGCCACGAAGCTGTTTGATTCCACACCACCATGTTTCCACATGTGCGTATTGCCCAAGAAAGAGGGCGGAAGCCGGCCTAGATTCCCGTTGCGTTCACGGTTCTTTGCCGCTCTTTAAGATTTAAGTTCTTCGCCAGTCTTTAAGTTTTTAAATGGTTTGATGCTGTGCATGGAGCACCAACGCGGAATCTTGCAGGCAGGCCTAGATATGTTAACTGTTTCTGATAAGACTCCTCAAAAACCAAAGTAGCTGCAAGCAACGCTATTTGTATACACCCAAAGGCTGCTGATGCTCCCAGGACTGCTTTGGGTTGCAGTCCCGTCCACGTGCTCACGGTGGGCCCTGGGCTGGCGACAGCGGAGCCTTGGAGCCTTGGAGGGCGTCACATTGAACGCACCGAGTTAAATTTCAACTGCTTAAGCCTCCAGATCAGGGTGTTTTCCCTCCCCCACAAGCCAAACCCTGCGGATTTGCAGAGGGCCAAGAGCTGTGCAGCCAGGGAGCTGTGCCGAGACCTACAAGCGACTGATTTGGGTCAAGGGCTCCACCTTCAAAATGCTGCCCTGCCACATTTTCAGACTTTGGTCTCTGGCTCACCCCCCCGCCCCCCCCCCGCAACCCGTCGTCCCAGCCCTTCCAGTGCTGTGATTACATGATTGCATCTCCGCTTTCATCTCTTTCCCCCAACCCAATCTGTGGGATTGAAGAACAAAGCTTTACGGGATGGCTTAAGTGAAACCTATTGACTTAGAAACTTAAAAGCATTCTTAGAAAAAGAAAAATCACAAAAAATGCCATGATTTTGAAGTCTGGACGGGAGTTTTGCATGCTTGGGTGTGTCACATCTGCATGCGCTACTGCCCCTTCCAGGACCAACCCTGAACTGCTAAAATTATGTGCTTTTGAGATGAGGGCTAAGGCCAGTTCAGTTCTCAAATTATGGGTTGTAAAATGTTGCAAAACTGCTTGAAATTCAGCCAGACACTTGGGGACTGATTGATGGAAATGAGAGGGCTAAGGAACTGTAGCATTGACAGTCAACCCTGTAATTTTTCAATTACATTACTTCACCGAATTTTAAACGTTTGTTTCTATCGAGTCAAATTTTTCCACAGGGCCTTTCTTGTAGCGTAAATGGGAAGCATTCTATGACGTATATTCCAGCATCAAAAGACCACCAACAAAAGGAGTTAGTTGTCATTACATTGTGCAGTTCAGTTGTGAGTGTGCCCATGTGTGTGTGTGCAAGAAATCGGGACTTGGAAAATGTTTTTAGGTAGAGTCATATAGCAGAGGAACCTGGGACGGATCGGGCTGCCCCTAGCACCACAATTGTTGGTGGCAATGGGGAAAGAAAAGGGGGAAGGCGCCGATTTGGAAGGCTCTTGGCAAGGGGTCCCACTACTGGACGTGGGCCTTGTCAGATGCACAATCGTGCCAACCCAAGGTGCAGTCCAGTGGGAATTGGAGGATCGCAAGCATTCTGTGCACAGGACGAGGGCTGCAGAGAAGATGCTTTGCAATCCTCTTGCTCTGCAGTCGTTCGACTGCTGATGTTGGCCTGTAATTGTGGCACTTCAGCGGGCAAGGAAAGAGGCTGAGGAGGGGCACCTCATGGCGTGTCCACCCTCTTCCCTCTCCTGCTCCCCCGAACACCCACAAAACTGCTTCTCCGAGATCATTTTAGCACCTGGAAGAAGCAACCAGTCCTTTTTATAGCAATGCTCCTTTTGCACTGGCTGGGAGGGGTGAGATACTGACCTAAGCATGGGTACCCATCTCCAAGGCCAGGGGGACTGTCCCCATCTTGGATCGGGCAATCTTTTCCAAAGCCCGACAGCCCTCTAGGCACCATCCAGGGGTCACAGAATTGCTCTGCAAACAACATTTTCAAGGAATTGCACCCTGCTGGTGACATGTCCTTTTCTGAAAACTGAGTAAATTTGTCCCAGATTCCAGGTCAGTGTTTTATTTCCCTTAATATTTCTGTACTGCCCCATTTGACTTTGTAAAAATACAGGATGCCGAGCATGTGACAGAGTGCCTTCAGGGATGATGAAAACTCATGCCAGATTTTTAATGGAAAAACCAGACTGTGGTCTGAATAGTCTAAAAGGGAACCCTCTAGGCTCCTTTCCCCACCTCTCCAACAGACCAAATTAATCACGTGCTGGAGACTGTTTTTGGCATTCCAAACACAAACGTGTCAGGGGGAAAAAAGAACATACTCTGGTTTTTCCATGGCAGGTGTTCACACTTAATTCTGCAGCATAGGGAAGGTGAAATTTTATTCCCGGTAATATACGAGGTGGGGGTTGAGCATCTGGACTCATCCTGAAACTAAGAACTTGAAGACTTCTTTGCTGTGTTTTGAGTTCAGGTCATGGTTCATCTAAACCCGGGGCTGGAAAGTTGGGGCCTTCCAGATGTTCAGGCCTGTAGCTCCAGCCAGCTTAACCAGTGGGGAAGGATCATGGGAGTTGTAGGCCAAAACATCTGGAGTGCCACATGTTGTCCTCCTGAGTCTGGACCCGTGGTGGGCACGTGGGTGGTTCTGAATTCTCCTGGCAAGGCCTGTGAGTTGATCGTTGACCCCGTTACCTTTTCTGCATCTACAGATGATCTGAGAACTACTTTTTCTACCTTGAAAGAAATGTCATTCCAAGAGTGGGCACTGTTGGTTGCTAGGGGAGGCTCTAGCAGTTGCAAAGGGAAGCCCTGAGAGTTGTAGTGGTTGTTAAGGGAGGTTTTGGCAATTAGTACAGGAGCCCTGATGGATGCTAAGGGAGGTTCTGCAAGTTGCCGGGGGCATCCCTGGTTCTTGCTACGGGAGGCCCAACATGATCCTGTTTCTAAAAAAGTAATCAAGGAGGTTTCCTTGCATTCGTAAACCATCGCCAAAGAGATGGAAAGAGTAGGGTGGCCATATGCCACAGAGGACAGTCCTCATTTCGAAGTGCTTTCTGGGAATGGGCCTTTATTTCAAAGGCTCTGCTATTTGAACAGTTGTCCAATTGCAGTTTAAAAATAAAGAACCAGAGAAGGGGGGCATGGAAGTGGCCCACCCACCATTGACAATATCCTGATGTGGCACATGGGTTGCCTGTTCAGTGCTCCTCCCTTGATGACAGGGTATGAAATCATACCATCTTTCCACACTGCTCCATGTGTATCAGTTCACCTGTGCAAACGGTTCACAAATCTGGCTTTGGTGTTCTGCTCTGGGGAAGCACTCCTTGTTTTCTGGAAAGGTGTCTGAGGCTGCCTGAGATATGACTGATGGAATCGGAGCATCGCCTTCAGCTCTGAAGCTTAAGAATGGGCAAAGAACCACCCTGGGTTGGACATCATATTATATATCATATTTATATTATGGCTGCTTTATATAAAAAAAATCTGCTCTTACCAAACGGGCTGCCTGACCCTCTGTCCTTCTAACAGTTGAGCCTGCCATTTCCCATTTATTTTTAATTGCAAATTTCACTAGAACAAAGCCAAAATTAAATTTAAAAAACAGTTTAAAAACCTGAAATTAACCATTGGAAGTGTAACAACACAAACCAGATGTATCCGTTGCACGTAATCTTCAAGAAAGGCAGACCAGAAGTCGATTTGCAGATTTGCGAGCCGTGTCTGAATGTCCGCGTGATCTTGGCCTTGCTCTTGTTGTGTCTTGTCTTGATTTTTCTTCCCCGCCCCCTTCCTGGTTGTCTGTGTTGCTTTTGGTGTGGCGCGCGGATTTGTCAGGGCTATCCCTTATCATAACGAATGCTTTTAGGAAACCCAGTTTCTCAGGAGGTGCGGGGGCTTGGAAGGTCTCCGCTCGGGGTCTGTTTAGACCCTCTAAGTGCTTCTCCGCATCCCAAAGTGCAGCCCGTCCTTTGCAGGGACGCTTGGCCGATCAGACAAGGTGCTTTTCAAGCCTTTGGGGTGTTGATATTAAATTTCGCTCTGTCTGTAAACAGACGGCCGGGGTGATGGACGCCCCCTGCCATGCGGCAAACCGGGGGAAAGCTGGAGATGAAAGGAGCTGGAGATGAAAGGAAAGCAGGCAGGCAGAGGAGGATGGAAACTGGAGGGCGCTTGAGCCAAATGGGCTCACCAGGTAGCCGGCGGCCGGGAACTTCTCCCTCTTGTGCACTGGTGAGGTTGAGCTGGCTGCATAAAAGTGCGCCTTCAAATGAATTCAGGCCAATGGTCTACCTGAGTGCCATCTTTCCTGGTGGGTACAAATTAAACCCATAAATAAACAGCAGTAGCCAGAATAACTCCTACGCTAGGACGGTGACAGCCAAATGTCCCATTGATAGGGGAGCTGTTAAGGTCTGGAGGGGAAACAGCTCTGGAGTAGCCATACAGTGGTAGTAATGTCCTGCTTGGCTCAGCAATCATCCCCATTGAGCTCAATGGGATTGCACCTTTGCGGGTTTGTACATGAATGCTACTTTTAGGGTGCCATGCAGTGCAGATGCTGATAATCCTTTGAGTTTGGGGAATGACAGGCATCCCGTGGAAGGCGAGAGAGGTGAGGGGCGCACCAAACCCGGAGTCCCGGCTCCAATCTTGGAACCCATTTCCAAGGGCAAATCTGGGGCTCTGAGCTATTCATTCCCCCCCCCCGCCCCCGACTGCGCCCTGCAGCTAGATGTGTCTACTCCAAGCTAAGTCCATGTGCCCTCCGCTGGAACTGCTAGTTTAGACAGGACCGCTGCCCAGAACATTTCATCCATGTTATCTCCATGGCAGCATTCCCAAGTCTATCAGTCTTTTATCTGAGGATTTAGAATCTGCATGAAAACATGCAGGAGATGTACAAACAAAATCCGTACATATTATCCTAGCAGCAAACTAACTAATGCAGATCCAACGCACACATCCCCCCCCCACACACACACACAAGACTTGGCACTTTAAAAAGAAAAGGCAGAACCACTTAATACCCATTTTAAACCGACTAAGCTGTCAGCTTTATGCGGCTTCCCTTCTAACCTGTTTTCCCAACGCCTCAGCTTATCAAGACAGCTTCTTAACAAGCATCAGCATTAAAAAGCATCAGAAGTGTGGATCTCAGAAGCCGCACAAAGAAATCCAGAAAGCAGATCAGACATTCGCTAGCAAGAGAGCTGCAGAAACAAAGAGATTTCCCAGGGAATAGAAATGCTTCCAGCATAGGAACCAAGGAGGTTTCCCAGGGCCATTTTGTAGCAGTGTACCCCAATTTTGCCGTAAGGCACCCCGATGCTGAATTTTAATGTAGTTTAATGTGCTCCATGTGCTGAATGTCTTATCACATCGACTAAGCTTCTGCTGTGAGAAAGACGCATCTCCGTTTCACTGACCTGCCAAGCTGCAGCGGCTGAGCCAGCTGCAGTTTTCCATGCAAAACTTCCGGGCTTCGTCCTTGCCATCATCTCCCAGGAGGTCTGAGAAGGACCCCAGGCCAAATCCCTGGAGTGACACTGCTGTTTGTGTGTATAGTACAGGTGGGGAATGTAGAGCGTTCAGGATGTTGGACTGCCACTCCCATCATCCCTCACCGTTGCCTGCGGTTGACAGATGTTGTAGTCCACCAACATCTGGAAGGCCGCATGTTCACCCCTGATTTAGACCACAAATCTGGTCTCAAAATTTGATCTAAAAATTGGGTCTACGTTTGATTTAGACCACGCAAATCTGCTCTAAAAATTTAGGCAAATCTGAATCTGTGTTAAGTCTTTTCTTGTGCGGGGAGGATAATGGGACATCCTGTGGTGTACGAGGGGATGCTAGGTTCTGGAGGACTTTTTCTGTCTGAGTCTGCCTGTGAGCACACACACAGATCTCCAGACTGCCAGGTTGGGAGCCACCTGTGAGACATGATAATGATCTCGTGCACTCACCTGAGCCTGTGTTACATAACCCAACCTTTAGCCTTGCAGGTAAGTGCAGAAGACAGACGTGCTTGTAGGCATAAGACAAATAACTGCCCCCCTCCTTTTTTTTGCAATGACCGGAAGCAAAAAGCTAGGCAACCATTTTTAACCAGGTGCTTTCCTGGAAGGAAACCTGGACAGATAGGTTTCTAGATCAACCCCCCCCCACTTGCCCTTTGATGTTCCCTCATCAAAGCACTAGTCCTCATGAGTATATCAGAAACACGGTCCACATATTGAATAGTCCGAAAGCAGATTTAGCCAGCAGAATGGCTGCCAGGGAGCAGGTGCTGGAAAGATTCGGGAATCCTAGAGATGTCCTGCTCATGGGCATTCTAGAGCTGAACGGTGCAACGTACAGCTCCATGCGCATGCTCCATCAAAATGTGGTAAGCTTTCCCGCTAGCTTGCTGGCTGGCTCAGCCTCTCCTGGAGTGAAAGTGTACATCCCCTGGAATAGCCGTAGGGCAGAAAGGGAAATCTTCAAAGCCATATCCGAAACGCATAAATCTTTCTCTCAAATGGGAGATGGTGCGCCTGTTGCAGCCCATTGTTCCAATTCCGGCCTGGAGTCGTGCGGGCCTTTTGCATGCCTGAATAAGCATTTCCTTTCCAGGTCCCAAACGCCCCCACGGGAAAAGATTCGTGTCAAGAGGCCCCATAACGGCTGGATTTAGAGCTGTTCTTGGAGTCCGAAAGCTGTAAATTTTCATGCGGCTGCGGCTGCAGCAGTGTGGCGCACAGTCCAGCTTGGTGCACCAGCTGCGAGCGACCCTTTCCCCAGACAGCCTGGCTCGGCAAATCCTCTCCCACCTTGGTTCTAGAGCGGGCCTAGAGGACTGCAGTGTGCCCCCGGGGTGCCCCAAACCAATTTCTGGAATCCAGGCTGCATCAGAAAACCCACGCCGGTTCCGTCGCTTTCTGGGCCCAGATCAAGGTGTGGAAATTGAGATGGAAGCCCCGAACAAGAAAGGGCCCCCCTCTGGGGATGCTTATCTCCTTATGGACATACCGGTTTTTAAGATATGCAGGAAAGGCTCATTTGCTGAGCACACTTGGAAGTGTATTCTCCTGCTTTGGTGACTTAGAAACACAGAAACAGAGCGAGTCAGAAGGGCTCCCTGGCCATCTAGTCTGACCCCTGGTTCCAGCCGGCTCCACTCATGACATGCCCACCATGTGCATGTCCAGCCTGTCCTTGAACACCCGCACCGATGGGGCCTCAACCACCTCCCGGGGAAGCCCATTCCACACCCTGGGGGTCCCGACTGTCAGGAAGTGCTGCCTGGCATCCAAATTGAACCTTGGCTCCCTGAGCTTTGCTGCATTGGAGCGCGTCCTGCCTTCCTCTGCAGGGGAGAACAGGTCTCTCCCCACCTCCGCGTGACACCCCCTCACACACCTGTGTGTCGCCTACCTGAGACTTGTTAGCAAACGGATGCTAATTTATTTCTGGGATTGTTACTATTAGAAAACGGTATAGGAGCGTTGGAAAGAAGCCGAATCAGAGATCAAGGTGCCTTCAGTGGCCTTTCTCTGGGGAAGGTGCGGAGAGGAGCCAGGCAGCGCTGGGATTCACTCCCATGGAAGCTCCACGCTCAGAACAGAACCAGCACCCTGTTCTTGTGCTGGATCATAAATGACTTCGTCAGCCGATCCAACTGTGGTGGGAAGGAAAGAAGTCGACAGAGCTTTTTGTGCTTTGGGATTTTGTTTCGTGTCTGGCCTGTTGGCAACCCAGATGGGGGCCCATCTTCAAACGGTGACCATCTGCCACGGCAGGCCCAACATTTTGGACACGTGTTGTGAAATCGAGGGGGGGGGGAGTTGCCAAAACCTGGGATGAAAAACGCATGCTGGAGTGATGCTTCCAGGGTGGACTGGCTGCAGGCCAGGAGCAGAGCCGAACTGCTGTTAGGCGGCAATTTATTTATTTATTTGTTTGTTTATCGATTAATATCCTGCCTTTCTCCTACAAAGGGCTCAAGGCAGCTTGCATCATTCTCCTCCTCCATCTTATCCCCACAACAACAACCCTGTGAGGTAGGCTGGGCTGAGAGGCTGTGACTGGCCCAAAGTCACCCAGGTGACTCCATGGCTGAGCGGGGAATTGAACCCAGATCACCTGAGTCCCAGTCCCATGCTCTAACCACTATACCACACTGGCTCTCCAGTATGAGGTATGGGACAGGCCTCGATAGGGTGTGGCCAGGTGTCCAACTTGGTACAGGTCAGTTCTCTGTTGAAGGTGCCCTCTGCCTGAAGAGCTGTCCAGTCCCGAGTTTTGGTCAAAGGAAAGAACTGCAAGAAGGCAGAGCAAGGAAGGGCCTCGACGTTCCCTACCTTCTCTTGGCTCCAGAAGGGGGACAGGTGTGGGCCGCCACCTTCCCTGACCTGGGAGAGATCTGGACCTTGAGGAAGAGTGCAAAACTCACCTTTTCAATTTAACTTTGAGCATGTGCCATTTCTAATGTTGTTTCTGCGTTTACTTTTCTTTTGCGTTTGCAAGGGTTCATTGTTTTAATCTGTGGTATGCCACTTCAATGGCTTTTTAGCAGGTAGGCGAAAAATGACCATTTTCAGATATAGAGAACATTTCTGAATGTCCATCTTTGTGGACTGCATCAGCCTGCATGGTTTTATATAAAAAGGCCCTCTCTTTTGTCTTCGCGGGTGGCTCTGGGTGAGCCACTATCCCTATCCCTGGATGAGCTGTTTGAAAAAGTGCCAGTGGAGGAGGAATGTATAATGTGAAGCAGCTTAAACTACCAGAGTGCCCATGGCGATCACCCATTGCGTGGTTTTTGGCAACCCGGATCGATCTAGGGCGGTTTGCAACCTGCCAGTTGCAGTGCCCACCGAACCTCAAACCGTTTAGTCTGCAGTTCCAGGCAGGCAACAGAAACTGAATGGCTGACTTCCATGCAGCTTTTGTTTGGAGACATGCCAAGCATTTAGGCCCAGTTATATCATCCCCGAAAAGTAAAAGGAGTTGTTTCCAACATACTAATCGGGGCAAGATTTGATTTTTGGCAACGTCCCAGTGCCAAGAGCCGTATTCCTTTGTGTTGTGCTGCTTGTGTGTGTTTTAAAGCCTTCCTTCTGAAGCCAGTTTCCCGAGCGACTGCGTTGCAAGCCCTTCCAGCTTCTGTCTGGCACAGCCGAGGCAGAACTGCTTCCAAACCGCCCCCCCCCCCCCCCGCCACTGCTTATCACCCTGGTCCTGGACGTGGAATAAACGCTGTCTATGTATTCCAGTACACAGCACAAACAGCCCCTCTGTTCCCGCATGATAAGTTCCAGGTGACTCCAGCATGTGCCGCACATAAATCCAGAACAAAGCGAACGGCACGGACACCCCACATCGCTCCGCTCCTTCTCCGCCGCGCTCCAGCTGTTCATCTTGGAGCCTCTGGAGAGCTGCATTGCTGGATCAAGGAAAGGGTCTGTCCAGCCTGTGTTCTTTACACACAGCGGCTGGCCAGGTGCCTGCAGCACCCCAGGCGGGAGCACAACGGCACCCTTCTCCCCATGTTCCCCAGCAGTGGGTGTGCTTGCTCCCCTGCCCCTGATTCTGGAGACACAGAACCTTGAGGACTAGTAGCCAATGAGTGCCTTCTCCTTTGTACATTTAGAAACATAGAAACAGAGCGACTCAGAAGGGGTCTCCCGGGCCATCTAGTCTGACCCCTGGCTCCAGCCGGCTCCGCTCACAACATGCCCACCATGTGCATGTCCAGGCTATCCTTGAACACCCGCACCGATGGGGCCTCAGCCACCTCCCATGGAAGCCCATTCCATACGCTGGGCATCCTAATCGTCAGGAAGTACTTCCTGGCATCCACCCTAAATCCTGGTTACCTGAGCTTTGCAGGGAAATTTGTCTGGTCCCCTTTAAAACCATCCCAACGGGTGGCCATCACCCCATTTCATGGAAGCGAATTTTGGATTTCAACTCGGCATGTGTGAAGAAGGATTTCCTGCGATTTGTCCGGAATCTGCCACCCATCAGCTTCATGGCCCAGCCCACGCAGTTCTGACTTGGGACAGATTGTTCATAACTTTGAATCTTTGCCCATAATGAGCAGAAAACCACGAATGGGCTGAGTTGCTCCTGGTGGGCGTGTATGTCTGCAAAAGTGCATGAAGGCAGAATTCTGCATCTGAACCGATTTCAATAAATGCTGCTTTTCTGAGATTTGCTCTTTAGCTTGCCATGTAGTTCTTAGCACCTACCAACACTATCTATGTATTTGCACAAAACCATGCCCAAGGTGAACTTACAACATAACAAAGGATCAGTATAGATACAATTTACAATAACATACCAAGTTAGCTGCATGTGACCTGGAGCAAACAGTGGTATTCAAAAACTGCAGTAGAAATGGTTATGAACAGCCCTAGCACTGGTGGCTAGATAAAAATGTAATAAATATTGGTCCAGACAGCAAATAAACCAACCCTAATCCAACAGCTTAGTGCTATAAACAGAATAAAGCATAATACAGAAATGCAAAAAACAAAACACCCAAAGAGAAATACATTTCCCTTCCGCCGTGGTAACATGGATTTCTGCAGAATGATTGTTATCTCATCCTTCCTAGTGAGGAGAGTTCTTAGCAGCAGAAGCATCTTGAAATTTAATTCCAGGGGAGGACGGCGAGTGCAGAAAGCTTAGAGCACTTGGGTAGTACCTGTGTTTCCTGGGGTGCACATTTATTATTATTATTATTATTATTATTATTATTATTATAACATTTCTATGCTGCCCCTTGCCGAAACCTCGGGGCGGCTTACAACACAATAAAATACATTGAAATACAATAGAACATAATAAATTACCATTAAATACCAAAATACAAAAAATACACTGAGTTACAAATATAAAATTAAAATTATCATTTGGACAAGAAAACATCCCCCAGGACCTAGCATGGCCAGCAGGGACTAGACCCTTGACCTCCCAAGGCACAGCCTGGAACTCTAACCACTGCATCACACTGTCTCAGTTTTAATATATTTATCTATTCCTCTCTCTCTGTTTGGGATTCAATGAACCAAACCTTTGTTCTGGCAAAGGCCAGGATGAGGCCTCCCTCTAGTGGCCTTTCTAGGAACTGACCCGGACCCTTCCTGTAGCCGAAGAACCAGCTGGCAGGGTGTAACGTTTTTTTCTCAGAATAAAATAACATGGGGAGTGGGAGGGCCAAGCGGTTTAATGAGGAGTGAATGTGAAGAATGGGCACGGGATCCTGAGAGGTGGGTGGGAGCACTGGGGAGGGGGGGAGAAATGGAGTCTTTCACAAGAGGACATGGCCGGCTGGCTGGTTGGCGGGCCAGAATGAACCCTGAGCAGGAACATTCCCTATGACAACTTTCATTGCAGGCCCCATGCGTGATGACGACACTAAATACGTTTCCCTGCTGGAGTTACTCGCACGTATCAGACTGAACTAAGTCCCTTAGGAGAAGGGTCTCCACGGCCACTAGTTCTGATGACTCTGTGCTGTCCCCCATATCGGAGGCAGTATGCCTGGGTACTCTAGTGGATGGAGAACACCAGCAAGGGCGTGCTGTCGAGCTCGTGTCCTGCTTGTGGTTTTCCCGGGGTGCAAACAGAAAACTGGACTAAGAAACCTTTGGTCTGATCCAGCAGGGCTGTTTTTCTGTTCTTAGGGTTTTTCCTCTCAAAATCTGGGTGTTGGATGTGGAGTGTCTGTTCTGCCTTACTCTGCATCAGACCACCTGGTCCATCTAGGAGGCACTGCTTGCCAAAAGATGAGGATCTTCTTTGACTTCGAAGCCAAAGACGACCCCAAATATTCTCCAAACCACGTGTCCTTTGCAAGCACTTGGGCTCTGAGTGACTGGCCATCAGGTGCCATATGCCTAATGGTCACTGAGGTGGAAATCCTGTTTGGACTGTACCACTTTGGACCTCAGGCTGGGGTCCAATGCTCCTCTGCATCAACAGGTGGCTAATCTGGCTTTCTTACAGACCTCACGGTGTTTTCTGAGGGAGATTTATTGTGAGCGGCCCCGAAGCTTCAGCAAATGGGGCGGCATTGAAGCCTCCTAAATAAATTAAATAAATGAATAAGATTGTGTGAATCCACCACCTAGGATCTGAAATGGAGCAGCCCTGATACAGGTCAAGCACATCTGGCTCCGAGTGTCCCTTCCTCGCAGGCATCCTTCTGGAAGATTCGTGGGCAATAGCTATCACTGCTCCTAAAAACAGACCAAAGAGGGCAGAGTTTTGGAGAGGCCGTCTGGCTGCTTCTTAAGCTCAGGCAGCAAGACACGAAGGGGGGAAAGGCTCGTTTTGGGAATGGGGAAGGCTGGAGGGGGCCAGGGATGAAGGCTGCTGGGGCTGCTTCATCTCTGTCTCTCCCCCCGTGGCACAGGCCAGCTGGACGGGCCAGAAACCCCCCAAGAGAGGACTGTGGGACCAGCGGAAGAACCCCTCTAGTACTCTCCCCTCTTTGCTCAGGGTCCCTATAACCATCTGGGGGCTAAAGGGCGCTGGGAAAGGACCGCACACCCAGAGGACGTGCTTGGCCTCCCAGAACATTTTGCTCCTTTCCGGCTGTGGGGATTTCATCCGCCCCTACGTGTCTCTTCCACGCAACACGCTCTTTTCAGACGAGCGCCACGTTTCCTGTTACCCTTGTCTCTCTCTGCTGCAGAGTTTTTCGATGACTACTCCGAAGGCCGGGAATGCGTCAACTGCGGGGCCATGTCCACCCCGCTCTGGCGGCGGGACGGCACCGGACACTACCTGTGCAATGCCTGTGGCCTTTATCACAAGATGAACGGCATCAACCGGCCGCTGATCAAGCCCCAGAGGCGGCTGGTAAGGAAACCCCTGCGCCGTCCTGGCCACGCCGTGGGCGCTCGTGTTGGGGACTGGCTCCCCCCACACCCCGTGCACGATCCTGAGCTGAGCAAAGGGTGCCGAAGAAGCTGCCCAGGACAGATGTGCAGGCCGAACGGCAGAGCTTGGTGTTGCAGCATGTTTATTTCTGGTTTTAAAAAACCCTGAACACACAGCCTTTGTGGACCTCGTTCAGTGTTGTGTGGGGTTCTCCAGCGGCCAACTGGAAGCCAGATTAAATTTGGCTTTCCTATCCAGAAATCTCATATGCTGCTAATGCAGAGCCCCAAGAGGATGGTTCTCTGCCCCAAGGAGACTGCAGTCTAAAAGTTAGCGCACCAACAAAGGAAAGGGAGGAAGCGGGCAGGAAGGGGCACACGGGGAAATGTTATACCAGGTTTTGAGTCCAGTGTGCTTCAGCTTAGTTACATGAGGAGTAGCAGATGGTCGGCAAAGACTTCTTGGAAAAGGTGGGTTTTAAGGAAAGGGGGCAAAAGAGCTTTGGATGGAAGCTCTTTGGAAGGCAGAACCGAGTTGTTAGTGTGCGGGGTTTATCCCAGCTTCAGGCTGTTCAGTGATTTGAAATATCTGGGCGAAGGTTTGGGAGGGAGACAGAAGTGATACAAACATGAAGGGTGGGTTAGATGCCCAAAGGGGCAGAATCCCCAGAAGTTTCTGAAGAGTATTGTGCTCAGTTCCGGGCTCCACGTTACAGGAAGGATAGAGCCAGGTTGGAGTCACTGCGGCGCAGGGCCACGAGGTTGGTGGCCGGTTTGCAGGGGAAGCCGTATGAGGCGAGACTGAGGGAACTGGGTCTCTTCAGCCTGGAGAAGAGGAGACTCAGGGGGGATCTGTTGGCAACATACAGGAATGTGAGGGGTGTCACACGGAGGTGGGTCGAGACCTGTTCTCCCCTGCAGAGGAAGGCAGGATGCGCTCCAATGGAGCAAAGCTCAGGGAGCCAAGGTTCAATTTGGATGCCAGGAGGCACTTCCTGACAGTCAGGACCCCGAGGGTGTGGAATGGGCTTCCACGAGAGGTCATTGAGGCCCCATCGGTGCGGGTGTTCAAGGACAGGCTGGATGTCCACATGGTGGGCATGTCATGAGCGGAGCCAGCTGGAGCCGGGGGTCAGACTAGATGGCCCGGGAGACCCCTTCTGACTCGCTTTGTTTCTATGTTTCCAAGTGCTAACAACCCTAAACCTTTAGGATTTGAAATCCTGGTTGGATGCCCCCATGCCCTGGCTTTGGGGATCGCTTTCTTGCACAGGCTCAGCTTTTGCTTTGTATCCCCATGGACTAGAAACCTGGTTTTTGGAAAGGAAGGAGCCTAGCGCCCAATTTCAAACACTGGCACCAGATTCGGGGCTTGCAGCTTCCCGGGATGCACGTGCCCCGGGGCCACTGGCCGCAGGGGGTCCTGCTCACTTCGCACTCTTGTCCCCACAGTCGGCCACCCGCCGGATCGGGCTGTCGTGCGCCAACTGCCACACTTCCACAACCACACTGTGGCGCCGGAACGCCGAAGGAGAGCCCGTGTGTAACGCCTGCGGGCTGTACATGAAGCTCCACAGGGTAAGGGCAGCAAACCAAGGGAGGACCCAGCCTCGCCAGCCTCTGTGGAACATGGGAGGTGGAATCCCTGCAGCCGCTGGGAGCGCCCTCGCTGGGGCTTGGCTTATTTGGTGGGATGAAGGGCCTGGAGGAGTCTACTCACTGTGGGGGTCGAGTGCCAAAAATGGTGGAAGAGGCCGGAAGGGAGAGCAGGCCGAAGAGCAGCAAGGGGGAGATGCTGATCCCCCCGCCCAGGCCTTACTGGCAAGACGGGGTTAATAAAGCCAGGTCTCTGCTGCTTGGAGAGTCCCTGAGGTTGGGCTCAGCTTCAGTGTCAAAAGTGCCAGTGGAAAATTAGATCGATAAAGTGTCCCCTAGGCTTCCATTTAGCCCTCAGTGCCGCTCCTGCCTCATCTTGGAAGCTAAGCAGGGTTGGGCCTGGCTGAACTCTGGATGGGGGACCTGAGCCGCCCAGAGAGCTTCGGCTGCAGGCAGTATAGCAATGTAGTTAATAATAAGAATAATTGAAAAATATTTACCATTCAGGGCATTCTGCCTCCCCCAGTAAGCAGCTCACCGCCCTAGCTACACACCAGCTGCGTTTCTTGGCTCCCCACACTGCGGGGACGTGCCGTGAGTCGGGGTGCCAGAGTGGGAAGCGGAAATGTTACAGGGCTGCAGCAGCTGCTGCCCTGGAAGGGGAGGCTGCAGCATCTGGAAGCGCCTGCTTAGAAAAGAGGCGAGTGGGGGAAGCGCGACAGAGGTGTAGAAGCAGAGCCGATGGGGAGACGTTCTCCTTTTCTCCTAGTACTGGACCTCGGAGGGGTCATGCCACGAAGCTGAACGGTGGGGAGCATGGGACATCGTGTGCGGGTAAACTGCAGAATTCGCTGTCGCAGGGTGTTTGGAGGGTCAGGGACTTGGGTGAAGGCTGGAAGAGGGGAGCGGATGAGTTCATGGTGGAGAGGCTATCGGCAGCTGCTAGTCCTCATGGCTCTGTGGCACCTTGGGTAGATGCATGCCATAAAACCCAAAGCAAGCCGGCGTGTGATGTGTCTCTCTAGGTCCCGAGGCCCTTAGCAATGAGAAAAGAGGGGATCCAAACCAGGAAGCGTAAGCCAAAGAACTTAAACAAATCCAAGACATCTGCTGGTGAGTACCATTAAAACAATGGTCATGCTCAACCATGCCCAAGCTCCACTTATCTGAAGTCTGCTAAGGCAGTGTGGGGAAAGGAAGGGCTTGATGCAGGAATCCCCTTTAAACAGAGTGCTTCTATTTAACGGGTTATTCTTTGCACAAAAATGCTGAAAAAAAGATTATATGGAGTAGGATGAAGATGATTTCAACCAGCTTTTCCCAAACAAGTGCCCCCTGGGTGTTTCAGAGTGCGACTCCCATCATTCCCAATCATTTTCCATGCAATGCCTGGGGGGACTTTGGTTGAAGAAGGCCAACTAAGCACCTTGCAAACCCAACCACACTGCCACCTTCATCTCGAGCCCCCCAAACTTTCTGACGTGTCTCTGCAGTCCCGCCTCCTGTGCCATCGTGCGGCTGACCGTACAGGGGGGCTCGACAGACAGGGCCTCCTTGGTGGAGGCACCCCTGCTCTGGAACAGCCTCCCAAAGGAGGACCATTGGCCTTTCTCCTTGTGACGTTTTAGGGAAAGGGTGTGTCCCACCAAGGAAGTTAGCACGAGCGGAGCAGGGCTGCCAAGAGAAGCACAGCTTGGAGGGCTGCCATTCCTAAGTCGGAGACGACTTGACGGCACACAGCGGCAGGAAAAGGCCGAGTGCTTTATTTACTTGAATGGCGAGAGCACCCAGTTGCCGGCCAGTGGCTAGGAAGGGCCTGGTTCAACGGGGTTCTCTTTTCTCTTGCCCCATCCCATAACCAGGACCCCCCAGTAAGGAAACCCTCGCCTCCGCCATCAGCTCGGCCACCAGCACCACCACCACCAGCACCACCGTTGCCGAAATGCGCCCCATCAAGACCGAACCGGAGATCTCGTCTCACTATGGGCACCTGAGCCCCGTTCCTCAGGTAAGGAAGGTGTTCTCTTCCGAAGGATCTAGCGAGCAGGGCAACGGTGAGGGGAGCCTGAATGCTGAGCGGGAGGCTGCCAGCGTCGCAGTGGCTCAGATGGTTTCTGGTCGATTCATCTCATCCTCAAACCCCTGGCAGCCCTTCTGGTAAACATGTCAGGGCAGCTGCAGTCTGTTAGCTAGAAAAATGCCCTGCACCCTCCCTGGGGCACACGAGCTTTCCTTGGGGCAGTTCTTTCACAGGGCAGAAGCTCTGTGTGCCGCTTCTCGTTGCCTGGTGGAATGAGGGAAATGGGGGCATCCTGCCCCCCCGCCCCCACCTTCCTCTGATCCTGGCATCCACCCACCTCTTCTAATGGCGCAGTGATCAGAACTCTGCCCCATGGAAGTGTGGGGAGAGGCAGGGCGGCAGCCCTCGGCTGCCCAGTATTATAGGCCTTCTCATGGCTTCCGAGGGGCTCTTGGCCCCTTCCCCAGGCGGATGCTCACCAGGTGTGTTGGATGGCAACCTCCAGCACCCAGCTGGGCATCCGGGGTGCTGAGGACCGCAGGATGGGCTCCAGGGTGTCTGGAGGGAGTCAGCGAAATTCACAAAGCCTCCACCCCAGCTTTGCCCAGGGTCTTCTCCCCGAGACGTTAGACTGCAATTCCTATCTTTTTGCAAGGAATGGTGGGAGATATGGTCCAACACATCTGTTCAGGATGCGTGGAGAATATGGAGAGCTTTCCTCCCCGTCCCGTAATACCGGGACCCAAGGGGTCACCCCATGCAGCTGATGGATGAGAGATGCAGGGCAGGTCAAAGCAAGCATGTCTTCGTACAACATTCTCTGCCATTGGAAGGCACGAAGGCCACCCGTTTGGAGGGCTTGAGGAAGCGATCGAGCGCATTCATAGAGGAGGGGGCTGCCCAAGGGTACTAGTCCTTATGGCCTCCGGGATCACAGGTATTATGGCGAGGTGCTCTGGTTGCCGGGGCACATGGGCAGGAGAGTGCCCGCCGACCCTGCAGGGTTTGTGGGGGCGGCCAGCTGGCCAGGAAGCTGGACTTGATGAGATGGATCTGGTCGCATCCAGCAGGGCTTTTTTACGCGTCCAGGGGTGCCACACAGGAGAAGACTTTTACACCAGGGGTGGTCCCACCGGTTACGGAGAGGCCGGTTCGGTGGGCAAAACTGAGCCCCATAGAAGGCTGTGACCTTGCATGTGCTTCCTTGCCCTTCTGCTGATGCTCTGCTGCTTTCTCCCCCGTTACCCGCACCCCAGCAGGCCTTCTCTGTCGCTGCAATGGCCGGGCACGGATCGGCTCTCCACTCCACCATCTCGGCCCTGAAACTTTCCCCACAGCCGTACCAGCCGGCCCCCAGCCAGTCCCCCCAGCCTGGCTCCAGGCAGGATCACTGGAACGGCTTGGTCCTGGGGGAAAGCAACGGAGACGTCATTTCCTAACTCCTCCGCCCTCGGCAGAGGCTCGGATCCGAAGACTGCTTGCCGCGCTTCAGTGAAGACGAGGTGGTTTCTCTGTTTCCCTCCGGCTTTCTTCCCTGCCCGCTTTCCTGGTGGCTCGCTGGAGCCAGTCCTGCCAGAACCGTTTGAATGTCTGCGCTAGCCCTTCTGAAGTCAAAAGCACCGTCCCGCTGGGAAGACGCCAACACGCTTGCAACAGCTGAAGCGAGCTGAAACGTTTCGTCTCGAATCACAACCGCCTTCGTGAGTGCCATGGCCGGGCGTGCCAAATTAAGCGTGCAATTGTGAGCATGATTGCTCAGATGAAATTCTCACCTGTGCAGCCGTTTCTTGTGCGAATGCACACAGCATTGCAATTTAACACTTCAGAAGGGACACACTGGCCCCACTCGCTTGGACAACGGTGTTGTACACACAGCTTGACTTTCCCCCCTCTCTTTGGGTTTCTGCTCCGACGCAAAAGGATGGGAGGATGAGAAAAAAGGGACGTTTATAGGTCTGACCTCCTCCAAAGGAGCTTCTATCTCGCCTGCACACAGTATTAAGGTGTTTTTACCGGTTCAGCCACAGCTCAGCAAGGGTTGAAAAATGGCGTGATGGGAATGGATGTGGAAAATATGGGGCGTTCCCCCCCCCCCATATAAAAAGAGCAGCTGTAATATGTGGACCAGCATTTTCTAGTGCGACAGGCTGGCGGCCGGCCTCTCTTCAAAATTTGGCTCCACAGGCAGCCGAATCGCTCTGTTCAGCCTGAGATACGCAGGCGGGAGAAGAGTGGGGCACATTGCTGGCCGTGGGACCAGGCCGTGGGCTGGATTGGGCCCCGCAACCCCTTCCCCATCCAGTTGTCCAACTGGGCCTCCCGCAAACCAGTTCCTGACTGGGATTGTAGGACTGCTCTCCTCCCTGGAAGGCTACCTGCAGGCGTAATGCATTTACCCGCTTCCCTGTTCTGGTTGTCCTCCTTTCCAAGCCCAGGATTGTTTTCATAAAAGCTAAGGGTTTTTTTAAAAAAAAACATACCTCCAAAAAGGGGATGCAGCTATAAACACGATAACGGGGTTGGGCTTAAAAGAAAAAAGTCAGCTTGAGATTCAAAAGAGAAAGAGCTGGTTTGAGTAGCAATGAGTCCTAACAGTGGAGACTCCAGGAAAAGACCTGGAAGGGGACTTCAGAGCTTTTGGGGGGATGCAGCCTGGCATCACGGGGGCCCTGGCTTCAGAGACGGCGGGAATCCCAACTGGATGCACAGGAATTGTGTGGATCCAGACCGTTCCAAATACCTGCTGCATGCCGGTGTTCACAGAACTCCCTTTCTGTCACTTCGATTGCCCACTGCCCCATTCCGATCGATAAATCTAATAATCCTGCCCTTGAAAGCAGCTGTTCCCACATTCCTCGCCCCGGACTTTGTGTCACCCATAAGCTCTCATAGAAATGCTTCTTTTGCCGAGCAGAGCTTGGAGGAGAGCGGGTGGACCAGAAGGCGTCCATCAGAAGCACCTTCCGGCAGACTTCAGGCACAAGCAAAGGAATTTGTTAGGCTGTGGATGGTGGAGCCTACCAAGCTAAGACACAACCTACTGGTCGGGTTGCCAACGTTTTTCCCTGCCTTTGCTCCTGTGCTTGAAGCGGCCTCTTTGTCTGCAGTGTTAGCAGTTTCATCATGCTGGGCCCGAAACATGGACTTGTCAGTTTTGCAAGACTGTTCTGCACCTGCGGGCACAAAAGTGAGGCAGGCCTTTTCCCCTGGTCAGTTGGCAACTCCGTTGCATCCGCCTTGTGTTTGAGATTTGTGAGTCCAGGGAGAGACCACAAATACTGGCTGTGCATACTTCAGGTTTGATCTCTGGCATTACCAGAGGACTTGAAAGATAGCAAGCCTTACCTATGCAAGACAGAACACAGGAGGCAGTATCTGTGTGAACAAGTGAGCGAACAAGAATAGCATTCAGCTCTCTTTTCAAATCATCCAGATAGAGCTGCAAGGTTTATTTAATTAATTGAAGACATGCATATTCGAGATCTTCAGCAGCATACCCCAAGCCATTCAAGAAGTCTTTTTTAAAGCAGAGGAGCAGGGTGAAAATAATTTCAGGTGAATTCCTACGCACATTTAGACAGAAAAAAGGCCTGTGATTTCTAGTGTGCCCGGCCAACATAGCTGGGAATTGTAGGCCCCTTTTCTGTCTAAACATGCAGAGGCCTCAACCTGAATTAAAGAAGTAATCCAAGTGCCTGAGGTGATGTGTTTTGCATTCAGGAGGGTCCCGGTTGATCCGCTGGAGTCCTCTGCTTAAGGGATCTGCAAGAAAACGCTTCTAGTCTGAGAGTTTCCGCATGCAGCTGGTTCTGGACTACCTGGACAAGTCTGTCTGTGTGTCACCAATAGGGTGCCTCTGAATACTACAACCCTCCAGCAGCTGGAATTGTTGTTCTCGCTGGAAGAGAATCATGGTCTGTTTTGGACATTTGCTCATGCTACCAATGAGGAGCCCCCAGCCCTCTTAGCCCTTTCTGGGGGACCCCGTGCCACGGTTTTAGATGGTTACACAGAAGCCACGCTTGGGTTTCATGGATTTTAAAGGACCAGTCTACATTCCCTTCCACGATTCAACTGCCGGATGTGTCGAGATCGGATCTCCTTTTCCTCCTGGATTAAACCGTTTGCCCCCGCATGCAGCCTTCATAGAAGCTAAGTGGAGAGACTGCCAGGGCTTGACCACGTTTTCATTCCCCTTTCTGCACCCCTGGGTGCTTCTCCAAGGAAGTGTATGTCTCGCTTCGTACATAAATGTGTAAATCTGTGGAGGCCGGATGTGTACACACAGCGCGGCCTGACTACATACAGTCGGTTTGTGCACAGGGCTGTTGTTAAGAAGCTTGTTACTTGACGTTATCGGAGGCTGAGAGTTAAAAATGTTCATGAACTGGGCACCCAAAGGACGGTTGCCAACTCTTTCTCCTGGCCTTGCTCTGGTGCCTTTAGCCAGTTGTAAAAGATTGTAAATCTAACAAACTGGGGGAGGGGATTCTTCAGTGATATTGACTGATACACAAGAAATACTTTGCCCACTAAATTCATGGTTTGGGTGGGTGGCTGTTTTTAAACAAAGCTGGATATGTCCCAGCGTATCCTCTTTGGGCTTCTTTTCACAAAGGAAGTAAACCCATATCTGATGTTTATCATCACCAGAGCCACTTCGTTAAACTTCGATAAATGGAAAAGCCACAAACTGGCTCAGCATGGAGAGAATTCGAAGGAGACCCGTCTTGGGTTGTTGTGGGCTCAGGCAATTTGAACCCTTAAGTTCGCTGGTTTCCACCTGCCCCTGGAAGTGCAGTCCCAGGTTGCTCCTTCAGTGAGCAGACATGTAGTTCACCTGAGCAGGAGATCTTAGATTCATTCATTTTTTAAAAAATCTGTCCATGTGCTTTTAGCCTGGGGAGTTTACATGCAACACTGCCGAATCTCCCCAGCAAAATGCCGTTCAGAAAGATGTTTGCTTGCAAAGGGGCAGAAGAGACAGGGCCAGAACAAGTTTAAAATTATTTAAAGTTATAATATATGTGTGTGTGTGTATGTGTATATATATATATTTTATGAATCTACTTACCAACTTACATACCAACTTCACCCAATAGACTGAATGGAAATAAACCAGAGGCATTCATTTCCAGGTAAAGAATGGTTTGTTTTGCTTTCTTTCATTTACAAACGTCTCAGCACAGCAACAAAAAGCAGGGCACCAAAAGAGGGCTTTGCATAAAATTGGGATATGCCAGTTCGTCTGCGGAGGTGTGGATTGACAAATAAATACTGCATTTTGAATAGAAATGCAAGACCTCTGGCCAGAGGGGTGGAGACTCACCACATAACCCATGTGCCTCTCTAGTCAGCCCTTGTCCAGGCGGGTGGGCAATTTCATTTTCATCATTCCTCACATTAGACTCGGACTGGACAGCCCTTCAAATAGAGGACTGTCCTTTGCAAGGTAGGACACCGGATGCCGAAATCAGGTGTAATAGCCATGGCTTGTTACTGTGGGTTGTTTACTAGGGTTGTTTTCTCAGCTGGCTTCAGGACAGCACAGCCCACAGTTCAACAAGCCATGTTTCAGTGATGGCTCCTACTCAGCCCCCAAGTGTGGTTTTTGAGGTTCTCCAAAGCCAGTCCCTGGGATTCTCCAGAAAACCACCATTCCTTGATTTTCCCAGTATGTGCACCCCATTGTAACAGGCTGAAAGGCCTCTCAAATAGTTTGGTATTTTGTCTGCGTCCCTTTCGTTCTACCCTCCACTACAAGCCCCTGAGAATTTATTTTAAATGGAATTAGGACCTGGGGCCGAAAGCGATTCTGTGCCCATGTTAGTTCAGGGACAGGAAGTAGATAAGTTGTGTTTATTAGTGCACTATAGAAACATAGAAAACAGAGCGAGTCAGAAGGGACCTCCAGGGCCATCTAGTCTGACCTCCGGCACCAGCCGGCTCCGCTCATGACGTGCCCACCATATGGACGTCCAGCCTATTCTTGAACACCCTCACTGATGGGGCCTCAACCACCTCCTGGGAAAGCCCATTCCACACCCTCGGGGTCCCAACTGTCAGGAAGTACTTCCTGGCATCCAAATTGAACCTGGGTTCCCTGAGCTTTGCTCCATTGGAGCACATCCTGCCTTCCTCTGCAGGGGAGAACAGGCCTCCACCCACCTCCATGTGACAGCCCCTCACATACCTATATGTCGCCAACATATCCCCTCTGAGTCTCCTCCTCTCCAGGCTGAAGAGACCCAGTTCCCTCAGTCTCACCTCATTTGGCTTCCCCTGCAAACCGGCCACCAACCTTGTGGCCCTGCGCTGCACCGACTCCAACCTGGCTATATCCTTCCTGTAATGAGGGGCCCAAAACTGAGCACAATACTCCAGTTGCGGGCGCATCAGAGTCGTGTAGAGTGGCAGTGATCCCTCTCTCAATCTAGAAGCCACACTTCTGGCTATTCAACCAAGGGTGGCGTTCGCCCTCTTGACCACCACATCACACTGCTGGCTCATGTTCAGCCTGCAGTCAATCAGCACCCCAAGATCCCTTTCAGAAGTGCTGCTCTCCAGCCACTTGTCCCCTAACCTGTACTTATGACACCCATTCCTATGCCCCAAGTGCAAGACCTTGCACTTATCCACATTGAACGCCATCCTGTTGTCTCCTGCCCATTTCCATAGTCTGTCCAGATCCTTTTGGTTCTTCGTCGTGGCCTCTGTGCATCACACATATGGGTTCTGTGCCTGCGCAGTGCCTTTGGCCGGAAGATTAAGGTTTTTGGCGGGAACTCCACTCCCGCTCCCTGCTAGCATTATTTAAGGATCGGAGTGTCCGCCATTTTCCAGTCTTTGCGACCGCCGTTTATGGTGCTTCGTGCTGCTTCGCTCTCACTTAGATCATTACTTACCTTTCGCTTGTTGAAAAACTTCCCTTTTTCTTACCAAGTTAGTAGTCCCTCATTCCTGTTGCTGTTAGTATTTCACTTACTTCTTTGCTTTTCACCATTTTTTCTCTCTTGTTCTTAAAAAAAAACAAACCAAAAATATTACTTTCCTGCTTTACTATCTCCTTTTCTTCTATTTCTACGATGGCGCAACGGGTGGCGTTCCGCAAGTGCGGCTCCAAAATGCCCGCCGCGGACCCGCATGACCTGCACCTCCTTTGCCTGGGGGAAGGGCACAGGATGGATAAATGCGGCCGCTGTTTGGCCTTCTCCAAACAGGCGAGGAAGAATCGGGAGAACCGCCTCCGCAAACGCTTGTGGGACCGGGCTCTCCTCCAATCGGCCCGGCTGGTGGCTAAGCCTCCCACCACTGTGGCTCCACCCAAAGGCCGTCCAACTTGGGCCGACCGGCCGCAACGCCCGGCCTCTTCCTCCATTGCTCTGCCCTCACGCCCTTCTGAAGAAGGTGCTCCTGCCATGGCCGATCAGCCCGTTTCCCTACCAAGGAAACAAAAGGAGAAGAGAAAGCACAGCGATCCGGACAAACATCCTGTGCATAAGAAGGCCAAAAGAGATAAGGCGGGCAAGCCGGTTAAAAAGCCGAGGAATCCCGAGCACACAAAGCATCGCCACTCGGGTTTGGTGACTTCCTAGATCCCGACTCCAGCCATGGAACCGACCCCCTCGGTCCCGACCATCCAGGTGGCTCTGAGGGTTACTCCACCAGGCTCACCGCGCCGACCGGCAGCCGGACCCCTTCTGGACCCACGGCGTGGCTCCATCTCAGATGGTGAAATAAGGGATTCTCCACCGAGAGCTTGGTCGCCAACACCAATGCCGCCCGTCCCTCTGGATACCGACATCGCCATCTCTCCTCTGAGAAGCCGCAGGAGCCGTTCTTCGGATGCTAGATCCAATGACTGGTACCATTGCAGATACTCCTCTGCTCCGAGACGGGAAGAGTACCAATCCCTGGCCTATTACCCAGTTTCCAGGGGACGATCCTCGCCGCCAGCTCCTTGGGATCGTTTCCATTCTACACCCAGAGACTCCCCGAGGGCTCCATCTAGGGAGAGCGGCAGATCGGAGTCGCCAGGAGATTCCTCTTCCGGTGCACCACCTCCTTACTGGATGGAATCTGATGAGTCTGAGGTTGACTCGACCTCACCAGATGCAGCGGTTACTTCGCAAGGCCCGGGGTCACCTGAAGAACCGTACATCTCTTTCAATGAATTGATGGCCAGGCTGGTGAGGTCGCTCGACATCGAAGCCCACCAACAACTGGGACCGAGCACTGACCGTTTTGTGGTCAGGGGCGAACGATCCACCTCTATTGCCTTACCATTCATTACGACTCTGCGGCAGGCAATGCCTCAGCCATGGGACCTCCCGGCCCACCCACAACCGACTTCACGTAAATATGAATCTATGTATCGGGTTTGGGAGGAGGACATCCCGTTCCTCCTCCGTCACCCCAAGCCGAACTCGGTTGTTGTGGAATCTTCTCAGGGCCGGGAAGCACATGGACACACCTCGCCTTGCGATAAGGAGGGAAGAAAAGTTGACTCCCTTGCCCGCCGGGTGTACGCAGCTTCGTGCCATGGATTACGAATTTCAAATTATGAGGCGACTCTGGCGCGCTATCAATATTTTCTTATGCAGTGCCTAGACACCATCATTGACACCTTCCCAGGAAACCAGGGCGAACTTGCAAAAACCTTTGTTAAGGAAGCTATGCAGGTGGCGGTGCAACAACTCTTCACAGCGAGGCACCACATTGACTCTGATTCGAGGTCGCTTGTAGGTGCCATTTCCCTCCGCAGACACGCCTGGTTGCGTAATTGCAATTTTCCCGAAGAAATGAAGCGGAGAATTGAGGAGCTGCTGTTTGACGGATCCGGTCTCTTCAACGCGAAGACGGATAGTAAACTGAAAAAGATCAATGAATCCAGAATGATGGCCCGTCGTATGGAACTGCAATCCCTGCCTCGACGTAAGTGGTCATGGTCACACCCACAATACCGCCAACAATTTCAACCTTGGCAACAACAACCACATCAATGCCAGCAACGCCGCAGACAGCAACCGTCCCAGCGCTTCCAGCAGGGCTGCCGCTGCTTTGAGACGGACAGGCGACAGCACTGATGCGACGAGTGAGCCTTTCCTCTCCTCCCAACTTCACCCTCCCCCCTCTCATTTGGGGACCGGCTGAAAAGTCGGCTTTCCACTTGGGAGTCCATTACATCTGATGGGTGGGTGTTATCCATCATCCAGCATGGCTATAGAATTGAATTCGACATTGTTCCATCACCGAATCCTATCCGTTTTACACCGACCTCGTCGGTACTGTTGGACGAGATTCACCAACTCCTTACTAAAGGAGCTGTTCGTCGCTTATCGTTATCGGAAGAACTCCACGGATTCTATTCCAGATATTTTACGGTCCCGAAACGAGATGGGGGTCTCCGACCCATATTGGACTTGAGAGCTCTCCATAGATTCATAACACCAAAGAAGTTTCGGATGACCACGCTCCAAAATATACTTCCGTTGCTGGGGAAAGGGGATTGGTTCGCCTCGCTGGATTTGAAGGATGCCTATTTTCATAATTCAATACATCCACGTCATAGGCGCTTCCTTCATTTTGTGGTAGACTCTGAAATCTACGAATTCAAGGTGTTACTGTTTGGATTAGCCACTGCACCAAGAGTTTTTACGAAGTGTATGGCCCCTGTCTGCACGCACCTTCGTCTACGTGGAATTCGGATGTACCCGTACCTTGATGATTGATTGTTGGTTTCCAACACTAAAGCAGGACTTTCGTCTGCTGTTGAGTTTACATGTGCTCTATTGCACGATCTTGGACTCTGTATTAATCAACAGAAATCTTCCCTTCTCCCTACATAGACGATCGACTTTATCGGAGCCCGGCTGGATTCAACGTTGACAAGAGCCTTTCTTCCTCAAGACAGACAGCATGCTATTGCTCGGTGCATCTCTTGGATTCGACGAGGAAGAACTGTCCCCGCCCGCTCTATCCAGAGCCTGTTGGGACACATGGCTGCATCCATCGCCGTGGTTCTGCATGCCACATTCAGGCTACGCCCTCTCCAGTTATTCTTCAACGGGATGTTCCCACCACAGAGAGATCCATTTACCGAACGGATTCGGCTCCCGGCTTCCATTCTTCAGTCCCTGTTATGGTGGATAGAACCAGCCAATTTAAATGTCGGTGTCCCATTTCGACCTCGGTATCCTACAGTGACTCTCGGTACTGACGCGTCTCTTCTCGGATGGGGAGCCATTTGCTCCGACCTACGTACCCAAGGGGTGTGGAGTCCCCGGGATTCCAGGAACCTCATCAGCTTCCTGGAACTTCTCGCTGTTTTCAAAGCCCTGCAATCATTCGAGGACGTACTTCTTCACCAGGTTGTCCAGGTGACCTCGGACAACATGGCTACGGTCTTTTATTTGAACAAACAAGGGGGAACCCGGTCCCCGAAACTAGCCCGCCTGTCGATACAAATTTGGGACTGATGCATACCAAGAGGTGTCACTCTTCTAGCAGTACATCTTGTGGGCACGGACAATGCAGAAGCAGATCTCTGGAGCAGACAAATGTCACCGTCACACGAATGGGAACTAGATCGTCGGGTTCGCGACAGGCTGTTTTACCTCTGGGGTTCGCCAGACATAGACCTGTTTCCCACACAACAGAACAGGGTGTGCATGAACTATTGTTCCAGAGCGGGGATAGGACAGGGGTCGTCCGGGGACGCCTTCATGATCCCCTGGAACGACATGGCCTTTTACGCTTTCCCACTGATCCCCCTCATCATGAGAGTGCTGGCAAATATCATTCACGAAGGGGCCACAGGGCTACTGATCACCCGCTGGTGGCCACGCCAACCATGGTTCTCAACTCTCCTTCACATCTCTGGGGAGGATTTTCTCCAACTCCCTCTTCTTCCTTATCTCCTTACCCAGAGGGAAGGCACGATCCGACACCCAGACCTGTTGTCGCTGAAACTGATTGCCTGGAGGATCCGATGACCGTATGCGCTGCACCGGTGTCGACGCCACCGGCAATCCCTACTACCTCTACTTCACAAACCTTACACCCAGATCTGTGATACATTCTCGAAACTGCATTAAGGCCATCCACTAGAAAATCGTATGCAGCAAAATGGCGTAGATTCTCCAGCTTTGCAGAATCTCACTCGTTTCCGGCGTCCTCGGCATCTGTTCAGCAGATTCTTTAATTCCTCTTCAAATTGCACCAGTCTGGACTTAAACCTTCTTCCATAAAAGTATACACAGCAGCGATTTCTTACTACCGTGGAACTGTACACGGTTGCTCCATTTTTTCTCAACCTTTGATTAAAAGATTTTTGAGAGGATTGGGTAACCTCCATGCGACAATAAGGGCCCTGATGCCCACTTGGAGTCTTTCAGTAGTTTTACAAGCACTGACTCGGCCACCTTTCGAACCCGTGGCGACAATCGATCTACGCCTTGTCTCCTGGAAGCCTGCTTTCCTCGTAGCAGGTACTTCAGCCCGTAGCTCTCCCGAGCTTTGTGCCCTTAGGGTAGACCCCCCTTTTCTGAATTTTCATAAGGAAAAGGTAGTTCTACGGCTGGATCCGTCCTTTCTTTCTAAGATCGCTACTTCGTTTCACATGCAGCAAGAGACCGTTTTACCAGCCTTCTTTCCAACTCCTTCGAATCTGATAGAGCGGTCCCTGCATATGCTGGACGTTCGTGGTTGCTTAGCCTTTTATAGGTCCAGGACTGAGTCTGTTCGACACGCCAATAGACTTTTTGTAAAATACTCGGAACACGACCGGGGCTATCCGGTCACTTCCCAACGACTTTCCAAATGGATAGTGAAGACAATTGTTCTGTCTTACCAGTTGGCTAAATTGGACTTACCATCTACTCAAGAGGTCATTCTACAAGGGCTGGTGCTACTTCTTCGGACTTTGCACTGGGGATCCCGATGGAAAACGTCTGCAGAGCTGCCATTTGGGCTACCCCGTGTACCTTCGCCAGACACTTGATGTCTGTGCCAGACAAGATTGCTCTTTTGGCAGGGCTGTTCTTTCTTCTGTTCTTCGTTGATGACACCTCCCTCCTCCAGTTTGGGTAAGCTTGTTATTCTACCCATATGTGTGATGCACAGAGGCCACGACGAAGAAGAGCAGGTTGCTTACCTGTAACTGACGTTCTTCGAGTAGCCATCTGTGCAGTCACACAACCCACCCGCCGGCCCCGCTTGGTGTCATGGGTGACCCGAATTCCTTCTCTTTGATGCTAGGATCTCTTTAGATATTTGTTGTTCCACTGAAGTTTTGATTTTTTTGCCATGATGACAATAACTTTATTAAGGGAGAGAACGTCGGTCTTTCGAAGACTGGAAAATGGCGGGACACTCCGCTCCTTATATAATGCTAGCGGGGAGGGGGAGCAGAGTTCCCACCAAAAACCGTTAGCTGTTAATCTTCCGGCCAAAGGCACTGCGCAGGCGCAGAACCCATGTGTGTGACTGCACAGATGGCCACTCGAAGAACATCAGTTACAGGTAAGCAACCTGCTCATCTGGAGTACCAGCTCCTCAGTTGTGGCCACTGCTCCAGTTTTAGTGTCGTCTGCAAATTTAATCAGCAGACTGGTCACCCCTTCTTCCATGTTAATGATGAAAAAATTAAACAGGATCAGCTGCAGAACAGAGCCTTGGGGGACCCCGCTTGTCACTGGCCACCATCCCGACGATTCCCGCTAATGGTTACCCTCTGCTTTCGGTCAGTCAACCATGCCCTAATCCACCGGACAGTGCTTTGGTGTATCCCAAAACTCCTCAGTTTCTCCACCAGGATATCATGGGGCACTTTGTCAAAGGCCTTGCTGAAATCCAGGTATACCACATCCACTGCATCCCCTCCATCTAGCCATCTCGAAACCTTGTCATAGAATTCCACAAGGTTTGTCTGGCAGGACCTGTTTTTGCAGAGGCCGTGTTGTGTGGCCGCCAGCCTCCCCTCCCTATCTAGCATCACTAGATCTCTCTCTTTTTTGAGCCTTTCCATTGTTTTTCCTACAATGGACATAAGGCTAACTGGTCTGTAATTCCCCATGTCCCTTCTACTACCCTTTTTGACAATTGGGACCACTGATGCCACCCTCCAGTCCTCTGGAACGTCACCTGTTCTCCACGAGGCCTCAAAAATGGAGGCCAGCGGGCGTGAGAGAACCCCTGCCAACTCTCTAAGTCCTCTTGGGTGTAACTCGTCACGGCCTGGCGCCTTTTCAATGTCCAATGCCCTGAGGAGCCCCTCGACTTCAAGGGGGGGGGTGACTCTAATCTGTGCCCTTAAGTCCCCGGCCTCATCTAATCTCCTATGCGGATCTCCCCCGTCCTGCTTTGGGGAGAAAACAGAGGCAAAATAGTCATTTAACATCTGCGCCTGTTCCCTCGTATCAGTCACTGGATCTCCTCCTCCCTATTCAGCGGTCCCACCACTTGTCTCCCCTTCCTCTTCCTATTTACATGCTGAAAGAAGCCCTTTTTGTTGCTCTTGATATTCTTGGCAAGTCTCAGCTCATAATCAGCCTTAGCCTTGCAAAGAATCCTTCTGCAATGGGCCTTCTCCCCCCGGTATACCCTTTTGTCTATTTCCCCCAGTGCCCATTTCCTGCGGAGGTTCCTCTTTCGTCTAATCCCTCTAACCACCTCCTTTCGCATCCATGGCGGCACTCCCCTCCGCCTCCCCACCTTACTGACTAGAGGTATCGTCAAGGCTTGCGCCTCCAAAACCTCCCTTTTGAGTGCTATCTACCCCTCCTCAACTCGCTTTCCTTCCCGTAACCTATCCCAGGAGACTTTCCCCAGTCTGGCCTTCAGTTGGCCAAAGTTGGCCCTCTTGAAGTCCCAGCTTCTAGTGCTCGACCTGCTGCACGTCCCCAGTCCCCTGATCTCAAAGCCAAGGATGGAGTGATCACTCGCATCCAGAGCTCCCCAAATGTGTACCCCATCTATCAACTCTTCCCTGTTGGTCAAGACCAAGTCAAGGATGTCCCCCACCCCCTGTCACCTCTCAGACCCTCTGTGTGAAAAACGCTCCCTCAATAGCTTCTAGGAAGCGACGTGACCTGGCTGTCACCGCCGAGTGAGTCTCCCATGTAATATCTGGGAGATTGAAATCCCCCATAATTCCTGTGTCTCTCCCCCAAGATATCGTTAGAATCTGGCCTGTCAGGACATCATCCAGGGTCTCAAGTTGACCTGGAGGGCGATAACATGCCCCCACTGTCAGGTCCCTTTCCCTGTCAAGACCCCTAAGTTCCACCCAGACTGCCTCTGCCGAATCCCCATCTGTGCTGCGTTCTATCTCGCTGCATCCTATCCCTTCCCTGACGTATAAAGCCACCCCCCCACCCCTCTTCCCCTTCCTGTCCTTTCTAAAAAGGTGATACCCTTCTATGTTCACATTCCAGACTTGCCTTTCATCCCACCAAGTTCCTGTGATTCCCTCCAGATCATACCCTCCTATTCCCAGGAGAGCTTCAAGCTCTTCCTGCTTATGACCCATGCACCTAGCATTGGTGTACATGCACCGCAACTCCTTCCCACTGCTTCCTTTCCTTGGAGTTCCCAGCCTCCTCCTTCCTCCCATCCTCCCTGATACCTGGCCCCTCTCTGTAGGAGTCCTGTCAGTCCCTGCAGTACCTCTGAATCCCTGCTCCCAGAGCCCTGATCCTCTTCCCACACTTGTCCAGTGCAGACACGTTACTGGGGGACCTGAACCGCCCCCCCCCCCGGCTCAGTTTAAAGTCTTCCGGACGAAGCTCGCTAGAGCATCTCCAAAGGCCTTTTCCCCATCCTCGTGAGGTGTAACCCGTCCCTTGCCAGAAGTCCATTGGCAAGAAACCGAGTGCCGTGGCCGAGGAACCCGAAGCGTTCCTTCTGGCACCACACCCTAAGCCAGTCGTTCACCTCGGAGGCCCTCCTGTCCCTTCCTGGCCCAAATCCCTGGACAGGTAAGACTGACGAGGAGGCCACTTGGGCCTTCAGCTCCCTGAGTGTCTTCCCCAAGGCCTCGAAGTCCCTGGTGGTCCCAACTACCCCCTGCCTGGCCACATCGTTTGTGCCCACATGGATCACCAGGAGCGGCTGGTGACCCCCGGAGCGAACAAGACGCTCCACTCTGTCCTTCACATGCCGGATGCGTGCGCCCGGCAGGCGGCAGACCTCCCTTGTCTCCAGGTTGGGGCGGCCCACCGCCGGCTCAGTGCTCCTCAGCAGGGAGTCCCCAGCAACAAGCACCCGCCGCCGTGCCTTCCCGCTGCTGGTGGGCAGCCGTGCCCTGGCCCTCGCCTCTCCTGCAGCGGCCCCCTTGCCGCCTGACGTCCCAGGCTGGGGGTCCTGCTGGTCCCCCGAGGCTTCATCAGCCCCAGACTCCCCAAGTGGAGAGAACCTGTTTCCCAGCTCCAGATTGGTGCCAGGAGGAGGAGGAGGCCGTGCTGGCCTCCTCCTCCTGTGGGTGACATGCCTCCATGTCTCCGCAGCTGCTCCTCCTGTGGCCTCTCCCTCAACCCTCTGTCCAGAGGGGGGCTGCTCCGGGGGGGCCTGGAGGGCTCTCTCGGCCCTCAGGCACCTCACCTCCTCCTCTAGCAGGGTCACCATCTTGCACCGAGGGCAAGTGTACCCCTGCCTCTCCTGGGGGAGAAGGGCGGACATGTCGCAGCTCTCGCAGCGGACCACAACACCCGTGACTCCCGCCAAGGCCATCTCCCGGCCTGCCATCGGTATCCCTTCCGAGACCTTACCTTGGTCCCCTGCCTTGTCTGTCCTGCAGTTCCTCTCACTCGCCCAGTTCTCCCAGAAGAAAACCCACTCGCACACACACACAAGGATAAAATAAACTTAAACTTAAACTTAAATTGGAAGAAAAACAAAGCAGAGCACAAACAAACAAACAAACAAACCTCTGTGTCTCAGGGAAGGGAGTCTCCGGACAGCCCGGGCCGCAGCCGAGGGACGCAGCCAAGGGACGACTCCCTTCCTCTCCGCTGCTGCTCCTGGCCCTCTGCTCCGCTGCCCAGCGCCTCCCTTGCCTTCGCCCGGCCCCTGGCCACTCAGCCCTCTCTCCCGGCCTGTGCCTCTGCTGCTCTGCTGCTCTGCAAGAGGTCAGAGCCATTATATTTATACCCCCACCTTTCTTCCCCTTGCCAAGAGCCCAGGGCAGCTCACAAAGTTCTCCAACTCCATTTTATCCTCGCAACAACAACCCTGTGAGGTAGGCTAAGCAGGCTAATGGATGAGAGACTTATACCCCAGTTCCAGTCCATGACTCGCCACTTCCCCACATTGGCACTCGTGGTTTCTAACTCCCCACCGCTTAACGGCAGATCTGTCACTCTCACTGTCCTGGTGAGAATGTCAGGCTGGGAGTCCAGAAGTCCGGGTTCGAGTCCCCGCCTGGCCATGACGCCCACGAAATGCCTTTGGGTCAGTCGGGGCCTCTCAGCCCAGCCCACCTCACAGGGTTGTTGTGGGATGAAATGGCAAGGAAGGCCAAGTTAGCCACTTTGGTTTTCTTCTAAGAGGGGAAAGGGTGGGATTTAAATATAACGATAGGTGAAATTACTTCCCTTCCTTCACAGTATCCCTCTGTCAAAAATGAGTATTAATCAATTGTAGCCAATTGGACAGGAGTGTCTTGCAATCCCTGACCTTTCTTTTTTCCCCCTTTTTTAATTTACAGTCCTAAAGAGTCACAAAGTTAAACCATTTTAACTATATGGTTTAACTATAATACTTCTAATATTCATCTCATACACACAATAGCTTCAAAGTTTAAGCTGACCAGCACTACAGCCAATTTCCTACTTGGTCTTCCATATTGTTTGAGTCCCTTTCCCAGGCAAATAGTGGGTACCATATTTTCATAAAATTATCTTGTTTTATTTCTCCTCTATATGGTCTATTCCGAATAGTTTCTCCAGGATCCCTGACCTTTCTTAGATATCTGTGCCAAACAGTTACAACCATAAAATACAACACAGAATGCTGTAAAGGTCCACCCGGCACCATCGTTGTTTGTTTTTCGGCACCAGGCTAAGACCTTTTTATTTAAAAGTTATTTTAATTGTTAATTTGACTATTTATTGGGTTTTATATTGTGCCAAGATGTCACAATATAAGGTTGTTATTATTCACAATATAAGGTTAATTGTGTGTATCGTGTCTGTTTTGTAAGCCGCCCCGAGGCTTTTTGCGAATGGGGCGGCATAGACATGTTTTAAATACATAAATAAAGTTTTTAGCACTGTGGAATATAAGAGAAGCCGAACAATGACCCCAAACAAACCCAAGAGCAATGCACCAAGATCAAGCACAGTCTCAGACTTGGAACAGTAGAGGCTGGAAGAGGAACATGCCTGGGGAAATAGGAAGGCCGTCATCTGGCAGCAGAAAGAACACAGTGCAGGCACCCGGCAAGCCCCTCTGGAGGGAGGCTCCTTCCGCAACCGGGTGCCACAACGGAAAAGGCCCTGCTTTTAATCCCTTGGAGAAGCAGCACTGAGGATGTCTTTGGACGTTGATGTATTGCTGTTGGAAGGTGCTGTCAGCTGCCAAGATTTTTTTTTATTATTATTATTAGAACATTTCTATGCCGCCCCTTGCCGAAGCCTCGGGGCGGCTTACAACACAATAAAATACAATACAAAATAACAATATAAAATTAAAATTAATAATATAAAATAAATAAAAAATATAAACGATATAAAAGAAGTTATAAAAGAAAAGTTATAAAGGTAAAGAAGAGAAGTCGCCCTGGCCAGATAAATAAGTAAATATTGTTAACAATTACAATGACGTTTAAATAAAAGGTCTTCGCCTGGCGCCGAAAAACAAATAACGACGGCGCCAGGCGGACCTCTCTGGGGAGTGCATTCCATAGATTGGGCGCCACCGCAGAGAAGGCCCTCCTCCACATACTTAACCTCCTAATATCCTTCACGGAGGGTTCCCGGAGAAGGGCCTCTCCCGCAGATCTCAAGGGGCGGGCGGGCATATATGGATGTAATATGGATTTATGGCGACCCTATGAAAGATTTATGTCTGTCTTATTAAAAGAACGTCATAAATAATACATAGATAATGGGTCTGTATTATAATGTGCCTATTTCACCTTACATGGCTAAAAAGCCACCGCTCAGTGCTTGGGATGCCTGACCCTTGAAACCAAAAGAAACTAGAACTGGAATGACAGTAAGACGTTGACGACACCGCATGAAGGGCCGTTTCGAAGGTGCTTCCCGCTGCCGAGAGTGCGAGGCCCGATCCAGGGCGCATGTGCTGCCCTTTGCCGGCTTTGCAGGAGAATGACCTGCCCTTTCATTAAGCTGGTCCCAGCTCTGGGTTGCCGCTTGCCACAGAATGGCTACACATCCGGGGAGTGCAGGAGCAACTGAGGGTATGTCTGAGTTTCCACCGCTTTGAGGCAGGCTGAAATACAACGGGTAGAGATGCGGTAAGGAGGAAGTTTCGCCAGTTGAGTGGCAGCCTGTCATGATGCTGTTAATTGTGCTGTGATCTATTGAAAAAGTTTATAGCAGGGGTAGGCAAGATGCAGTTTGGTCTTCAGCTTCCATCATTTTTCACCTTGGTGAGGTCAGCGGTCGTTGTAAAGCAAAACATCCGGAAGACCAGAAGTTGCTCACCTCTGGATTAAAGTCAGCAGGTCTGCAGCACCCAAGCTGGAGGGAAAACACTGTCATGTGCACTTTGCACATGCTCAGAAAGCCCCTTCTGCTCTCATTCTCTTTTAAAATGCTGCAGCGTGCCAGAAGGGAGAAGCCATCTGCACATGATCAGAACGCAGCGCTGGGCCTTTAAAAACAGCAGCAAGGCTGGCCCGCTTGGGGAAAAGGCACTCTGTACGTGCACAGAGGCACCGAAGCGCCAGCCTTTTTGGAAGCTGTCCATCAAGCCTAAAGGGGTCCGGCTGGCCTTCGCCCGCTGCAATCTGATTGGCCTGTCGGGCGGGGGAGTCACGTGTCCTCGAGCCGCCATTTGCCTGCGTGCTGAGCCCCGAGGTCGGTCGCTCCGGGGTGGCTCCGCTGCGAAGACGGAGCTTCTGCCAAAGAGAGTCCGTGGGAACGGGCGGAGGAAGAACGGACGGCGTTCCCGAAGCAAGTTCAGGTTGGTTGAGCAGCAGCAGCAGCAGCAGCGACACGCCGAAGGGCGGGTTCCCACGTGCCTATGCCCGCGCGCGCGTGTATGTGTGCACGTGTGAGTGGTCGCCCCCCGTCGTGTTCGGGGCGTGAGAGATGCGGCGAGGACCTGTGGCCGAACCGTCCCGGGAGCCCGGATCCTGCTGCCGTGGGAGATGAGCTTGGGGAGCATCCCGGGGTCCCAGGTTTGGCAGGGTCCCCTGCAGGGCCTTTCAGGGGGCCGCGCCCGCATCTTCCCCGGGCCTGTCCCTTGCTGGTTTCCCGGCTTGTGTGCAGGTCTCGGCCCCCTGTGCTCTAAAGGGTGAGAACAATCGGAGCGTCCCATGTGTATCCCACCTTTCTTCCTCTGGGAAGGGGCCCGAGGCAGCTTGCGAGGGTCTCCTCTCCGATTTATCCTCACAACAACAACCCTGCCAGGTAGGCCAGGCTGAGAGGCAGTGGCTGGCCGAGAGGGGACCCCGGCTTGCATCTCCGGCGTTCCAGGCGATCCCTCTAAACACTCCATCACACGTAATGCTGGAATGGCAGAGTTTGGCCCCCCTCCCTGCTTCCCCAAAATGAAATTCTCTTCTTCTTTATTTATGTATTCATTCAAACATGTATATGCCGCCTATTTTGCCCCCGCATCTCTAGGCAGCTAACAACAGGCAATTAAAATGCTTCATAAAACCATGGCATAAATTAATATAAAACCGGATAAAATTACATTAAAGACAAGGCAAGTGGAGGGCTGGGTAGCGACTAATGACTATTCAAAGGTCTTGGGGGTGGCGGGGGTCCCACGGTGGGCTGCCCCACGGCATCTCGTTATTCGTTTTTCGGCGCCAGGCCAAGACCTTTTTATTTAAACGATATTTTAATTGTTAATTGTTGTTTTTATTTATAGGTTTTAAACTATTGCCGAGATGTTCCGGATTTTTAATGTTATTCTATGTTGTCTGTTTTCTTTGTAAGCCACCCCGAGGCTTTCTGCGATGGGGGCGGCATAAAAATGCTATATCAATCAATCAATCAATCAATCAATCAATCTCGGGTGGCTCCAGGGTGGGAGATCCCACCCCCTCCCCAGGCCATGAGCTCCTCCAGTCCTGCTCTAACAGCCAGGAAGTTCTTCCGGCCGTTCAGCCCTGCCCTGCCTGATGGGGAAGCCGAGGGGGTGGCCCATGGCCCCCCCAGTGCTGCTCGGGAATGCGCAGCGCTGCTTCCTCAGGCACCTGAAAGGCTCTGCTGGCATCTAATGCCGAACATAGAAGCATAGGAGCAGAGCGAGTCAGAAGGGGTCTCCCGGGCCATCTAGTCTGACCCCTGGCTCCAGCCGGCTCTGTGGTTTCACCCCTGCGCGAGCAGTGGTTTTGTCGTGTTGGGCGCACTGTGCGGTGCTTCTGTGCTTTACCTGCAAGTGGAGCATAGTGGATGATGGTACTGGAGGCACCTGAGTACCTCTGACACTGGCTTCCCTGGGGGTGCCTCCGTCTTCCCCGCTGAGCTTTCCTGACATGCTGACCGTTCCCCCAAGCAGTGAGATCTCTCTGGGCTGTGTCCCCGGGATTTGGTTTCCTTTGTTTGTAAATGGAGCAGATTAAGATCACAGCTTTTCAATTTGCCAGTGTTGGATTGGGGCCCTGGGAGATCCGGGTTCGAGTCCCCGCTCAGCCATGGAGCCCACTGGGTGACTTTGGGCCGGTCACTGCCTCTCAGCCCAACCTACCTCGCAGGGTTGTTGTCGTGAGGATAAAATGAAGCTACGTTTGCCACATCGGATCCCTCACAAAAGGAAAAAGGCAGGATATACTTACATACATTGTAATAATAAATAAAACAAAATAATGGAAAATAATTTTATCAGAAATGATCTGGAACTAGGAATGCGTGGTGGCCAAATTGGCTGATACCAGCTTGCTTATGGTGCTTCAAACAAAAACAGATCGTGATGTGCTCCAAAAGGATCCCTATTTGAATGGTTGTATTAAAATAATAAATATACATAATTTTATTAAACGTTATTATTATTGTTGTTGTTGTTATAACATTTCTATGCCGCCCCTTGCCGAAACCTCGGGGCGGCTTACAACACAATAAAATACATTGAAATACAATAGAACATAATAAATTACCATTAAATGCAAAAATACAAAAAATACACTGACTTACAAATATAAAATTAAAATTATCAGTATAAAATAAGTAAATAAAAATATAGGAAGAGAAAGAGAAGGAAGAAGAAGTTGCCCTGGCCAGATCATATGTTTTAACAATTAAAATGATGTTTAAATAAAAAGGTCTTTACCTGGCGCCGAAAAACCAGTAACGACGGTGCCAGGCGGACCTCTTTGGGGAGTGAATTCCATAGGTTGGGTGCCACTGCAGAGAAAGCCCTCCTCCGAGTACTTACTCTCCTAATTTCTTTCATGGAGGGTTCCCGGAGAAGGGACTCTCCCGCAGATCTCAAGGGGTGGTCGGGCATATACGGACGTAAGCGCTCGTTCGGGTAGCCAGGACCCAAGCCGTTTAGGGCTTTATTTAACTAATATTAAACTAAGCCTCCAAAGACACCCGCCTCAGTTTTTTCCACTATTCTGAAAGTGGTGCTTGGCCTGCGCTGGCAAAGAGAGAATATTAAATTGCATGAAGCTGTTTCAGTGCCTGCCTGCCATCGTGTTCTTTCTTGCTCATTTGACACCCTCGTTCAGGCTGGGCCCTTGGAGGGCTCCCCGTGTGTGGAAATCCTTGCATGGGGTTTTTTCTGGACCCTTTGCCTCAGGGTTCCTCCGCGGACTTTAACTGGACTGCCTGAACTCCGAGCAACTTGATCGACAGCATCGCCTCTGCGGCGCACCTGCAGCAATGCCGGAAGGTCCATCAGTGAAAAAGTTCCAAATTCTCTGCGCTCCCTTCGTGGGGCAGACGGTGACCAAAGTGGGCGGAAGCACTCGGCAGGTGAACCCCGATGATTTGAAGATGCTGACGCTATGGGATGCTCAGGTGAGTCCTTCCGGGTTTGGCCTCCCAGATATCTTGCTTTTAGGGCGCCCATCCTCTGCTGGTTTAGCCTCAAAGCAGCGCAACTCACAGTGATGCTGGCGGGGCAGAGCTGGGAGCTGGGAGCTGCGAGGCCTTTTTGACTATATGGGCATGAGATTGTACCGTTATTTTTCCTCCTCATCTGCACTACCCTTGGTTTGATTTTTCAAGTCAGAGATGATTATCCGGGTTATTATTCAACAGCACAGCATATGACCATAATGGAAGAGAAGCGCAAACGAACAGGGCCCATTGCAAGCCAGCTCACGCTCTTCGTCATCCCCATTTTGGGATTTGAATAATCAGCTTTGTAGACAGCTGCCGCCCAGCCCTTCCGAGCTGCTCCAGGAAACATCCCTCGCTTGCTTAAATGTTGCTCTGCGTCACTCCCTTTTGAAAGAGCATCAAAATGGCTTCTGCTCTCCCGAATCTGAGGCTGGCCCGTGGGCTGAAAGGCTTGGACACTCCTGATTTGTTCAGGAGCAGAGGCTGAGACGGGAGAGGAAACGCATTAGTCCAAGGGGCTCTCTACATGAGGCTTTTAACCCACCGGTTTAGCAAGGTGTCAGCTCCGGATTCTTTGACCAAGGTCTTCACATGTGGAGTTTTTCCCTGGGGTGTTTCTTTTTGCGCTTTCTGTATGTTCCATTATACCACCACAAGGTGCCGCTGCAGTGAAGGGGCCCTGTGAAAATACACCAGCTTCTCATAGCGCGATTTCCAAGTAATACCAGCTTTTCCCCCAATCTTAAAAAAAAGTCATGGAAACAGTTGCAAAGCATAAAAGATAACAACATTGTGCAGAGAATCCACACATCGCCATGGTGAGGAATTGTGAGTATACAGCAAATGCCCCAAATCAAAGCACAGGGCCCCTTAAATGCAGGCAGAGATGGCTCACTCGCTTGGGGAAGGGGAAGGGGAAGGAGTGACCTGAAATTTTATTTTCTAGGTTCATGGGAAGAACCTGTTCCTGGCTTTTGGCACCGCTCAGGAAATAGCAGCTGGCTGTGCGAGCATGACCCAGGAATCGTCTGAACATGGGGGAACTGGTCCAGGGACCAGCGTGTCTCTCCCGAGGCAGGACGGAGATGAGGCGGATCCTGGCGGCCTGGTCCACTGGCCGCGAAAGGAGCACGGAGGCGGCTTGGCATCGCTGCCAGAGGACGCTGCTGAATGCCCCCGGGCGTGGCTGCGTTTCCACTTTGGCTTGTATGGAAGCATCCGAGCCGGCGAGTTTGCAAGGGCCAACAAAGCAAACAAAAAGGGTGACTGGAGAGATCCAATTCCCAGGTGGGAATTATGGGGTGTATGGCAGAAGAAAAAGGGTATCCGGACTTGCTAGTGAGGAGAAGTTACCAGACCTGGCCCTAAATCTGGTCTCCAGAGCCCTACACATACCTTGGCGCTAATGGGAGACCTCCCCTGCCCCCCTCCCCCCAGCTTAATTGCTCGACAGAGGGCGATTTTCAAGGGGGGTTAGTTGGGGCAGGAAAGATTACCTCTCCCATTCCCATATACTCAACACCCAGAGGGCCCCTCCCCACAGATCGCTCATCCGCTGCATACAACAGTTAAGGCTTCTGGATCGAGAGGGGTGTTACTGCCACTCTATACGACTCTGGTGCGCCCGCAACTGGAGTATTGTGCTCAGTTCTGGGCCCCTCATTACAGGAAGGATACAGCCAGGTTGGAGTCAGTGCAGCGCAGGGCCACAAGGTTGGTGGCCGGTTTGCAGGGGATGCCGTATGAGGCGAGACTGAGGGAACTGGGCCTCTTCGGCCTGGAGAAGAGACTCAGAGGGGATATGTTGGCGACATACAGGTATGTGAGGGGGTGTCACACAGAGGTGGGTAGAGACCTGTTCTCCCCTGCAGAGGAAGGCAGGATGTGCTCCAAAGGAGCCAAGCTCAGGGAGCCAAGGTTCAATTTGGATGCCAAGAAGCACTTCCTGACGGTTAGGACCCTGAGGGTGTGGAATGGGCTTCCGCGGAAGATCGTTGAGGCCCCATCGGTGCAGGTGTTCAAGGATAGGCTAGACATGCACATGGTAGGCATGTCGTGAGCGCAGCTGGCTGGGGCAGGGGTCAGACTAGATGGTCCAGGAGGCCCCTTCTGACTTGCTCTGTTTCTATGTTTCTAAGCTTGGAACAGAATTTTCTCCATTGTTTTCATTGGACTCAGTCACAATGGCACATGAATCAAAGAACTGATTTTATCTGGGATTATTTGGCTGAGAAATGAATTAGCTGACTCTGTCCCCCCACGCCTCTTAAAATAATTTGCTGTAATTCTTTCTAAATTTGCATAATAGAGATAGTAACAATAATGTACAAATTATGCTGAACAGAATGGACCAGGCGTACAAAGCTTGATATTATGCAGCTTTGTATATTCGTGTGTTAAAAAGTTCTGAGTGAAAGCTGTGATGTCTTGTTTGGTCCTAACACAGGTATTACTCCTACTCTGCCTTTCTGAATTTTGCCCCCAAAATGGGCCAACACAACTACTTTTAGAGGTTCAGAACCAGTGTTTCCCTCCAGAGTTTTTATACTTCAGTTCCCATCAATCCCAGGCAGCATGGGCAATGGTCAAGCATGCTGGAAATTGTAATCCAAAATATCCACAAGGGTAAGGCTGTTCTAAAAACTTTGTTTTTGCCTTGGGGACATCTAGGTTGGTTCTGCATTTTGATGGCGGCAGCTTTCTTGTGTTTTACAACTGCCGGATCCAGCCATGCTCTTCTCCTGCCGCTGATCCCTCTGCTGACATCCTGAGTCCAGAGTTTGATCGGGAACGGGCTATGGAGGTGCTTCGGAAGGCCGTACCTGTGTGCTACACTCTCCTGGACCAACGTTATTTCTCAGGGCTAGGTATGTGCAAGGGTTCTCTCTACTTGATGCTTCCAAGGTGGGGATTGGAAAGATGTTCAGAGCTTTGGGACAAGCAGTGCAGGAAAAATAACACCTTGATAGCACTTTGAGTGACCAGGGAGGGATTGCATTAAGATAAATGGGGCTGGAGAATTTAAGGGTGGGAGAATGCAAACAGCCTGCTGCTATTCAAGACTTGACAAATTGTCCAGAAAACCAGCATTTCCATTTTGAAATCTGTACAACAGAATGAAAGCTAAATTACTGCTGAGTAAATCAGGCATTCTTCTGAGCTGGCAGAATCTTGCCCTCTTCAGTGGTATGTAGGCAAGTTAAGTGCTACTGAATGATGCAGTCCTCCTTGCTTCTGCGCAGAAATACGGAGTTGGCCCTCCTTGCTTCTGCGCAGAAATACGGAGTTGGCCCTCCTTGCTTCTGCGCGGAAGTGCGGAGTTGGTCCTCCTTGCTTCTGACCAATCTTTAGGATAATAAACCACAGTTTGCTCACTGTTTCTGCCTTTGGCTGTCCCCACAAACAGAATGGGGCCCTCCAGACTTCTCTCAGATTGAAATTCAGCCCTGGGGCCAAAAAGGGGATCCCCAAGCCCCGAGTTACAGCATCTAAGCTCACTATGCATCTCCCCAGCCCATTGCCATGGTCCCATTCAGGAGCTGTCTCACCACAAGCGGCCTCTTCCTGGCACGTCTTGGGGTGAGCTCCACTATTATTAATTCATTATTTATTAAAACATTTTTATGCCGCCCCGTTCGCCAAAGCCTCGGGGCGGCTTACAACAATGCTGCCCCAGTGCACCTGATTTTTCTGTATTACAGTTATACCCACCTTGCTCTGTCAAGGAACCCACAGTGGCTCACATGTCCTCCTCCCCCCGCACATTTTATCCTCACAACAGCCCTGTGAGGTAGGCCAGGTGGAAAGTGTTTGAATGGCCCAGAGTCACCCCGGGAGCGTCATTTCCAAGTGGGGACTGGAACCCAGATCTCCTGAGTCCCAGTCCTACACTTTAACCAGAACACACTGGTTCTGTGTTAAAATTGGACCTTTGTTTGTTTATTTTCAAATAATTTGGCCACCTAATGAGAAGGAAGGACGCCCTGGAGAAGAGCCTGATGCTGGGAACAATAGATGGCAAAAGAAGGAGGGGACGGCAGAGGATGAGGTGGCTGAATGGGGTCACTGGGGTGGTCGGTGTGGGCTTGGGTGGACTCCAAGGGATTGTGGAGGACAGGAGAGCCTGGAGAAATGTTGTCCATGGGGTCGCGATGGGTCGGACACGACTTTGCAACCAAACAAAATTTCATTCATTTATTTATTGAGAATTTTACCAAAACAAAACAACATGAAACACAAAAGAGACAAAAGTGGGAAAAGTCTGAAATTAAGAAAACAGATGTAGAAATAACCCTGGTGTGGTTTAGAGCACAGGATGGACTCAGGCCACCCGGGTTCGAGTCCCCGCTCAGCCATGGAGCCCACTGGGTGACTTTGGGTCAGTCACAGACTGTCAGCCCAGCCTACCTCACAGGGCTGTTGTAAGGACAGACTGGAGAGAAGCAGAACCTTGTGAGCTGCTTTGGATTCCTTTCTAGAAGACATAAAAACACACTGAAGTCATGATAATACTACTAATTATCCAAAGAATAGCATACCTCCATATTTTTCAATTATACATAAACTTCAGTAAAAGTTTGCCAAATATCTGAATGAACATGTATTTATATATTACATACGTATCTCATCTTTTCTCCTAGGAGACAAAAACTGAGATTTTTTTTCCCCAGACTGAAATGCTACCATGACTTGTACAAGTCTTAATGTACTTACTTTACATTGAGCCAGTTGGTGTGCATGGTTTATTTATAGATTCATTTATTTAGAATATTTGTATGTCGGCTATTGTGCCACAGCACCTCTGGGTGGCTCCCATAAGAGAAAAACCCACAATAAAACTAACAACAATGATTAAAAGTACAATATTAATAACATACATATAAAAAAGGAAACTGAAGGTTTAGTGGCATCAACTATTAAAATGCTTTTTCAAAGGAAGGTCTTTGTCTGGTGTCGAAAAGAGCATAAAGAAGGTGCCGGGTGCGTCTCCTTGGGGAGAGCGTTCCAAATATGAGGGCAGCTGGAGAAAAGGCCCCGCTTCTCGCGGCCGTCTCTCTCACCTCCGGGAGGGACGGCTTGCACAGGAGGGCCCCCTGCGGAGATCTCAAAGGCCGGGGGGGGGGGCGCATCCGGGTGCAGGCGCTCCATGGTTCCCCCAAATACCCTGCATACCTTTTTGCGGTCACAAGAACCCTGTGACTTAGCCCGGCCGAGGGATAAAGGTGGCTGGCCCAAGATGTGCCAAAAGGTGGCTTTCCTCCAGCTTCGGCTAATTCATCAGCTGCGCCCCTATCTGGAGAATGACTGCCTTGCGACAGTGACACATGCGTTGGTGACTTCCCGTTTGGACTTCTGCAACGCGCTCTACGTGGGGCTACCCTTGAAGACGGTCCGGATACTTCAATTGGTCCAAAATAGAGCTGCCAGGCTGCTGACGGGGACTGGACGTTATGTTCACATGACTCCAGTTCTCCGTCAGCTTCACTGGCTTCCCATTGAAGTCCGGGCCCAATTCAAGGTGTTGGTTATAACCTATAAAGCCCTAAACGGCTTGGGTCCTGGTTACCTGAAGGAGCGCTTACATCCTTATATGCCCAGCCGCCCCCTGAGATCGGCGGGAGAGGCCCTTCTCCGGGAGCCCTCCATGGAAGAAGTTAGGAGGGTGGTTACTCGGAGGAGGGCTTTCTCAGCGGTGGCGCCTAAGTTATGGAATGCGCTCCCCAGAGAGGTCCGCCTGGCGCCGTTGTTATTTGTTTTTCGGCGCCAGGCGAAGACCTTTTTATTTAAGCAGTATTTTAAATGTTAATATTATTGAATTTTATTTGGCCAGGGCGGCTTGTTTTATAGTGTATGTTTTATATTATATATTTGTATTTTATTGTATATATTTTAAAATGTTATTTTAATTTTTTGTTGTAAGCCGCCCCGAGGCTTCGGCGAATGGGGCGGCATAAAAATGTTTTAATAAATAAATAAATAAGATGATCTGGGCGGTGCCATATCCGAAATGGGGCCGGAGCCCGGATCTGAGCTGAATATCCAAGATGATTACCCCATGGCCAGGCTGCTGGGGGCGATGGCCCTATAGTCCAACCAGCAGGAAGACTGCGGGGGGAACTATCGGAATGGCTCTTACTTCCTTTCAGCTCTGCTGCGGGCTCCTCCGACCCACCCTTTCCTCTCTTTCTCTTCCGTCCCCCTCTGCGCCCCAGGGAACAGAATTAAGAACGAGGCCCTTTATCTGGCGAGGGTTCACCCGCTCTCCCTCGGCTCTCTCCTGGAACCCTCGGAGCTCCGATCGGTGCTGGACCGCACCGTTCAGTTCAGCCTGGAGTGGCTGCGCAGCCAGTTACAGGGACAGAGGTTACAACTGCGGATTTACGGGAAGGAGCGATGCCCCGAAGGGCACGAGGTGAGGAAGGGAGCTTTTGGACCCCTCGGCGGGCTGAAGAGGCTGACCTGGTGGTGCCCCCAGTGCCAGTCCCAAGCCTCCAGCCGCTCTGCCCCTGGACCTGAGGACTGATTCGCTCAGCCCCTGAAAGCTACGCATCTTTGAACTGGATTATACCAGGAGGGTAGAATTGGCTTTCCTTTGGGCTGTTGCCACACGGAGGGTTGGTCTTAAGACTTGCAGGTACTTAAAATGAGTAATGAGGCTTGTCCTCATTGTGTTACGGAGTTGCACTTTGTAAGCTTCCATTGTGGGGAGTGTGGAAACTCTCAGTGCAGTGGGAGCATTTGAGAGTTGACAGATGTTCCACCCAAGATGTGGGTGGCTTGCCAGTGGTGATTTCGTCATCGTCTTAGTTTGCAAGGTCTCCACAACAGGGATATTGTGCTTGCTGTCAGTTTAAAGAGCGCACATATCTTGCTTATTTTACAATTTTTCACCCCACTTTATGTATCATTCCAAGTGTTTAGTATCAGTAGTATTAATGCTATATAAGCATCAGGGCCTGGCTTAACATCCATGCCAATTTCAAGACTCAGGGCAGAGCCCGGGGACAGGTTCCCCCTGAATTTGCAATGTGTGTTTCGGATTGGAGAGTTTTGTTTTCACACAGCTGGCGATTCTTGCACCCCACTTGAGGAAGGGCCCCGGGCGTGCATGTGGAGAGGCTGGCGCTGGGTCCCAGCTGCTGTTCGGGATCGAGGCTAAGCACGGACTGGGCCCAAGTCAACGGAAGCGGTGGGATCTTCACGGCAGCGTGGACGGTGGCAGCGTGTCTGACAGCAGCAGAGCCTCAGCTGTCAGGTGACATATACCTGTCGGATGGACGGGGGAAGTTCGAAATAATCCATGCCTGCTTGGAAGATGAGATTCTCAGCATGCACAGAGGGGGTTCCTGCCTTTTATTAAAGTTTGGTTTCTTTGCTTCCACAAAACGCTTCTTGTGCATATTTTGACAAGGACAGGTAGCGGCTGGGTGAGGTGGGGCAGGGGTGCCGGGGGTCTCTAGCCAAGAATCCACTGCACCTCCTCGCAGAGGACAATCTGCAAAACATTGGTAAGGGAAGCTTACACAGTTGTATCAAACTTGCGTAAGTATAGAGCAGAGGAACAGAAGCCGGCTTCCTTCGGTGGTTCTACAGTAGGTCCCATCTGCCCCTGCCAGAATGGGCGATGGTAAAGCAGTATGGAAAATGTCGTTCTTAGCGACTGGTGGGTACCAGATTGACTATGCCTAGTTGATGGTGTAGAGGCAACCTTTTTGTCTCCCATCGATTAAAATGCTGAACAGGATCCTGGAAAGAAGCAAACCTTTTTCTCGAGTTGGCCAAAGGAATGAGTGGGCTGTATCACACACGGCACATTGCACACCGCTCTGACTGCACAATCTTTGTTCGGAACTTGAAGATCCAGACAGCAGGAGCAGCGTCTGAGGCGCAGGGAGCAGAGGTTTTCCATCCCTGTCCCGAGATTGTAAGATGAGATAGCAAAATTTTAAGTCAATAAATTCAACGTGCTTTTCAAACAGGAAATAGGGTATTTTCCATTGTTTAGTCGCAAAGTCATGCCCGACCCATCGCGACCCCATGGACAACATTCCTCCAGGCTCTCCTGTCCTCCACCATCCCTCGGAGTCCACCCAAGCCCACTCCCACCACCCCAGTGACCCCATCCAGCCACCTCATCCTCTGCCGCCCCCTTCTTCTTTTGCCCTCAATCCTTCCCAGCATCAGGCTCTTCTCCAGGGAGTCCTTCCTTCCCATCAGGTGGCCAAAGTATTTGAGTTTCATCCTCAGTATCTGGCCTTCCAAGGAGCAGTCAGGGTTGATCTCTAGGACTGACCGGTTTGATCGCATTCCAGTCCAAGGGACTCGCAGAGTCTCCTCCAGCACCACAATTCAAGGGCCCCAATCCTTCGGCGCTCAGCCTTCCTTACGGTCCAACTCTCACAGCCATACATTGCAACTGGGGAAACCAGAGCTTTGAGTAGTAGTATGACGAGGTACAGCTATCTCAAGAATTTCGGCCAGTCACAGACTCTCAGCCCAACCTACCTCGCAAGGCTGTTGTTGTGGGGATAAGATGGAAAGCAGCAGGAGGAGAAAGATGTGAGCCACTTTGTAAGAAAAAGGTGGAACATAAATCTAATAATCGTTTGCAAGAGAGATCAGTGTGGCGGCATTGTTTGAGCTCGTTGCATTTTTTCCATCCCCAGGTCCCGAATCGGGGTGAACAAATTGCCTGGATACATTTGTTCAAAATGAGAATATTTGTATTGCCTCTAAGGTAGGAAACAGAGTTGGAGCCTCCTTAACTCCTTTGGGAGGGAATTCTGTTGTTAGGGTACTACCACCCAAAAAATCCTGTTCCACATTTCCACTGGTATAAATGTGTCAGGGTTTCTGAAGGTTGTAACATACTGGCAAGTTCATACTGAAATGGCTGCAATATTAAAATCTGCAAATCTTATTCGTAAGTGTCCCAGTAGTTAAAGCTGCCTGGGCCATTTATAGGAAAAGAACTACTTTTGAACTTTGTTGTTACATATACTGTATATTGAAATACAAAAAACCCAAGCAAGTATAAATGTTCTCCATTTATACCTTATTGCAGATGAAGCCTGTCAATTGCCCATTCTATTTTAATATCTAGGTTTCCCAGTGGTATTTTATTTATTTAAAACTTGTATAGTAGTGTATCTGGGAACTTAGATAAACTGCTTAGGAATGAATCCAGAATTCACAGTATCCAGGTTTTATTTATCTCAGGGCCCATGTTTATGAAAATTAAAAATTAGTTCACTTTATATATTTATATCTTACTTGTTGCCCCTGTATTTAAACACAAAAGCCATTTTTATGAGCAGCTTTACTTTCAGTGAATACCACCAAATAATTACAGGAGACTTGAGAAGGATTCCTGTAAACAGACTTGAAGTAGCTGAGAAAAATCTGGCATTTATATGTCTTTTTTAAAAATCAAGCAAAATAAGGGAGCCCTTGGGCTTATCCCAGGGAAGTCCGACTTTCCAGCAATAGCTTGTAACAAAGAGGTGCTCTTGTTTTTGCAGGGGGGCTTTTCTGAACCCTTTCAATTTGCAGTAGGAACGTATTGAACTGACCCATGGGTCCTTTTTTCATTGAAACAACATATTTATTTCACCCAGTGCAAATAGATTTATTTACCTATTATTTACTATTTTACATAATAAATATAATTTAAAATAATTATATTTTTAAAATAAATAATATATATAATTAATATGATAAAATAATATGATAAATATTTACCATTAAATATTCATCCCAGCTTCAAAGAACTTAGAGAGGCATGCCTTGTTCTTCTCTCTCCAACTATTCTTGCAACAACAACCCTAGAAAAAAAGCTGATAAGAGTGGCTTGCCTGCGGCATTTTGGGACTGAGAGGGGACTTGGATTCCCATGTTCCTCATTACAGAAAGGATATGGAATCGGTGCAGTGCAGGGCCACAAGGTTGGTGGTGGGTTTGCAGGGGATGCCGTATGAGGCGAGATTGAGGGAACTGGGTCTCTTCAGCCTGGAGGAGACTCCGAGGGGATCTGTTGGCAACATGCAGATATGTGAGGGGGTGTCACACGGAGGTGGGTAGAGACCTGTTCTCCCCTGCAGAGGAAGGCAGGACACGCTCCAACGGAGCAAAGCTCGGAGCCAAGGTTCAGTTTGGATGCCAGGAAGCACTTCCTGATAGTTAGGACCCTGAGGGTGTGGAATGGGCTTCCCCGGGAGGTGGTTGAGGCCCCATCGGTGCGGGTGTTCAAGGGTAGGCTGGACATCCACATGGTGGGCATGTTGTGAGCGAAGCCGGCTGGTGCCGGGAGTCAGACTAGATGGCCTGGGAGACCCCTTCTGACTCACCTTGTTTCTATGTTTCTAAGTTCCTAGAGTTATTAAATCCCAGTTTGTGGAAGCTGGTCAGTGCTGGACTGTGCATCTACTCTGGAACTTACTCCAGATTTCACAGGAGCAATCCGTGCTCCCAAACCTATTTTGGAGAAAGCATTTGGTGCCATGGATAGTGTCTTTAATGTTCAGATGAAAATCTGGAACAGATATGCCACCCCCATTCTGGTACGTGGGCAAAATGAGAACATGTTTCAAAATGAGAATTGCTCAATAAAAATAATGGAATTGAAATCTGCAGAATTTTCAGAGCCAGCATCTTTCAGAAGCAGTGCAACCTTGATGATGATGCTGTTGTAAACCTTTGCAGCCTCTTAGGTCGCCCAGCAGGTCCCACTGGTAGTTGATAAAAGTATATATCTAAATAGAAAGGGATCCTGATGCTGGCTCACTAATTAGAGCTGACAAGGATGAGTCAATGGAGAAAAGGGATTAAGTACATACCTAAATTACAGGCTGACAAAAATCTTGCATGTCGAAGCCATGTGGGTGAACAGCAATTACAAGATGGCGAAATTCTGAGATAAATATTCCAAACTGACAGAAAGAACAATTGCTCTAATGCAGATACTAAAAGGGAGCAGCCCAAATGAGTCAACTAAACCATTTTGACCAAAAAAGCAGCATTGATAGGTCTTGTAAGAGCAGACAGGAAAGAAAGCAGCAGCTTCCCCTGAAGGCTTTCCTAAAATGTCGCCTTTCAAGAAAGAGGCAAAAGAACAGAGAAGGGGCTTGGTGGGCTTCTCTGGACCAGGTATTCATAACATTGGTGCCACTGCAGAAAAGACTCCATTCAAAGACTCCGTTCGTGAACTCAGCTGCCAATTTGAGTCGGTGGCAGGACTTGGAGGGGGATGTCAGATTACCTTGGGGGTAGGATTTATTTAATATGGAGAATGGAAGCTGGTTTTGGTGCCAAGGTCAGCCCTGCTGGATTCTATGGGACAATTTGTTGTCGTTAAGCTTGTCAAGTCTTCTCCAACTTATGGGGACTCTATGAATGAGTCCCTTCCAAAATTTCCTGTCTTTTCCGAGCTCTTCTAAATTCCAGGCTGCATTTCCCTTATGGAATCAATTCATCTCTTATTTGGCTTTCACAAACTTGAACTTTAAGTACAGGAGGATAAGTACAAACCTGACAGGTGTAGCCGAAACTTGGTGGGATCACTCCCATGAGTGGAATTCAACAAATGAAGGGTATCGCCTGTTCCACAAAAACTTAAGAAACAAGGAGGGAGGGAGAGTTGTACTATATGTTAAAATTACATATTTGCACAGAAATACAGGAGGATGTGCTTAGTCGGGCCCACTGAGGGCAACAGGACGTGGCGGACGGAACAAGAGGAAGGGCTGTCCTTGACTGGATATTGACCAACAGGGAAAACCTAGTGGACAAAGTGGCAGCTATGGGAATTCTGGGGGAAATTGACCCTGCCATACTGGAATTCTTGGTTCTAAAGGGAGCAGAAGCCGAGTGCAGCCAAAGACGTCCCCTGGGGTTTCGGAAAGCCAATTTTAATAAAGTCAGAACAGAGGTAAGTGAAGTCAGATGGCAAGTGACTCCAATGAGAAAAGTCCAACATGAGTTCCTCAAGATCACGTGTAAGGATTCACTGGACACCAAGGCCAAGAGCATGCGTACTGTTACAACCCCAATCTCCATGTATGGATGTGAATGCTCTTCTGCTTTCTCTGCGGTGGCACCCCATCTGTGGAATGCGCTCCCCAGAGAGGTCCGCCTGGCGCCGTCATCATTTGTTTTTCGGCGCCAGGCCAAGACCTTTTTATTTAAACAATATTTTAACAACTTTTAATATTATTTATTGGTTTTAATTTTCACAGCCAGGGTGAATCTAGATTTTATGTGTATTATTTATATGCTTTGTTTATTTATTGTTGGAAGCTGTCCCGAGGCTCATGCAAATAGGACGACATACAAAAACTCCAAACAAGGCATACAAAAACTCCAAACAAACAAACAAATGAACAAACGCTGCACAGTGGAGAGGAAGTTGACGGGACGAAAATCCATCGAATCGAATCAAATCAGGAAGGTTATGCAAATACTCTAGGAGAGAGAAACAAATGGGCCCTAGATTGCATCAGGCCAGAGTTCTCCCTGGAAGCAGAAGTGAGAAAATAGGCTGTCCTATTTCAGACACATCATGAGAAGGCCGGGCCCCCTGGAAAAACTAGGGAAAATTGAAGGCAGAAGAAGAGGAAGACCGAATAAGAGGGACTGAATCCAGCAAGGAAGACACAGCCTGGAATTTAGAAGAGCTGAACAGGACTGTCACACACAGGACGCTTTGAAGGGCTTTCATTCATGGAGTTGCCCTAAGTGGGAGACGATTTGGCAGCTCCTAACAAGGTGTCGTTTCCTCTATGATACATTTATTCTCACAATGTGTTCAACAAATACATTCAAATAAATTGGCATCATCCGACAGATTATATTGGCATTTCTAGTTCGCTATGGTCGTTCGAAGGCATGCAAACTGTGATGCAATAGGCATCGCCTCCCCTGCGGCTTTTGCTTCGCCGCAGCCTGCAAACTGGCGCTGAACACCCGCCCCTTGTTACCTGCCTTCCCTTGACGAAGCGCAGGAGGAAAACCCCGTGCGGCCCCTTTAAGAAACCCGGCGACTGCGACGGCAGCCCGCTCTCCCCCCTTCTGCCCGCCACTGCGCGCCAGAGCCAATCCGGAGGCGCCGAATGGCCGTCACACCAGCCCTGCCACGGCCCCATTGGCTGCCGTCTTCCTGGTGCGAGGACCTCGCGGCCAGTGCGCTCCCAATCAGCCCACCGAGCCAGGTGTGCTCCCGCCTGATTGGCTGCTGCTAGGGGACGTTGTGAAGTGAGGCGAGGAGGGGACGAGAAGATGTCTCAGAAGCATCCCTGGGGTCGAGGGGAAGGAAAGGGACGGGGGAGAGAGATTCCCTGTGCGGGGTACCTGAAGAGGACTAGAAACTTTTCTAGGCAGCAGAGAGGGAACGAGAAACCTTCCAGGCAGGCTTGAAGAAGAAGAGAAACCTCCCTAGTTAAAAGGGGCCTTGAAGGGGATTAGGAATCTCTGTAGGCAGCAGGGGGCCTTGAAGAGGACTAGAAACCAAACTAGGCAGTGGGGGGCCTTGAAGAGGACTAGAAACCTCCCTAGGCAGTGGGGGGCCTTGAAGAGGACTAGAAACCTCCCTAGGCAGTGGGGGGCCTTGAAGAGGACTAGCAACCTCCCTAGGCAGTGGGGGGACTAGGAACCTCTAGGCAGAGGTAGCGAAAAGGGGCCTGCACCGGGGCAAATTAAGCCCGGAGGGGGCGGGAGCAAAAGAAGTTAAAGGGGAAGAGAGCGGACAACTGGGACAGGTGCGTGGGAAGGGCGACTGCAGAGCCCCGGAGCAGGGAGAACCGGGAGCGCCGCGCCGCCTCCCCCGCTTCCCCCTGGCCTCGCCGTGCGGCTGGGCGCCGATGGAGCTGCTCAAGAAATGGCTGGCCCACCCGGAGGAGCTGTACAACCTGGTGCGGTTCAAGATGGGCGGCTACAAGGCGGTGATGCCCAAGATGGAGCAGGTGAGCGCGGGGCGGGCGGGGGGCGCCGGGGCCCCCGGGCGGCGCGGCGCAGCCGCTCGGGTTCCGCGGATTGCCCAACTTCTCACGTTCCCCTTGCGCTGCCGGTTCGACTCGTTTAAAGGTCGTGTCAGCGCCTACAAAGGCAGAAACGCTGCATAGATAAGGCTACGTGGGCAACGAGAGGCAAGGCAGCGGTGGGAGCGCCGGAGGCAAGCGGGGTGCCTCGCATTTTCTGTCTCATCCTGCGCCCCCCCCCCCTTCTGCCTGATCGCCCTTCAGTGGAGGAAACCGGAGGCGAACCATGTTTGCAAGGTGGGGGGAGAGGAGAGAGACGGGCTGCCTGGAGGGGCCCTTTATTTCTAGCAGGTCTGATGCTTGCTCTGTCGCCTTTTCACTAGCCATGACCGGTTCTGTCTTGGCCAGGCTGGTGCAGCCCTCCGTGGTGTTGGGCTGGAACTCCCCTTATGGAGCTGTGCTGCCCGACACAGACGGGATTTGCAGGCCGACACAAACCGGATTGGGGAAGGGCGCAATGTTTATTCATGGCATTCCGATACTGGACAGTAGGCCAAGCACTCTGGCTGGTTTCTGGCTATTAGAACTATAACATGCCTTAGAAAAGTGTACAACAACTGTGTAAACCGCAGTAAAAACCAGAGGAAAGCCACACACAATGCAAAGATTTCAACCGCAAGGACAGATTTTACAATCCCAGGAACTGAATGACTAAAACACCTGGAAAAATAGAACTGTCTTCACCTGGCGCAGCCGAGGCCACAGTGTGGGTACCAGATGAACCTCTCTGGGGAGCCTCCCATTACTGGGGTCCCACCACAGAAAAGACCCTCATTTCAGTAGCCACCTACCTCATGCCCTTTGGCAGGGGCTCCTGCAGAAGGAGTGCTAAGGATGATTTTAGGATCAGGGCAGGTATATATGGTAGAAGAGGCTCTTTCAGGTGACCTGGCCACAGGCTGTTTAGGGTTCTGGATGTTAATACCAGCACTGTGAATTGGGTCTAAACCTGGACTGGAAGCCAGTGCGGAAGGAAATGCACAGACCTAGTATTGGCCCTTTGCCCAGTCCCTATTAATCTTCTTGCCTCGTTTTGGGCCAGCAGTAGATAAAAAAAATGGTTTTAAAAGCTATGTAGCATGTATTTCTAGGATGCTTTTCAGGTGCGGAAACAAGGCAATAAAATACAAAGCAATAAAATAATGCATGGTTTATAAAATAACAAAGAGCCCTGTGGTGCCTTTACGCCCAACAGGTTAATTTGGGCATCCACTTTCGTGCCCATGGCTCCAGATTGGAAGAGACTGATAGCATCTGATAAAATGAGCCACGGGCCAGAATAATTAAAGTGCGTGAGATTTTTTGTTCATTCTTGTTGCTTCAACTCATGACCTCAGCTCCCCCCCTCTGGAAATACTAGGTGGGAAACAAGGGCGGGCAGGCAAGCAATAACGAGAGTATTTTAGCTTACTGAAATCCAGCAGAATTTCATTGGATAAAGCTTCTCAGGCTGGTGTTATGGGGTGAAAAGAAGAAACAAGTGTTGCTGAGAGGTGCGGGATTCTTCCTGTCATGGCCTGTTGCCCACCTACCTAGCCAGAGGGACCAGCAGAAAAGCCCAACTCCAAAGCTCTGGAGCATCTGCAAAGTAGATTTCTCTGGGATTAGGACTTCCAGTTCTGAGGGAGGTGTTTATTTGGGCTGAAGTCCAAGGATTCAGTGTGTGCATAATCATAAGCATTTGCATTTTACAGCAACTGGAAGTTCAAACACCAAACCGGGTACATTTTTTCGGGTACATTTTGTCCCTGAGGATATGTATTTGTAAATTATTCTATGACAGTACACAAGCAATGGCATCCACTGACTATGGCTGCACAATTGTGAGAAGATAAAGTGGATTTACTGCTGGGCCAAGCAAGCCTGTTGTCCCCTGGATGGCATCCCAGATTAGAAACATAGAAACAGAGTGAGTCGAAAGGGTCCTCCTGGGCCATCTAGTCTGACCCCCGGCTCCAGCCGGCTCCACTCACGACATGCCCACCATGTGCATGTCCAGCCTATCCCTGAACATCCTCACCGATGGGGCCTGAACCACCTCCCGTGGAAGCCCATTCCATACCCTCGGGGTCCTAGCTGTGAGGAAGTGTGAGGAAGTACTTCCTGGCATCCACCCTAAATCTTGGTTCCCTGAGCTTTGCTCCATTGGAACGTGTCCTGCCCTCCACTGCAGGGGGAAAAAGGTCATGACCCACCTCTGCGTGGCACCCCACATATACCTGTATGTCACCAACAGGTCCCCTCGGCATCTCCTCCTCTCAAGGCTGAAAAGACCCAGCTCTCTCAGTCTCTTAAGTTTTATCTAGTATGCTTGTTGTTACCTGAAATCTCACCTACTGTTGGTTTTAATCTCTTGTAAACTACTCAGAGCCTGTGGGAATGGGGCAGTGTATAAAAATGAAAATAAATAACAGGGTTGTTTGGATTCCCCACCCTGAGAATGGGCAATTGCTCCAATCTCAGAGCTGGGAATTCATGCTCGGATCCTGTGCCCTGGCCGCTTGGAGAAGGAGTTTAATGGACCTTCCAAAGAGAGCAGGACCCATCCTGGTGGGGCCCCAGCCACTTTCCCCTCTGAAGTGCTGCTTTAATCCGCTGTTTTGCAAGGTGGGAGAAGGGAGTTTTGCTCGCCCACTCTTTGTGCTGTGTAGGGTACCTCCAAGGTTTGAGGGTTATGGGCACCTACTTCAGATTTTGCCTTAAGTGACTTTAATTTGCAGTCAAGGAATTAAAACAATAGAGTGCTTTGTGTGCATAGTGGAAGAAAGAGGATTCCAGACAAACCTAGTAATAAACTTGTGGTAGTGAAAGTCCATTTGTATTCTCTAATTATCATCTGTTGCTTGTCAAAACTGACAGTTCTGTTAGCCAGTTACCTTTTGAGATATCTCCATTTTATGTGAAACACCCATTGTGTAATTAGTTGATCCTTTGAAAAAAAAAGTTCCTAGAGTCATAGAATTGAGGGTGGGGCCCTCAATTTGCCCATCGGGTCCAACCCTGTGCTCAGTACAGGACTCCAAGTTCCAGCATCCTTAACAGATGCAATCTGGTAGTGTTGTATTTTACTTTTTAACCACCAGCTTGGCTGCACAGTTCCAGCAAGTTCGTCACCTAAATTGGAGCTCCGTGCTTGGTGCTCCCAGCCCTTGTTTTGGAAAAAGCAATGGGATGGAGCAATTTGGAAAAAAGCCATATATGGGGTAGGAAAGAATCCTTCTCTTCCACCACACCATGTCTCCAACTCAGAAATGTCCTCACCCATCCTAAAAGCTGCTGTTACCCTGTGCGGCCTTAAAAATGAAGGCCAGTGAGAACATATCTGCCCCGTGTGGTTATTTGCCAGGCCTCTGAGGTTTGCCCCCACTGGCTTAGATAGAATTATTCTTTCCTGCTCTGCTTTTCTGATGTGGGCATACCTAGTCCGTTTTCTAGTCCCCACTCAGCCACAAAGCTCACTTGGTGTCTTGGGCCAGCCATGGACTCCGCTTATCCTTCCTCACAGGGTGGTTGTAAAGATCAGATGGGGAAGAAATCATGCCTTTGAGAGCTTGGAGGAATAGGCAGGATATAAATGCTAGTCACCTTCCTTGCAGAAAAGAGGCAGGATATAAGTATGATCAATACAATAAAAACAATGTGCCCTGACTTCCTGGTGTGCATGGGCCCTCAGTTAAGAGTCCGGCTCTGTCCCCAGGCAGGCTCCAAAATTGGCAAGGTGCCAATTGATGCAACCCTGTAGGCAGGCCAGAGGCCTGGGAACCCACAGCATTTCAGGGTATTCTAGGAAGCTCAAAATGGTGATGGATTTCCCAGCCTGGGGGCCAGATAAACCTGTGGCTGGTGGGGAGTGGGAGGTGAAGGGTCTGTGCTGGTTGAGCACAAGGAAGTGCTTCAGCTCAGGATTCTGGGTGCGTATGCCAGCTCTGCTGAGCCCCCCTCTTCTTACCCTCCACCAGCAGCTTCTGGGGTGCACTGGAACAAGGTTTACGAGTTCCACCACCATATCGGAAGGCCTCCTTTCTCATCCCTGGAGAGACCACATCTCCCACTCCTTTTCCTTCTCTGAGAAGATGCACAGGAGTTGGGGTGCATGGGAGAAAGGGGCGATTCAGGAGAAAGGGAAATGCATTCTATGTGTTTTGGGGCCTCCGGCCTGCTTATAGCCAGAAAGTGCGTGGGTGGGAAGGGGGCTTCCATCAGTTGGCGCCTTGCCGATTGTGGAGCCGTCCTGGAGTCGGAGCCAGGCTCTTGTCTGACGGTGCTGTGAATTGCCGCCCCGCCCAAGCTGCAAGCTCCTTGGACGCCTGCTGCGGTTTAACATCTGGAACAGAGAAGCAGAGGTGCCCTTCATTCGTGGGACTGGGCCTCGGGGCGGCTGGATTTCCCCCGCACCCTCCCGCTAAGGCTCTGCGTCCCCCGCGATCCCGGGAACGCTTCCTCCGCGTGCGCAGGGCTGGGCGCCCCCGGCGGCCGCTGGAGCGGGTCTCCGCCTCGGGAGGGAGCCCCGCTGGGCGCGCGGGGGCTGGCCGGCCGGCTGGCCTGCCGGTGGCCGCCGCCTTCGGGGAGCGCTGCTCCGGGCGCGCCTGGGAAGGCGCTGCAGCGCGCTCGGCCGAAGCGAGCGCCAGGCTCGGGGGGCGGTGGCCGGCGCCGCCGGGGGCGGGCCCGGCGCGGTGACGCGGTCGCGGCCTGCTGCTGCAGGGGGCGGGGGCAGGCGTGCCTCGGCGCGCCCCGGATCC
>NW_025336273.1:540316-639184 GCF_004798865.1 Varanus komodoensis | reverse complement strand
CTCCGCGCCGCTGCCGCGCGTGCTGGGCACTCAGGCCGCCCCTCCGCCCGTGCTCCTTCTGCAGGACTCGCTCAGCGACAGCCTCCGCCTGTGCTACAAGTACCTGAACCAGACCAGCCGGAGCTTCGCCGCCGTCATCCAGGCGCTGGACGGCGAGCTGCGGTGAGTCGGCGCGGCGGGGCTTGGAGGGGGGAAGCCGGCCGGCCCGCTCTCCCGAGCGTGGCCCCGAAAAGTTTGGGGAGGGAAGAGTCGAAGGTGGTGGAGGGGGCGTGCCCCGCTTGAGGAGGGAAAGAGGCCCTGCTTTCCTCCGGTCCCTGGAGGCTACTTCGCGGCTTAGTGCTGCCCACATCCGCCCCTGCGGCTGCCAAGCGCAGGACCGCTCTTGCTTTAATTGGAGGGGACGGGGATCGAGCTGGCCGCCGGCATCGAGCAGAGAGGGCGCCATGGGCTGCTTGTGCCTGGCCAAGGCTGCTGGCAGCCAGCAGCTGCTCTCAGGCTCTTGAGGGGAGCAGGGTCCTTGCCGCCCCTTTTCTAATGGGTTACGGCCGGGTTTGGACCCGAGAGCGACAGCCGAGAGAGAGCCCTTTGCCAATGGGCAGGCCTTGCCACGGCTCCTCCCCAAAACAACTAGGCTGGCGCAGAACAAGAGCCAGCCGCCCCGCACCACGTGGGCCGTGCCTTGAGCTGCCTCTGCAAGCCTCGAGGAGTGGCTTTCCCTGACCTGGGGCCCCTGGAGGGGCTTGGCTTCAGCTGCGGAATGGCTGCCAGCCAAGATGGATGAAGGCATCCCGGCCTGGCGCGAGGGATCTGTGTGCTGCTCTCTCTATTGTACTGGCACCCACATGATTGGAGTTGCGGTTCCTGCGTTCCCAGGTTGGGGGAGCCCCCGTGGAATGGCCCAAAACTACCCCTTTATGGCCCCTTCCTTGATTCTTTTGACTAGAACCAGCTTTCTCCCAGCAGATCAAGGTCTTGCTTAGTCCTTCTGCCGGAGATTCCTTGAAGTGGGGTGCCTCGGAGGATTAAACTTTGCACCTGCATTTGTTTGGCATTTTTAGCTCTACCCCTGCCTGCGCCCACACACTCCCCCCCTCCATTTATTTTTGCACTAGGGGTCAATCTTGTCTTGTAGCCTCCCCATTCTGGGTCATGCAAACTGCCTCTCCTTCCTATTTTATTATAAAGACACCAGTGGAAGAGATCCATCTGTCTTGCTTCATGTCCCTTTGAGGTACAATGAATCATGATGGGATTTTCATTAGTCTATTATATATACTAGGCTACAGTTCACATTCTGTAATTATGAGCTTGTAGCTATGAGCAACGTCTTTCTCTTTTCAGATTTCCTTAATGAATGGAAATAAATTGTCTCATGCCCAGATGGGTGCCTTGGCATGGCTGGAGATTTACAAATCCTGTCCCAAGACATGTTCCAGGGCCTTTAATTTTGTTTTGTGCACCCAAAGGATATTCCATGCTGCTTTTCTGGACCATGGCCTCATCCATGGCAGTGAACAGCAATCAAAACATAAAAGTAGCAAGCCTAAATGACCATGTTTCTGGTAGCATAATAATCTTAGGATAGCACTGCAAGGCAGTGTTTAAATGGTATTCAGGAACGCAGATAAGCAGCCCATCAAAACTGCAATAAAGTTCAGCTAAGATAAAAACATTTGCAAAGTCAGTTTTCTAGCTGCCACACTGGTCTCCCAGATTCTCTTCTGTTGGAGGTTGCAGTAGCGTTTGGGCACCCACACTGCCAGGTTGTACAGCCATGCTTTGATGTTGAAACCTGGGTTGCTGTGTTGTCCGAACCTGGCACAGGTATTCTCTTCATTGGTTGTGGCTTAATTGTGGCTGGATTGTGCCGCTGGTGAGGCTGTTCCAGAGTCCATGCTGCACAGGAGAATTCAGTAGGGATAAGTGCACCCTGCAGACATGTCTGTGCTGAAGTTTCTGGCAGAGGTGCAAGAGCAGCTTGGTCAGTTGGCAACCCAGCCTTGTCTGTATTGCATTTGTCTAATTTTAAAACACAAACCTTGCTTATATGGCTTTCCAGAAGGCTTTCAGTAGAATAAAGAGAGCAGCCTTTCCCACCCTGGCTGAGGATATGGGAGTTGTGCTCCATCAGTTTGAGAAGGCTGAAGTGAAGCTTAAAACATGAATGTTAATCAGATTAAAAATTAAAGTGGGTGGGATGCAGTTCTGTGGTAAGGGTTTCATACCCCCCCCCCCCGTTGGAAAATCAACTCCCTGAGCTGATGGGAGTTGACTTCCAAAGCATCTGGAATGTCACAGGCTGAGGAGAGCTACAGTATATCACAGAAGTGAGTACACCCCTCACATTTTGTAAATATTTTATTGTATCTTTTCATGTGACAACCCTGAAGAAATGACACTTTGCTACAATGTAAAGAAGTGAGTATACAGCTTGCATAACAGTGTAAATTTGCTGTCCCCTCAAAATAACAGCACACAGCCATTAATGTCTAAACCGCTGGCAAGAAAAGTGAGTACACCCCTAAGTGAAACTGTCCAAATTGGGCATTATTAGCCATTTTCCCTCCCCGGTGTCATGTGACTCATTAGCGTTACAAGGTCTCAGGTGTGAATGGGGAGCAGGTGTGTTAAATTTGGTGTTATCGCTCTCACTCTCTCATACTGGTCACTGGAAGTTCAACATGGCACCTCATGGCAAAGAACTCTCTGAGGATCTGAAAAAAGAATTGTTGCTCTACATAAAGATGGCCTAGGCTATAAGAAGATTGCCAAGACCCTGAAACTGAGCCAAGACCATACAGCGGTTTAACAGGGCAGGTTCCACTCAGAACAGGCCTTGCCATGGTCGGCCAAAGAAGTTGAGTGCGCGTGCTCAGCGTCATCTCCAGAGGCTGGCTTTGGGAAATAGACGCATGAGCGCTGCCAGCATTGCTGCAGAGGTTGCAGGGGTGGAGGGTCAGCCTGTCGGTGCTCAGACCATGCGCCGCACACTGCATCAAACTGGTCTGCAGGGCTGTCGTCCCAGAAGGAAGCCTCTTCTAAAGATGATGCACACGAAAGCCCGCAAACAGTTTGCTGAAGACAAGCAGACTAAGGACATGGATTAGTGGAACCATGTCCTGTGGTCTGATGAGACCAAGATAAACTTATTTGGTTCAGATGGTGCCAAGCAGAGTTATTTTGAGGGGACAGCAAATTTACACTGTTATACAAGCTGTATACTTATTATTATTATTATTATTATTATTATTATTATTATTATTACATTTCTATGCCGCCCCTTGCCGAAGCCTCGGGGCGGCTTACAACACAATACATTGCAGCAAAGTGTCATTTCTTCAGGGCTGTCACATGAAAAGATGTAATAAAATATTTACAAAATGTGGGGGGTGTGCTCACTTCTGTGATATACTGTAGTTGAGCTCCAGAAGTCAGACTTCAGCCAGAGGCTGACTCGGGAACTCGTCCCGTTCCTCCGACGTGGGCTTATTCTGCTGCTGCAGAGTGGTGGATCCGCAGCCACCTCCGTGGCCAGCCGCCAGCTCTGCTCTGCTCTTCCCGCTGGCCTCCGAGTCGCAAACGCTGCTCTCGCCTTCCCCTCCAGGCACGCAGTGTGCATCTTCTACCTGGTCCTCCGGGCACTGGACACGGTTGAGGACGACATGACGATCGGCCTGGAAACCAAGGTTCCCCTGCTGCACAACTTCCACGCCTACCTGTATCAGCCAGACTGGAAATTCATGAACAGCAAAGAGAAGCACAAGCAAGTGCTGGAGGATTTCCCGACGGTGAGCAGGGGCTCGTACGGCTCGCGTGTCTGTTCGCTTCCGCCGTCAGCCCAGCCGTGCGTCTTTTGAGTTGTGGCCTCGGGCGGAAGCACACTGGGGCATGTGATGCTGATGCTTACACTGGCCGCACAGCCAGTAGGCACGATCCGGCTTACCCACCTCCGTGGGGCTGGGAAACACACGTTGTGCAACGCCCCCTCTTTTTTTGAGAATATATTTTTGCTTCAGGGATAGTCAAGCCGCTGCACTGTGGAAACCTCCTAATCTTTTACACTGCCTCGTTCCAGAAGTTACCGCTCCAGATCCGAATCCGCACAGCACATGTGCCTAGGCTTGCTGACTTGGTCTCTTTGCATCACTCTATAAAAGCTGCTGTTATTAATTTCGTTTCTGTGCTGCCCAATGGAACACGGGTGGCACAGTGGGTTAAGCCATTTTGCTGCTGGGTTTTTGATCGGAAGGTCGGCAGTTTGAGTCCGTGTGATGGCGTGAGTGCCCGCTGCTCAGTCCAGCTCCTTCCTACCTAGCAATTCGAAAGCACGCAAATACTAAATCAGTACCACTTTGGTACTTATAAGTACCACGGTGTTCCGTGCGCCTTGGCGTTTGGTCATTCTGGCCACATGACCGTGGAAGCGTCTTTGGACGACACTGGCTCTTTGGCTTACAAAGGGAGTTGAGCGCTGCCCCCAGAGTCGGACGCAACTGGCATGTATGTGTGAGGGAACCTTTCCCTTTTACTGCCCAAAAGCCGAAGCTCTCTGGAAGGTGGCAAAGTTCAAAGCATTCCATCCTGACTTAATGATTTACTCAAACCAAGTCTTGAGAATGTGAGGAGGAGCTCTGCTGGGTGGGATCACAGTCTGCCTAGTCCGGCCTTTTGCTCACCCGGCGGCCAGCCAGGGGACTGGTGCTTTTCAGTGCCGTTCCTACTTAACCATCTCGCCCTGCCCTCGTGCAGGTCTGGAGTGGACCTTACCTGGCTCCTGGGTTCAGCTCTGGCTGGTTTTAGAGTTGGAAAGGGGCAACCCAGATCTTCAAGGGGTTGGAACAACTCCCCTTGCGGAGAGGCTACAGGAACTGGGACTGTTGAGCTTGGAAAACAGGCGAGCGAGGGGAGGTAGTGTAGAAGTGCACCAAGGAATGCCTGGTGTGGAAAAACTGGTGGTCGGAGGGCCATTTTTCTCCTCCTCTGATAATACCAGCACCCAGCGGAGTCATCCCAGGAATGTGAATGGTGGGAGATTTGAGACAGATTGAAGGAGCGATTTCTCCACACAGTTCCTGCCTCAGCTGTGGAATTCATTTGCTCGGAGATTTTGGAGAAGTGTTTTGGAGGCTGCATTCCAGGGGCGTGTGGGGTGAATGTGCCCAGGTCTAACGCTGCTGTCCTAAACAGTAACTTTTGCCTTTGAACCTGGTTTTAGCCAGCTTATTTCTCTGCCTACCTCAGATCTCCTTGGAATTCCGGAAGTTGGCAAAGGTCTATCGGGATGTGATTTCTGACATTTGCCACAAAATGGGACTGGGGATGGCTGAATTCCTGGAGAAGAAGGTGGATTCCGAGAAGGAATGGGACAAGGTGAGCAAGCTGGGATCCTCCAGCGAACCCTCGTGCCGGCCGCAAGGCCATCGGTGCAGTGATTGTGCCAAAACCTTGATCATGAGGCCTGGGAACTTGTACATGTTTGACTTCCAGTGGGCTGGACCTCCTCCTTCTTTTAGTGCCCGTCAGTAGGGCTGAGTTGCGCTTAGGGGAGAAATAATTTGTGGCGGGACAATTTTGTGCTTCTGGGTGAGTTCTGGTGTCATTAGCAGCATCAGATAGAATCCTAAGAGTCACAACAGGGCATTTCATCCCTCCAGTCCACCACCTGGTCAGTGCAGGAATCCAGTCCGAATCACATCTGATGGATGGCTTTGGAGGCCCTGCTTGAAAACTGCCAGTGATGGGAGAGCCCACCACCCCGGGCAGTTCCCTTCATAGTCTGAAACTTCCTTTTGGGAAGTATTTATTTATTTAATGTTTTTCTATACCGCCATTCATTAAAAATCTCATGATGGTTTACAAAATTTAAAAAATTCAAAGAAGCCATTAAAAACTCCGTGCCAGTGCTTGAAGCAAAATAATTAAAATACCACTTAACAATTAAAAACTGGGTAAAGGTTTTGGCCTGGTACGAGAACGAGTGAAGCGTTGGTGCCAGGCGCATCTCTCCGGGGAACGAGTTCCATGATTGGGGCGCTTCAGCAGGGAAGGCCCTCCTCACCTCTTTCAAGGAGGGCTGTCAGGGAAGGACCTCCACAGATGATCCTGAGGTCTGGGCAGGCTCATATGGAAGAAAACGTTGCCTTCGATAGCCAGGCCCTAAACCATTCAGGATTAATTTCTGTGTCATCATTAGCCCCTTAAATCAGGCCTAGACTTAAATTGGTAGCCAGTGTAGCCGATGCAGGACCGGCATAATATGTTCTTGTTTACCAGGAACAAATTTTCTGGTGTTCGGTCTAAATCCACCTTCCTGTATTTTGGGGCTAGAAGAGTGCGGTCATATGCCCCACTTCCAGTTGAACCGGACATAGCTGGCACTTTCCCTCTGCCTTCATTGGACCCTAGTCCCTGATCCTCTTCGCTCCCATTCATTCGAAGGGCGGTGTCCTGGATTGGTGGTGAACTCCGGGCAATGCAGGGTGGGCTGGAACGGCGAACTCGGCTTGTGAGAGCTTTTGCACAGCTGCTCCAGCTTCCAGCCATTCTGTTTTCCCTGAATACGCACGCATTCTGCTTGTGCACTACCTTGGCGTGCTCTTTTCCCCTGCAGCGCGTCCAGCGAGGAGAGAAAAAATAACCTGCGCCTTGTTTCTCGTACCTCCAGTATTGCCACTACGTCGCCGGCCTTGTGGGGATCGGCCTCTCCCAGATCTTCTCCGCGTCGAAGCTGGAAGACCCCATCGTGGGCCAAGACAGGGAGCTCGCCAACTCCATGGGGCTTTTCCTGCAGAAAACCAACATCATCCGGGACTATCTCGAGGATCAGCTGGAGGGCCGGGAGTTTTGGCCCACGGAGGTAAAGAAGGGGCGATGGGGGAGGGCATGGCCCTTGGGCCAGACTGGGACTTTTGCTCAGGGGCAGCCCAGTTTTCAGAATCTGGCCCTGTTTAGCTTTCAGGGGCTCCCTGGTTCAGTCTGGGCACCTTCACTTAAAAAAAAAAGAAGAGAATTTAAGCTCTTTCAGCACAAGGGCTAAATTCTGCTTCAGGGAAGCTCTGTCTGATGCCGGAGGCAAGAGGAGGTTGGATATCTTAGTTGAATCTGCTTATTGCCCACAGCCAAGCTTTAGGAGGCATTTCATTCTTTTGGAAGGGGGGAAACCCTGCTCAAGAGCTGGTTTGGTGCTTGGGGTTTAGGGGATGGGCCAGTGGGAAAGCTGTGGCCATCCGAGGAAGCTTGATAGGAAGGATTGGGATCCTGGCCTGAGATTCTGCACCTGTGATAGGGTGGCTTCCTGCAAGGGCCCAGCCCCCAAGTAATGTGGTCCCCCAAAATACAAACATGGAATAGAAACCGTTTTACATCTGTTTTCACAAGCAGGTCTCCCCAAAATTAGCTTTGACCAAGTCTTGAAACTTGTAGGATTTGGCCCGACTGCAGACTCGCCCTCTGAGAACAACTGCAGGATTTCTGGGATGTTGGCTTCCATTCAGTGTGACATTTTATTTTCATGTTAAGTTTCTAGTCCTCAGTATTCCAGTGGAAGAACTTGAAACGGTACAGGCAGGACCTTGGGTGCTTGAACACCAGTGGGGCTTTTTTTTAGAGCTTTACTAGCCTCATGCTTCTGTGCACCTGTTAGATCCTGGTATCACAGCATGACGGTTGTCAAACTCATTTTTCCTGGTTCATGAAAATATATCAGGTCAGTCCTGTATGCCTTGACTCTCTTGCCAAAGCCTCTTTCAGAACATGAAGATAAATTAGACAAGATGTCGGGGTGGGCTGGGCCACCTTGGGCCGTCTGGGAGCTGCATCTCTCTTAGAACATCTCCTGGGAAGCTCACTCTTGCTGCAGCAACTCCTGAAAAAGCAACTTGAAAGCAGACTGAATCGATCCTGAGCGAGCCTGTGTTGTTATTAAGGCTACGTTGCACTTATATCCCACTTTTTCTTTTGTTCTTGCAAGCTGCTACATACGCTGGCTGAGGACAAATTCAGCTTGCTTTCAAATGCATTTCCTCACAATACTGCATAGCTGTTCTGTGCTAAATTTTGGTGGCAAACCACCCATCTGTTCTCCCCTGATCCTGATTTTCTGGCGGGGCTACGGGCCAAGTTTTGCTGATCTCTGTGCTAGAGCAACATTTTCAAGAATAAGGTATTATGAGGCCAGCATGGCTGAACAACTTCGTCACAGTGCCTTCATGCCGGGCATGGAGGCGAACATAGACTGGCCAAAGACTGCAGTGCAGAGGGAAGATCATGGGGAGGAGTTGCAAGACCGCCTCTGACCTTGCCTCCCCCCCCCCCCCCGCCCCGCCCCGGTTTGCTGTTTCCAGGTTTGGAGCAAGTACGTGAAGAAGCTGTCCGACCTGGCCAACCCGGAGAACCTCGACAAGGCCGTGCAGTGCATGAACGAGCTCATCACCAATGCCTTGCATCACGTCCCCGATGTCTTGACGTATTTATCCCGCTTGAAGAACCAGAGCGTGTTCAACTTCTGTGCTATCCCCCAGGTGGGTGCCCCGCTACCTTGAGGGTCCTTCTATTCCCCTGGAGCAGTGGTGGTGAACCTGTGGCACGTGAGCCAAGTCACCCCAGCAGCCGGGTAACGGCGCACAGAGGGGCCATGCGCATGCTTGGAAAGGAGTAGCTGCGCCAGGCAATGACATCACGAGCCGCGACGCATTAGCCGTGACCAGTCCGTGCTTTCACATGGCCGGTCACTGTGGCGCCAAGGGGGGGGGGGGGGGGGGGGGGGGGGGGGGGGGGAGAGAGAGGGAGAGGGAGAGAGAGAGAGAGAGAGAGAGAGAGAGAGATAAAACACAAACGAGCTGGTGTTGAAACCTCACGACAGCAGAAAGAAGCTTTGAAAGGCACAATCCGGGGAGAAAGAAAATAAATGTGCAACTCTCCACATGCACCACGTTCTGTCTAAACAGGTATAAGATTGTGCCTTTTTGCAATTCAGAATGCTGTTTTGTTCCAACTCTGTTGCACGACACGCCTCTTGTTTTGAGAGAGATCTAAATTCCAGACAGTCTCTTTGCACTCAGTTCTGGGCTCTGAGTGTATCCATCCCCACCTGTGTCTGGTTGATAGGTCTGCTCGCTCCTTTCTGCCCCAGAGCTGATCGGCATTGTTTTGTGACTCCTCAGGTGATGGCCATCGCTACCTTGGCTGCCTGCTACAACAACCACCAGGTGTTCAGGGGCTTGGTGAAGATCCGGAAGGGCCAGACCGTCACGCTGATGATGGACGCCCAAAACATACAGGCCGTCAAAGCCATCATGTACCAGTATGTGGAAGAGGTGAGCTGGGCAGAGGGCCGGAGAAAGCAGGCGTGGGCCTGATCCCTGGTTTTCCTGCTGTACTTGGGGGCCGGTGTTTTTAACACAGCTCAGATCTTGCCTCCTGCCATCCGCTCACTGGCAAGAAGCTTTGATGATGTCTAAATGGGCCGTTTAGGTCAGCTCTTTGCATCAGGCCCAGCATCTTGCTGGTGCTTTAAATAATTTTCAGTGCTGTGCGTTAGTGATTTTAGGTAATGCTGTTACCGTCTTGCATTGTGATCTGCGCCTTTTGTGGAGCAGCTGGAGAGCTTTGGATGTTGCATGGTATAGAAACGAAAAACGGTAAAATTAAAATAACTTTGAGCTGCACCAAACAGTTGTCATTCCAGCAGCAGAACAAACGCCGGTGGTGTCCGAGAGCCCCTCAGCCCTGTGTGTGTTCCCAATTCTGCCCCAGAGCTTTGGGGACCTTCTGGAACAGATGTGTGTGTGTTGGGGACACACACTGGGGCGGAGCGGAAGGTGAAGTCCTGATGGGGGAGTGGATGTTCGCCGGTGCTGGGTGTCGCTGCTGCATCGTGTCTGGCTCGTGCCGGCACGGGGCCCGGGAGCGGGTGGCCTGCCGGCTCGCGGCGGACACAATCCCTGCCCACCTTGCCTTCTAACTGGAATTGGCTCTTTCCTCTCTCCAGATCTACCAGAAGATCCCCAGCACAGACCCTTCCTCCAGCAAGACGCGGCAGATCGTCGCCTCGGTCCAGTCCCTGAGCTTGCCCAGCGGCGCCCTGGCCTCCCGCACGCACTACTCGCCCATCTACCTGTCCTGCGTAATGCTTTTAGCCGCGCTGAGCTGGCAGTACCTGAGCACCGCCTCGAAAGCGGCAGAGGAATTGGTGCATACCGGAGAGAACTGAGATCGGCGCGTCAGGAGCGTCGTGTTGTTTGGGGTGGGTGAGGTGTGGCCCTGGAAGGGAGAACATTTTGGAATTGCGGGATATGTGGAGAAAAGCATTAAAGCGTAAGCCAGCTGGGGCTGGAAACTTTGGCCTAGGAGTGGCTAGCTTCAAAGCAACTAACACAATAGGTTTGGAATAGCGAGAGCCTTTTTTCCCCTTTTTGATGAACTGTTACAGACAAATCTGTTGTTTGAGTCTTACTTAATGATTTCTTTTTGCAGAGCGTTTCATCTGCTGGTGTTTTTTTTAATGTATAGTGTTTTTTAACTAGGATGTTTGAAGGTGGCTCATTGTTGCTCATGTATTTTGACAGTAAAAACAAGTGATCTATGATCCAAGCTTCCACACATGGTCTTTTTTAAAAAAAATAGTTCAGCTCCAGCAATCCAAGATGGATTTGTAGTTGGGGTTGTTCAGTAGGCAAAGTCCACAGTTTATCTTGAGTCAGGCCAATTGAGGAGCAGCGGTTTACCTGGAGAATGGATGTACCATTTCAACAGACTTTTAGCACAATGCTCTTGTTGCCCCCAGCACCTCTCTTTCCACAGTCCACCCCCCCCACCCCCGCCAGCTGGGGCTGGAAAAACTTCCAGGACCGCTGGAGAGCCACTGTAGCCAATCTAAATTTCAATTTTTTTATTGCAAGAGTCACCAAAGCAAAGGAAAGGAGAAGCAAGGACACCGCCCTGAATTTAACAGAAACTTGATCTATTGGTATTCGAATAACTGCATAAATTATGCCCAGCGTACATAAGCGTCAAGACAGACCCAGTTCCTGCATAAATGTCCATTTGAGAGCGCCATCTCCTTGTCGTCCACTCACATTGTGACAGCGTTGTTCAGCCTTCATTAGGGTTGTAAAGAGGGAAACCAGCCCTCCTCTTTCAGATCTTGTGCTCGGCCCGTGCATGCTCGCAGAAGTCCGCTCGCACAATTGGTAGCCCCCTGCAGCGCAAGCGAAGGCTGTGAGCCACATGCGTGGAAGAGGCATGCTGCTTGCACAGCATTTGTCTGGGGTTCGACTTGGGGGGTGTGCCTGGAGCTCAGCTGCTAGAAAGGCTGGAGTGGGGGGAGCCCAGCCTAGGAGACCTGACAGTTGCCCACCCCCAAAACGGGTTCTTTGCATATCCCCAGGCTCCAGACCAGTATAGGGGTGAGCTTTTCATTCCTCCAGTATTGGAGTACCAGTGAGAGGACGAAAGGTGCAGAAAATCCATTTATACTGCCTGAGCCTTAACTTCTAACAATCGCCAGGTGTTTTTAAAGGTGTACACCAGGAAAGTTTTAACGAGGGTTCCAAACAAAGTTTATCCATATACCATCTTGTTTGGCTATCACAAGCAGTCAGGAAAAGCAGCATTGCCAGGGCCACCCCATGGGACATGGACCTTAAACCACCCCATAGTAGGTGGGGGGGGGGGACAGTTTTCTAGCAAAGGTTTTGGATGTGCCGTGAGAATGCTGTGGGTGCCCGTGTGTTTTACTCCTATTCTTGGGTAAATAGCTTTCACCAATCATTTGTTCATTTGGAGATTGCACAGAAAGACCAAACATTCAAAAGGAAAGCCTAAGACCTCCACCCAGTCTTTCAAAGGTGGCCTTTTGTCCTTTTAATATTGTTATAATAGCTTGTTGTTTAGTCGCAAAGTTGTGCCCCACATATCGCGACCCCATGGACAACACTCCTCCAGGCCTTCCTGTCCTCCACCATCCCCTGGAGTCCACCCAAGCTCACACCCACTGCCCCAGTGACTCCATCCAGCCACCTCATCCTCTGCCGTCCCCTCCTTTTGCCATCTGTTGTTCCCAGCATCAGGCTCTTCTCCAGGGCGTCCTTCCTTCTCATTATGCGGCCAAAGTATTTGAGTTTTATCTTCAGTATCTGCTGTCAAAAGGGTGGAGAGAATCCTTTTACATCAGACTGTTGCATTGTGAGTAGGAGGTAGAGCGTGGAAAAGACGACACGCCTGTTCCATCCCGAAGCCGATCCGTGTTGCGTCCTTGTTAAGCCGTGGTGGTTGGAGCAACGCTGCTGAAGAGCTTCAGGGATCCTTGGTCACACGCTGCTGCCACGGTTGGCACTGCTTGTGTGTTCCAGTGCTCTTGGTAGCTCTGCTCACCTCTCCAGAAGAAGATGCCAGTGAGATCCCTTCTCCAATGCAAGCGCAAAAGGAAGGAGCCAGTTTGCCTGTTCCCTGGAGGGTGGAGGGCCGGTGAGTGCGCCCCTCAGGTGCATCTTGTGTAGTGTGCAAGATGGAGCTACGGGAGGTTGTGGCCCCATGACGTGCTGCAAGGGCTTGGCCACAGCTGGTACACAGCCCCTGGAGCAGAGTTTCCAGGTCCCTCTCCCCGGACCCTTTGTCATATGCCTGTTTTCTCTTATTCTAAACTGGACTTGAACCCGGGATCATCTCGTGAAGCTGATTGGTGGGAGGTGCAGAACAGATCAAAGGAAGGACTTCATGCAGCATATTGCTAAAACTATGGAACTTGCTGCCATGGGAAGGGGCGACGGCCACCGATTTGAATGGCTTTGGAAGGGGATTGGACTGATTCACAAGGAAGGCCACCAGTGGCGACTAGCCTTGCTGGCCATGGCCTTCCTCCTTGACCAGAGGTGGCCTTCCTGCAGGCACCAGTTGCTGAGGAGCTGGGCAGGGGGAGGTCTTGCACCCATCCTGCCTGAGGGACCCTGTGGGCAGCCGGTTTGCCAGCGTGTATACGGAGAGCTGGACTGGATGGACCCTGGGTCTGATCCTGTTCTTAAGTTCCTACTAGGTAAGAACTTGCTGCTCAAATATCCAGCTTCCGTCCCCTTTGCCTTCAGCCCTACCCGCTACTGGAACCTGCTCCCACCAACCTCCTAACACCTCTGCCCGAGCAGGGATGTGACACCTGGGGATGAAAAGCTCTCCTTGACCCCATGGCTTGGATAAAAGCGTGATGCTCTGCCTGCCCAATGAAACCTTACGTAGGTTGAACTGTGTAAAATGCAAGTGCAGATAGAAATAATTGCTGTGGCCTTCAGGCAAATGCTTCGGATGGGAGTGTCCCCACCCCAAGGGCTTGGGTCCTTGGCCCTCTTCCATGGTAAGATTTCTGGGTGCAGGTCAGCGGCAAAGAATGCTGAGCTGGGTGGTTTCAAGCCATTCCAATGGGATCTCTCTACAGATGAGCCACAACTGCATTGTACACAACGTTCACACAGTGCGAGAAGCAGCTCTGCATGGTTACCATGGTCCATGGCTTTTTAAAAAACCACGATCTACCTGACAGACAAGCGAGTGGTTTCTACTTTATCCTGGTTTCCACCCTCCCTTCTCAGTCCTCCCCCCATTGGCATGTAGCCCCAAACTGCCCCTGAAATACAATCGCAAAGTACATCACTCCCTGCAAACGTCATAGAAACACAGAAAACAGGGCGAGTCAGAAGGGGGCCTCCTGGGTCATCTAGTCTGACCCCTGGCTCCCGCTGGCTCCGCTCAAATACAACCGCAAAGTACATCACTCCCTGCAAATGTCATAGAAACACAGAAAACAGACCAAGTCAGAAGGGACCTCCTGTGTCATCTAGTCTGACCCCTGGCTCCGCTCATGACGTGCCCACCATGTGCATATCGCCTGCCTCTTCCCACATAGGGACTGAATGGCCGGAGTGGCTCCTGCAGTTGCTGCTCTTTCCAGAGGACTCCACGGTGCTTGCACAGCAGGGCTATGGAAACCATGAACCTGAATTCAGACATGCCATGCCATGCCATGGTGATAAGCCATACACCAAACCATGATCCTTACTGGGGTTTTTGGAGATCAAGCTTGAGATGGTGAAATAGGAATCGGTCCAGACAACAGGACAGACCAGCAACGACACAAAAGCGCCATGGCTTGTCTGAACCCAGCCAGAGTCCATTCTCTGTGGTTCGAAGAACAGCAGGGGACCAGGCCAGGGCGAAGGGGTGTCCCACCACCTGAGGGCTCCATGCAGAGCCCAGAAGCAAAAGGCCAAGGAAATTCCAGCTGTCCAGCTGCTTCCTTTTGCAAATTCCCAAAGCAAAACACATGCAAGCAATTAGGAGGGGTGGGAGACCCTTGCAGGTAACCGGAGGGAGGGGGTGGCAGCGGTCCCAAGCCCCGTGTTGGGAAGCCCAGGAACATCATGGAAAATTGCCCCAACCCTGCGGTCGCTCAGCCCAAGCCAAGGGCTCCGGTCTCAAAGGGATCGAGCCATTCGTGTTTCCAAAATGGAACTCGGTTCTTGTGCTGGAAAAGGCTCCACACCCCCGCCTTGAGGGGTCGCATCAGGAACCTACGCGGCAGGAATCGGGGTGCAGCAGCTCTGGGCCTGCCAAGCCTCAAATCCCTCCCTCGAGCTGGCACCCCAGAGCTTGCTTTTGCTCACATCTCTTTGATCGGCCCGTTTATGCAGCAACCTGCCAAGGGATTCGTGGCTCAGAGACGGGACGAGTGCTATGTGGCAACCCATTTCATTAGCGATGCCTGCTGCCCGACCCACAACAGGCGCCGGGTGTGGAGACGCGCCCTCAGTCCATGGGACGCCATGCAGGAAATGTGATGGCACATTTCCTCTTGCGGCAGCTGATGGGAAAGGGGCATGGATGCTTCCGCTATGGAAAATCGGGATACAGCCATTTTTGGCCACCAGGGGGAAGAGATGAGAGCTCTGCCATGGACCAGTGAGAAGAGGACTTTATTATCCGAACGAGAAAAATGAAGAGACGACACTGAAGTTAAAAGCTCATGATTGCTACAGAAGCCAAATCTCTCAGACCTTCTGCGCCGAACAAGGACGATTTATCTGAAGCTGGAAGCTACTGAAATAATGAACTTTTCACTAACCCCAGAAGAGGCCCGCTGAAATCAGTGGGACTGAATTATGACGGAATTCCACTGATTTCAATGGTCTGCTGAAAGTTATGAACACAGTACGGATTCCACCCCACCTTTATCATCTTTCTACTCATTACCTGCACCTTCATCATTCCCCATCAGTAATTTACAATAGCAAAAATAGATTTTTTAAAACTTTTAAGCTAGCAGCAGCCAATACGCAAGTCCAGCCAGTGCAATCAAATCGAATAAAGTGAATAAAATGCAGTAGTAAACAGTAAGGTTTTGCATAAAAACAAAAAGGCCTCTTTTAAGCTTCTGCCCTACCATTTAAAAATGCAACTATAATAGAAGTCTCCCAGCATTAATCAACCTGATGGTCCTGCGATTCAGGAAGAGGCAAATTTAAATCAGAAACCGAGCTCTGCGACAGCAGAAGAGTAAGCTCTTCAACCCTGGGGCTGGCCGGGGCCAGCTCACGTGGAAAGAAGGCTCCGTCATAGCTATCTGTTCCCGGCCACTAAGCTGCACCTTCAGGCCGAGAAATGGCAAGAATGGGGTCATGAGCAATCCGGGATGGGACCGATCCCTCCCTCTTTCTGCCCCCCACTGCTGCATCCCCTCCAGATGCCCCCCCTTCAGAGGACATGGCCGATCTCAGCACCGGTATGGCGAGCAGTGATTTTCACCCGACTCCAGTGGGCGTTTGGCAGCGTCTCCTTGGCAATGGGCTGCAGCTTGGCCAGGTGGCCAGGACACAACGCTCGACTCGACGGTTCTGCAGCAGAGGCGCTTCAAGAGATTCTCTGGCGGACCGGAGCCATCGCAATGAGTCGGAGGGCCGAGTCGGCCAGGTGCGGCAGGGGTAATATTCTTGTCTTCTGCTCCCACAGGGCTCTTTCCTTCCTCTACAGCTGCCTCTTTTCGCACAGTCAGTTTCACGCCGGCACCTCGCTTCCCCTCTTCTCCAGCAGCCAAGGAAAGCTGTGTGTCCTGCATCGACCGGGAGCCTCACGCAGGAGACAAACATACTGCACGGTTTCCCCCACCCCACAAAAAAAAAGGCATTTTAAAAGGTTTCAATTAAAAAAAAAAAGTGAAGTCTAAAATGCTTCCATTTCCACAGGGCAACTGGTTACTTGCAGGAGTGGCTGGATGCAAGAGGAGGAGAAAATTACAGGTGTTTCCAGTACTTGCTCAGTCTTGGGACTCCAGCAACGACCTCCGACTCGATTCCACAGTGGTCCTGCCCACGAAGGATTCTGAAGAAGCCTAGAAGCAACAGGGAGAACAGCTTGGCAACATTTCCCCAGACCTGAGAGTTCCTGTTGGCCAACAGCTTCAGTCTAACTGCTCATCTTCTCCGGGGAAAGGGTGGACTTTAAGCATTCATTCATTCATTCATTCATTCATTCATTCATTCATTCATTTATTATTAAAACATTTTTATGCCACCCCATTCGCCGAAGCCTCGGGGTGGCTTACAAACAAGTAGGTTAGAAGTAGGTTGGAATTATGGCCAAACCTGTCTGTTTTTGGCTGGATCCTACAACAGCACAGCAAACCTTTTACTAAAGAATGCAGCCCCTTACATGAAATCTAGCTTCCCACTGCTCCCTTTTTAAAGTTTCTAGTCCTTCTGTTACATTGTTAGGAGTTTGCAAGGGTGATCTGAGCTTTCTTCCCCAACAGAAAGGCAAACATTATGCACATTTTAACAAGGTTTGCATAACTTACATGAGTGCCCCCCATTTCAGGTTGTTGTGGGACATGGTTTGGAAAGCGGGTGTGCAGTGGGGAGGGGTGGTGGGAGAATTTCATTCTTTTCTGGCATAGTGGTGATTACAAGTTCTAGTTTGCAGTTAGCGCTGAAGCTCACTGGATGAATTTGGGCCAGATATTGACTTCCGGCCATCCTGTTTCACAGCGTTGTTGAGAGGATAAAAGTAAAATCATCATCATCATCATCATCATCATACAGAAAGTTGGAAACTGGTTAGATACGTTCTAGAGAGGAGGAAGGCTAAAGCCGATGTGGGGTAGTGGTTAAGAGCATGGGACTGGGACTCAGAGGATCCGGGTTCGAGTCCCCGTTCAGCCATGGGGCCAACTGGGTGACACTGGGCTAGTCACAAACTCTCAGCCCAGCCTACCTCACAGGGTTTTTGTTGTGCGGAGAAGATTGAGAGCAGCAGCAGGAAACCAATGTAAGCCATTTTCTTTAAAAAAGATAAAAGGCAGGATAGAAATCCAATAAATAAGCGAACAGGTGTTTTTCCTTTTGTTTCTTGGAAGACACCTCCTGCAGGATTCCTATGCCTGAAATGCAGGCAGACGGCTTCCGACAGATGTAGCAGCGGCTTTAACAAGCCAGTGCCGGACGGATCTGGCACGCTTACCGTTTTCACCCCAGTCTGTGTTCCAGGAATTGGCCACCAGCCAGTAAGGTGTGCCAGCATCGACGCCCCAGCCGAGGATTCGGATCGCGTGGCCCCCGACGGACTCCCCAGAGACGTGTTGATAGACACCTGCAAGGGACGGGCAGAGGAGGAGGACATAGCGGAGAGAGAATTCCTGCACCCGCAAAGGCGGGCTGGACGGCTCTCCTACAGGGGTCCCCACACAGTGTGTTCAGGGGGGCACGAGAGGTCCATTCAGACGTATCAGCGGTAAATCGTGGATTAATCAACCAACGGTTTGCCAGGGTGCTGCAGCCATTTTGAATATGCAGGATAAAGCTAACAATGAACAGTAGGTCAATCATTGCTTAACCCATAATTAATTACAGTTTGGGGGCTCAGATGTCAAACAGCAATCCATGATTAGACTTGACTATTAAAGTGGCCTCAGTGCTGAACCGTGGAATAATTAACCCACAATTTGCTGGCACGATGTGTAAACCAGCTCTGGGAAGCTATACCAAGCATTTTAGGCTTACGCTTCTCTTTCTGTGTGTGAAAGGAAGAATTTGTTGGACATTGTTATAAAGAGGGATGCCTACCTGATTTGTACATGAGGAAGTCAGAATAAACGATAAAAGCTGCCTCAACTGGTCCGTTCTTGTAGATCTCGGCCATTATCTCTTTCTCACTGGGAGGGACACTGTAGGAAGTCACTCCTGGACAGAAGGAGAGAGATTATGAAGTTGGAAAGCATGCAAGCCGTTTCCTTCAAAATCTGCAGTGTTTCCAACTGGCAGGCTTGGGGGAGAACTTTTATCTGCCTCAACACGCAAAGGGCGACGCTAAGAAATTTTGTTTACCCGTGATCATCATCACGAACACCCTTTTAAAAAATTAAGATGAATCCACCCTAAGAAGCTCAGTCTGCCTTCCGCAGCGATTCTTGTTTCATCCAAGTTCCTGTATCCACTTATAAGGCAGGATGCAAGTCTCGCAAGATGAAGTTTAAACCCTTTTATCCAATCGAAGCTTACAAGCCTTCTCTGGCTTTATTACCGTAGTGTTTGTCATCCTGGTACGAAGGCGAGTAGCCGGCTTCACATTTCTTGATGCAATCAGGGGTATCCCCGCCTTCGCCGGTGCACGGGGGCCGTGTCCCGTTGGTGTGGTGCTCGCAGGGAGGAATGGAATACGGCCGACAGCCTGCCGGGCGGAAATCAGGCCATAAAGTCACTGTCCCCCCATTCACCCTTCCTCTTTGGCTACTCTGCCCAGTTCCTGGTTTCTTCCCCTTTCTGCAACAGTGTTGCCCACCACCTCTGAGGTGCCTTGGGGCCACCACCAAGAAGGCGCCTGTCTTGCACGCCTACTTGCCGCGCTTCAAAATGGCTGCTTCTCTCGGTCGACCAGTGGCAGGAAGAGTCACACTTCTGTGCCACAGAACATCTGGAGCTGGGCCACTCCAGCCGGGCAGATGTTCTGGTCTTCGACTCGCATCAGCCCTAACCAGTATAGCCACTGGTGAAGCATCGTGGGGGTCACAAGCCAAAAACCTCTGGAGGCCACCGGCTGCCTAAGGCCGTGTTTACAGACTTGCACTGGCCCAAGAGAAGCCTGCTAATGCCACACCCATGCGCTCCAGGCCAGCTGCGCGCACTTCCAACAGCACCCATGCCTCTCTCCCCGTACCTCTGGGAATTTAGATTTACGTTCTACCTTATTTCCTCTTGGGAGAAACCCAAGGCAGCTCTCATAGTGCCATTTTATCCACAGAACAACCACCCTGTGAGGCAGGACAGGCCGAGAGGATGTGACTGGCCCAAAGTCACCCGGTTGGCCCCGTGGCCAAGTGGGGATGAGAGCCCACGTCACCCGAGTCCCAGTCCTGCACTCTAACCTCTACATTACATTGCTTTAAGAACAATCTTGGAAAATGTCAGGGCAACCTTCCTTCTCTTCCCCGCCATCTTTGCTCTTTCCCTCTCTGTTCCAAGTTCTCCACTCCTGTTTCTTCCTCCCTCCTCCACCCGCCCCAGCAGCCATCACCTGACCAGACACTTCCTCCCCAGGAGCCATTTTGTGCTGGCGCCCGCAGTCCTCACATGCCCACATTTATAAATTAATTTATTTATTCAAACTTATATTCCTCTATAACTAGTCTGAAGACTCTAAGCAGATTACATCTAAGTGGATTACAAGGGATCACATTAAAAAACCCATCAAATTTAAAAGCAACGTACTAAAAGAAGAATATGCAGCTGAGGAATAACAAATATCAGTAAGTTAAACTATATTAAGACTAAAAGCAGGATAAATAACACCATGATACAAAATCAATTGTTGAAATATCTGGAGAAGAGGGCTGTTTCCTCCTGGCGCCAAAAAGATTGCAAGGCCATTCCATAAATGGGGGCAGCCACTGAGAAGGCCCTGCATCTATTTGCCTTCCCCTTTACCTCCTTAAAGAACGGCTTGCTCAGAAGGGCCTCCCCGCCTGGTCTTAGGGACTGGCTAGGCATATAGGGGAGCAGCCAGGCCCTCAGGCATCCCGGTCCCAGGCCGTTATGTTTGCAGGGCCAAAACGGCCGCCCACCCAGGCCCAAGCGGGGAGCCGGCTCGCCGAACTGACAGAGCCCCGTTTGTCCTCAAAGCGAGAGCCATGAAAGCTGTTCCCGCCCCACCGCAAGGACTCACCCACGTGGGAATCGTAAAGCCCGCCAGACACCAGGCCCTTTTCGGTCCAGTACTTCCAGGCCCCTGACGGATAGCCGCCGTTACACCTGCGAGGAAGCGATGCGGGAAGCTCCTTACCTTTGTGGCTACGCTGGCGAAGGCGCAGGGGCTCCTGAACGCTCCTCACTCCCCGTGGGAGCCCTGATCTATCAGCCCCCGTCACACGCCTAGATGCGAGACCACGCTTCTGTGGAAGCGGCTGCCAGGTGCAGGTTGAGGTTCCTTCCCTCCGACCGGCCACAGTGGGGGCACGGGGAACCCCTTTCCCGGGCTGCTCCCACAGGGTTCAGCAGGGAGGGGCGAGGAGTCCATCTGGGGGTGGGAATCTGGGAATCTTTGCGGGGGCCTGGGGTCCAAGTTGCTGGAGAGGCTGTCAGCGATTACGGTGCACACACCTGGAGTGGAACCCTGGGCACTGCACAAGGTGTGCCCTTCTTTCTGCACCAGCTGGCGGTGCCCCCTCCACCCCTGCCTGCAGTGGGGGAGGCAGCGGGTCGCACAGGCCGGGGCCTGGGCGCATCTGGGGCCTGGGCCGAGCCCGAGAGGAAGCCCACGGACGCGCGACGGGGAGATGCCGAAGGGACTCTCCCCAGCCGTGGGGTGCAGCCCCGCCAACGGGGTAGGCAACTTACCCCATCCCGCATTCAAAGCCGCAGCACGAGAGCAGGTCTTCGGCAGAGATCTCCACGTTGACCTTGCCGTTGGTGTGGATGCAAACGCGATCCGAAATGGCCTCCACGGCGCCAAACGCCTGTAGGGGCGATTGCAAGTGCCGACGGTGACATGGGCAGCCGCCGAACTCAGCCCCACTCCAGCCCTGGCCTTGGCTTCCCTTCCCTCCCCCTTCAATTGCCACTGGAGCTGCTTGGTCTAAGCATTTCTAGGCCGCACTATGGGGGTGGTTGGAATGGTTAAAGTCTTTCTGCAAAGATTTGCCTTCATCTTTCTGCAAAGGTTTGCCTTCAGCACAATAGGAGTTTTAAAGCTCTTTCCTTGGCAGAAGGAAAAATATTGGGTAGCCTGGGGAATGCTGGGAATTGTAGGATTTTGTCCGCCTCGATATGCAGCCTTACAGACCTGGTTATTTGACATAGTTGGAGCATCCTGATGATCCCAAATAATTAAAGATATAAATTATATGTTCTCCAGGCAGATGACAACCAGGTAAAATAATCCCTAAAATACAGTTTTCAAACACTGTTGAAAATATAAAATTGAATAAAGAGATTTGAAAAAATAAACTACAACATAATGCAAAATGGCAAACGGCCCAGGAAGATCCAACACGGCTGCAAACAGCAGAGGAAAAAGTCTCTGCTGGTGGTACTGGGAGAAATAACTCACGCCTCTTGATCCTATCAAAGCAGCTTTAAAAGAAAGTCCTTTTGGCTCGATTCTGGTCGCTGGGCCCTCCCAGTGTCATTGCTCACCCAGCAAGAGCCGCAGGAACCTTGGTCCCGGATCTCGTTGATGGTTGGACAGTTCGGCCACTGTTTGCGGGAGTCGAAGTTCTCGGGCAATTCCAAGCCGTCAGCAAACCCAAACCTGGTTGTTTTGTGGTGGGGAGGAAGGGGAAAGAGAGAGAGAACACAACTTTCAGGTCATGCGTGCTCCCGCTTCTTCCGGAATCGCAGACACAAATAAGGCAACACATGGTCAAATTGTGCTTTCAAGAGGCCCCTCCAGCATGCCCCATCCGCCTGAAGAATCAGCCAAGGAAAGACTTGGTTTGCAGAGCAGCCTTCCCCACCTGATGTCCCCTGGATGTGTTGGGATTACAAATCCCGTTATCCTTCGTCCACGCAGCACCAAGGAAAGCTGGCTTTGAGCAGTCCTGCTTTCTGAAGCAAGGCCAAAGGATTGAAGAAAGAGGGACGCCAATTCTGCCCCCAACCCCCAATCTACTTCTAGCAGGCTGTTTCTCAGAAAATGTCTAGTACTGAGAGCATTTCCTTCACTGAGGCTTTGAAAAAACAGCATATACACCTGGACTCCCCATTTCCCTTCTTCGGGGCCACCCTGTGCCACATGGACGGAGAGAACTGACATGGCCAGGAAGTGAGATTTTGGGCTGAGATGGGATCCAAACCCAGTTCTTCCTTGCTCAACACCCTTTGCAGATGAACTGGGCCTTCCTTTTCATAATTAAAGGTGGAATTCTACCACTGTTGACATTTAAGAGAATTCTTTACAGTACCCATCACTAATCAAACCTTTAATTGATCTTAGATCTGTCTCCTGCAAGGACTGAACACCTGTACAGTCACAAAGGTTGTGTTTTCCTAGAACTGAGCTACCTGAAGTTGTTGGAAAAGGTAGTATTAATTTCAGGGGTTGTTTAGCCCAGTAACCAGAGTCCCAATTAAGAGGTGGCCCCCTAAACAGAAACGGAGCATAGCTTCACAAGAAGTTGGTACCAACCTGGTTGAAGGAGCAAGTCGTTTGTGAGTTAGGCTGGTCTAAGAGTGAGTGGCTGCCCAAAGTCACAGTGAGCTTCCTGACCGAGCAGGGACTAAAACCCAGATTCCCCACGTCCCCAGTTCAATCCTCGAACCACCATACCAATATTTCTCACCCCACTGAGTCTAAATTGCTTCATCGGCAAGTTGCTCATATCTTTTTATCTCCGCCTGTTTCATCCTCGCCTTCCAAGGTTACACAATAAGCCCCTGTGACCAAGCAGGAATTTGAACCCGGGGTCTCCACTCCTAGTCAGGTGCTCTAAACACCCTCCAGACCAGGGGTCTCAAACTCGCGGCCCGCGGGCCCATTGCCGGGACGGGTGGGGCACGGGGTTGGGGCCCTGCGGCCTTCAAAGCGCCAGCGGCGCCCGGGCCGGCCGTGGGAGGAGAAGCCCACCACCACTGCGGTGGTGGGATACTCGATGCGGCCCAGCCTCACCCAGCCTCTACTTCCAGCGGCCCCCGGGTCAGTTGAGTCTGAGACCCCTGCTCCAGATCTTTCCAGTCATCACGTGATTTGTGTAAGCTGCTAATTCTAGCGAGCTGAACATCATCGTTTACCTTTGATACCACTCAGTAGTAGAAACTCTCCGCGTGGTTTACAACAGAGCAACTTAACAACCATAACCTGCTCTGCAAACGTACAGCTCAGAACGGGCGACATTTTAAGCCGCCTCAAGCTACAAGCTTTCTCCCATCGATATATGGTAACATTTCTCCTCATTACAACACTAGTTCTCATTAAAGTATTATAAGGAAGTTGAGCTAGAAGAACACCAGGTCAGATTTTATTTTGCTGAATATGTGTACAGTCACAAAGGTCGTGTTTTCCGAGAACTGAGCTACCGGAAGTTGCTGGAAAGGGTCCCTTAATTTGTTTTTTGTACCAGCTGTCCTCAGCACGTTACTGCCAGGGTAGTTTCTGCAGGCACCTGCCAGGTAGGGGCTCAAAGTCACAACTGCAACTGTCACAGGTCATTCCCAGACAAGCTACAGAATTTTAAATGCTTGGTTGTCTGAAGAAACAAGACACCTCAGCATGTCTAGCCCAAGAAAAGTCCATGAATCAGATATTCTCCATGTTGCTCAGTAATTATTATTATTATTATTATTATTATTATTATTATTATTATTAACATTTCTATGCCGCCCCTTGCCGAAGCCTCGGGGCGGCTTACAACACAATAAGATACAATACAATATAACAATAGAAAATTAAAATTAATAATATAAAATAAATAAAAAAATAAACGATATAAAAGAAGTTATAAAAGAAAAGTTATAAAAGAAAAGAAAAGAAAAGAAAAGAAAAGAAAAGAAAAGAAAAGAAAAGAAGTCGTCCTGGCCAGATGAATAAGTGAATATTGTTAACAATTAAAATGACGTTTAAATAAAAAGGTCTTCGCCTGGCACCGAAAAACATAACGACAGCGCCAGGCGGACCTCTCTGGGGAGCACATTCCATAGACTGGGCGCCACCGCAGAAAAAGCCCTCCTCCGAGTACCTACCCTCCTAATTTCTTTCACGGGACTGGTGGGGTTCTGTCCACACGGTAACACCCATTCAGGACTTCACTATGGGTTGATAATGGATGGTTGTTGAACTGTGGGTTATCGTGTTGTCTGAATTCAGCCACACTAACAAGCCGTGGCTTGTTAAGCATGAACAGTGCATGGAGAGAACCCACCGTTTGGTATGAACTGCGGATTTGCTCACCATGGTTGCTAATCTCAGCTGGGTTCAGACAACCCAAAAACCCATGTTCGACAACAACCCACACTTAGCCTTTGAGTGTGAGTTAGAGTTGTTTGAGCTCAGTCGTGTACTGAAATATTTCGCCAGGGGTCTTTCCCAGCCCTGCTGGAGATACTGGGACTAAAATGGGCAACCTCTGCAAGCAAATGGGCCACCTCTCCAGCCCCAAACTAAGGTTCCCTCCCTCTCTGCAGCTCACACAGACAGCACAATTAGGAGCAAGAAAAGTAAACACCTCACCTTTCCGGCAGCTTAAGGCCGTGCAAGAAGGTCCCACACAATTTTTTCACATAACTGTATTCCACATTCTGGAAGTTGTGTCCGGCCTTTTAAGGGGAAAAAAGGAAAACACAGCAATTTCAAAAGCCTGCAAGCCAAGGACACCTTCGTAACTTTACGTTTTAGCCGCATCTTTCCTCCAAGGAGAACAAGGCAGCGTGGCAAGTACCAGAGAGGTGTGAGGAATCTGGTTTGGGATTAGGAATCCTTGGATTTCTCCAGCTCAGCTCCGTGGACTCTGGCCCACCTCCTCTTTCCCGAAATTCGCCCCACACCAAGCAGGTGCATGGGTGTCTGGCAGAAAGCAAGTTCGAGTCACATTCAGCTTCTGCACGTGCAACTCACCAGCTTCGCACACACTGTGCAAATAATTACATACTTTGCACATTTTGTGCAAAAAACATGCAATTTTTTGCACAAAGAAGCCGCTGGTGTTTCTGAGAGTCCTCGGACTGGATCTCAGCTTGACTCAGTTCCTGGCCAGGGCTGAGCATGGGGAAAGCAGTCTGGAGAATACAAGAGCTGGACTCCGGGCTCAACTTTAAAATCCAAGCATGCGCGAAACTCCTCCTCGCCATTTCATCCTCACAACAACCCTGTGAGGTAGGTTAGGCTGCGAGTCCATGACTGGTCCCAAGTCACACGGTGAACTTTCTGGTATCGTAGGGAATAAAACCCCATAGTGGCCAACCAGCTGTTCCCCCCAAAACCACAAGCGGGATCAGAAAGCAACCTGCCACCCATGTCCCCCAGCAACAGGTATACATAGGCACACCGCTTCCAAACTGCACCTGGCATCACGCTATTAAGACTTATCACCCATGAATGTATCTCTTTTAATGCCGTCCAAATCAGTGGCCACTGCCATGTTTTGTGGAAGCGAATCCCACTGTTTCACTGTGTAAATGTACGAACCTAAATGCGGATCAGACCCAGGTCTCCCTCCACCTGGTCCACTCCAGTTGTGTTGAAACGGCAGCAGCCAGTTCCCAGGCAGCACGAAAGCGGTGCCCGGCAGATCCCCTGCACAATCGTTCCATGGCAGCGAAGACCGTGGCTGCCGCGGTCCCAACACTCTTGCAGAGCTCCAGGTTGAGGCAGAGGGCAAGCAGAAGCAGGCTAAAGAGACCCTTCCTGCATGGCAGTCGGGCTCCGAAGGAGACACTGCATTTCCTGAGTGTCACGCAAAACTGTAAGCACAAAAGTTTTGCTCCAAAACTCTCTTTTAACAGGTCCTGTAGGTTTTACTGAAGTTGTTTTTAATGCTTTTAAATTGCTTTACGCATCGCACATGGAAATTTTATGCTGCGTTGTATTGTCGGAATTTGTGCTTTGCTACTTGAGGAGTCGCTGTGAACGGCCTCGAGAAGTTCAACTACCGGACAGTGAAGAAAGGAAATAAATACTTGAAAAGCTGGCATGCCTCTCTTAAGAGCTGCAAGGGGTTAAGCTCAACTAGGCTGACTATTTGGGGCGTTTGGCCTCCATCACTCAAATGTGGCCCTTAAGAACTCCCCAAAAGATAATTTGTCCCCTCCCTTGACAGTAACCCCTCAAACCTCTAGAGATTGAGGCCAAAATGAACACAATGATAACCACACAACGGACAGGTGCAAGATCGAGTTTCCTTGGCCAAGATGAGAAATGTACCAAGTAAAACACAAACTCTGCTCCATGTTGGGGACCATCATGTCCATCCAAGTGACAGTTCCGTGAGAGCAGAGGGGCTTCAGTGGCCGCAGGGATGGACGGACTCCGCGCTTCTACCACCTGGGGGCCACCCCACCCCTCCCCTCCCCTCCCCACAGCCACTGTTGATTTACCTGCCAAGTAGTGTTGAGCTTATTGATGTAGTTCACCAAATCATGGGAAAGGGGTGGGAAGTTGGGAACGGTCCGGGCACTTGAGAGAGCCACCAGGAGGAAGAGAGTTGCTACAGAACGCCACATTTTGAAGACTCGGCCTTGAGAGGTTACCTGGAAAAGGGAAAAAAACTCATTGTGAATTTGCACAGCTGGAATAATTTACCAAATATGTGAAAAACAAGTAAGTCCTTCAAGCTGGCTCTTCCTCAGTCTTTGACAAGCCTGAGCAAGTGAGCTCCTTCCAATTAATTTGAGGGCTTTTCAACTTGTTCTTTGGCCAAAACAAGCTTAGAATTGATCAGTCAATACTGAACTCCCATCTGTTGACTGTCACTCTAAAACCACCACCACCAAAAGAAATAGAGCGGGGGGGGGGGATACAAGGGGTCTTTCGACAGGGCTGGCTCTGTTTCCCACCCTTTTCAGCTGCCCTCTCTAAATAAATACAATAAATGCAAAGTTTTTATATGCCGTCACAATACTAAAAATCTCTGGACAGCTTACAAAAACCAAAAACAACAAAGAACCACATACAACAACCAACACACAACATGCGCTACAGGATGAAGTTATCTTTTGCTTGCTGCTGTTATTTTAGAGCGCTAGGACTCCCAGCAAGAGTTCTGGGTTCCTAACCATGTGCAGAGAAGTATACCAGACCGACTGAAAAATAACGCAGGCTAGGAGACGAGTCCCTGCACTGCCCTTTTTCTTGCATTACATGCACCACATTTTCGATCTTAGCAGATTAGAATAAAATGCAATAAATGGAATGCAAGGTATTTGGGGTGAGCCCATGTCTCAGCAAGGCAGGCAGTTGGAAGTACCAAAAATAGGGAGGCAGCTGGCTTGGAGAGGAGCAGAACCGAAAAGTGGTTCAGTTCGTGGTCCAGCCCCAAGAAACTGAGGTTAGCTAGGATGGGAACCAGAAGGCCCTCGTTTCTCTATAGGGTCAAGCTGAAAAGCTGGAGCAGAATGCAGCAGGTCATGGCACCTGCTGGCAGGGGGGGGGGGGCTCCCCGGGCAAAATTATCGGGGGCATCAGCGTTCCTGAAAGCCAGTGCGGTGGTTTGAGTGTCAGGCTGGGCACCTAGGAGACGGCCAGCCACTCACTCTCAGCCTGGCCTACCTCTCAGGGTTGTTGTGAGCGCAAGATGGCGCTGCCTTGGGTTCCTCACAAGAAGGCAGGATGCAGAAGGGTTATCCCACTTCAGACTTAAACAAGAAAAGAAACCAAGAGCAATCCTCCATTTCATGATCCTACTGGTTGCTTTAAAGTCAGACAGTACAGGGAAATGCAGCTCAAGTCTGGGCTTAGTGTGCCAGAAAGTGAGTTTCACCATAATTGTGACTCCAGGCTGTTAAGGTCGCACTATTAAGCTATCGAGATTTATTTTATGGTCCCACTAATCCACAAAGAAGGTGTGCCAGCACGCAAAAGCAACACTGGCTCCCTTTCAATGAGAATGCGCAGGCCAGTTTACATAGTATGACAGTTTTTACCCACAAGAAAATAATTCATGCAGCTAGTCCTCAACAAGGCAGTTCGCTGGTAGCAGGCACAAGGTCCTCTGAGCTGCAGGGACCTTTAGTAAAACTTGAGGAAGGGGGTGCCTGATGCTACTCTGTCCCCCAAACCAGACATCAGGCCTGGAGAACATAAACTATAGGCCTGTCACCTTGCACCAGGGTAAAATGCAACTCAAGATGTGCACAAAACGGGGTGTTAAAGAGCTGAGTGAATTAAATGTATTGTAAGCAAGTTGTGAGCGCAGAAAAATTAAGGTCTTTTAATCAAGCAACCGGTTCTTTCAGAGGTCCGATGGTTACGGGACAGTCACCACCTTTTATGGGGCTGGTCTCGCAGGGCTGGAAATATTCTGCAAAGCACCAAGGGCCAAGCCCAACTCCCTGGGAATCCAACTTTCTTTTTCCTTTAAGATTGCAAGTTTCTAGGTCTTAGGGCAGAAAGAGTCATTTGGAAGTATGAAAGCAATGCTTCCTGAGATCTCAAAGCCTGAGAGGGAACAGAATTAAGATCTCAGCCCACTGGGTTAGCCCCTGGGAACCTGCTAGCTCTGACAAGCAACAACACAGTAACATGGTGCGTTGCATTAATAGGAATAGGAACAAGCAAAAATGAAACTACACCAGTTCAAGGTGATTTACACATCCAAGTCAGCTACTCTCGTTACAGAGCTTGAATTACTGGGGGTGGAATTTGTCCTTCTGTAAGTGGACGGATCCGCACGTGACTGGCCCTTAGCTGTCCTACAAGGCACTTGAAAGGCTAATGCACTTTCATACACTGACCACAAACTTCCTGTGATACAACTCAGCTTATGGCTGAATAAATTGCAACTTCTGGTTCACACTGCCGTGCTTCACTCCAAGCCTCGAGTCAAGTCTTTACTTTCAAGTCCAAGTGGAGCCTAAAGTCATTGCAAGAGATTTGAGTCTCAAAAGCCAACTTTAACAGGGAAAAAGGAGGGTGTGGAGTTGTAACCCCCCCCCATGTTCCCATCTGCACTTCTCTCAGTAATGCCTTGAACTCCTTTACTTCAACCATGATTTATTTCAACCAAGCTGTGCTGTGATTTGAATTTATCAAGACTGCAATTCAGAAAAATGATTGCAGCCCCCTCCACCCTTTCCTGCCGCCCCCCCCCCAAAACTCCCCCACCTCTGCTGTGTTCCTGCCCACCTTCCAACCTGGTGCAGATGCCCCCCTCCGAGGTCACCCCAAGATCACTGGGGGAGCAGCCGGCAAGTCCTGGAGTGACTCGGTTGTGAAAGGAGTAGAAACCTCGCATCGAGTGCCTCGCTGCCGCTCCCAAGTTGCTAATGTGACTTGAGTCTCCAGCACTGCTTCACACCGTTTTTTTCCGCACTCGGCTTGCCGCAACCACGACTTCTCGGAGGAACCAGAGTCCGCAGAACAGCTTGTCCCACCCGATGGCATAATCTACCCACATCCAAGGGTGCTGGATCTCATGACTAAAACTACAGGCTCCAGTTGTGCCGGTCAACCCTTGGAGTGGGGGAACTGCATGAACAGCTACGGGAATTTTTCAGTGTTGCTATTTGCAAAGACATCTTGACCCGCATTATCGTATTGTCATCCGAAGGCCTTGCATCCTGTGTGGCTCCCCACCCCGAAGCTGATTTCTAGGTCTCAGACCTTTGCCAGGGCTCTGCCAAGTCCTTAAGGTCAGCTCAAAAGTGGGTCTCATCCACCATCTTCTCCACCAGCTGCCCCCCCCAAAAAAAAGTGGACAGGAAAACCAAAGTTCCCTCTCTACCTGGTATGCAAGCTACCCAACTGGCCGCTGACCCCCCACCCCACAGTGGGGGGCAGGTTGCAACTTGCCCAGGGCAGCAAGAAGGCACTTGCCCCAGCAGGTGGCAAGATCTCCCAGCCTGTCTGCAGAGCTGTAGCTTGAGCAAACCCTGGATTCGAATCCCAGCCAAGCCAGACCCAAACCGCAGGGACGAGCACTGTGCAAGCCAGAGCATCTGCCCACCAACAGAGATACTGTCAGCTGCCCAGGAACCCATGACAAACGACAGCACGCTGCCACTTTTCATTTTATCCGCACAACAACCCTGCAGGGTAACTGGCTCAAAATCACTCCGCGAGCCTCATGGCTGAGCAGGGACCAGAATCCCATTCTCCTGAGCCCAATGCTCTAACCACGCTGGCGCTCGATGATGCAGACTGAGAAATGCTGGAGACGGCCTTGCTTCCAAACGGAAGGTGATTTGGTGACCTAAGAAATGTGGGGCTTCGAGGCTGCTTCAAGCCTTCCCTAGTCAACTGCCCTCCACATGTTTCGGATCCCAAGGCCCATCAGCCCCAGCTGGCATGGCCAGAGATTATGGGAATCAAAGCACAAAACAGAGGGTATCAGGTTGCAGAAAGGAGTTCAGGCATTTTAATACCCTTCAGCTGAAAACAATGTTTATACTGTAAATGCAAGCTCAACTTACAGTGGAGTTGTTCTCTCTAAGGTTAAACGTACTTCAGCATGTATAGGTTTAGATGTGGCCTAAACATCATTTAAAATGACAAGGGGTTAATCGCCACCCTTTCAACACACTTGCTAGCTGCCTGAGGGCAACTTTGAAAGAGCAGGGAAAGAGCAGAGGCTTCAGAAATGCAGAAAATAAAGCTTTCTCGAGAATCACAGTGCTGGAGGTAAGGAAGTTATTCCCAGCATACGCAACAGTCAGGAATGCTGGGCACTGCAGATCAACCCGGGGAAGGGAGTTGCAAGGGGTTGTCGTAAGAAGAAATAAGTTGGCAGAGATGAGAAAAGCTGCATCTCGCCAGTTGCTAGCGAAAGGTACAGATGCAACAGCCAGCGGCAGGCAAAAAAATCAGACTCCAGATGTGTGGGCTTCAAGTACCAGCATTTCCGGTTATTGGCTTCTGGGAACTGAAGCTCAAAATATTCTGTTCGCGTGCAGCAATGTTAGAACACACAAACACATCCAGAGAAACCTCGGTAAAATGGCAGGCTACCATTTCGACTGCCTAACTCTAAGGGGTGGGGGGAGAATCCCTTTTTTGGAGGAGGGGGTTTACAAATCACCAGCAAGGGTGTCGTGCAAGGAAATTCCCATCAAAACACACCCCAACTTAACCGCCACCGACTCGCATCCCGTTTCTCATCAACACACCACAGATCACAACCTTTGGAATGTACGGTTGTTTTGTATGCAGGGACTTTTAGGAGAGTGTTCTGTATGTTTAAAAAACAAACCAAGAGTGGCTGCTGACAAGGCTCTGGTTCCACAGAAAAATGCAGTAAGACTAACTGTGGACTATTTAAAGCAGCAGCTCCGCAAAATTGATGGGAGAGGAGAGGAGAGTCCTGAGAGGAACCACGAAGACTTCAAGGTAAAAGTGGAAAATCCTCAAAAGAAATCTCCCCCTCCCTACTGCAAAAAAAGCAAACTCGTGACTTTGCCACAGACAATAGGAACAAGGAAACTTTGCCCGGGGTTTGCAGTTATGGTTGATTTAATCCCCTTCAGCGAGTGGCACTGTGTGTTACTGGTCGGCCAACCATCTCTTGCACCTGAGCTGTGGGGCTGAAAGTGATTCAACGCCCTTTTTCAAAAAAGTAAAGACAATTCAGGGAATGATTTAGTGGGGAACCCTAGGGCAGATTTTGGGGTACACCCTACAGTTTCAGAATTGTCACCAGCACCCAGCATACATTAACAAATGTCTTGCAAAAAGGTCGCTTTTCACCAGGGGAATTAAGGACCGCTGAAAAAGACAGTCTGCTGAACTAGACAAGACAGGAAATGGGGTAGAGGAAAGCTTTTTTTTGGGGGGGGGTATGCTGTAGGGCTGTCGACTTTAGTTCTTTTTAAGTTTTCTGACTGAGCCATGATTCAAAGGAGCTGACCATCAAATTCTGCTGTTGCAGGTTGCTTTCCTACGTTTACTGTAAAGTCCGCCAGGCCGATTTCTCATCTTTCTCTCCGCCCACCAGCAGGGTTGTTTTCTCTACCCCACCTCTGCTCATTTCATGGAAATGACATCAGAGCTTTGTGGAAAGTATATCAGAATTTACTTATTCAGCAGAGCACATAAACTGTTTCTCTAGCGATTAAATTATCAGTCCAATTCAGAGCCCTGGAGGGGCGGTAACCATGCCCAAATTTTATTTATCTTATTTTAGAAAATTTCTATGCCGCCCCATTTGCCAAAGCCTCGGGGCAGCTCACAAATAAATTAAATTTACTATACATTAACAATATAAAAATGCAACTCCCTCCCCACAAGCACTTTTATTCTGCCCTCCGTAGTAGTCATCTATCTGCCAGAAACATTAAACACTGATGCCATCATCCCTTTAGCCAGTCTTTAGTGGACAGCATTCATGTGGACTAGTGTGCCTAGTCTGGTTTTAGGTAGACAAAACAGGAGGCACGCTAGGCAACTGAACCACTTCCACACGACTTGCCTCCGCAGACTTTTGAGGATCCAGTGGCAGGACAAGGTGCCAGACACAGAGGTCCTCTCCAGAGCAGGCCTGCCGTCAGTTCACACCCTGCTGATGAAAGCCCAGACGCGCTGGGCGGGCCATGTTGCAAGGATGCCGGACCACCGCATCCCCAGACAGCTCTTCTATGGTGCGCTGTCTCAAGGAAAGCGATCGCACGGGGACAAAAGAAGCGATACAAAGACACGCTGAGAGCCTCTCTCAAGTCCCTGGATATCGACACCGCCTCCTGGGAGACCCTGGCACAAGTCCGATTGACGTGGCGCACGCTGATCCACCAAGGCTGCCAAACTTCTGAAGCTAGAAGGACTACCATAGCACAAGAGAAGCGAGCGCTCCGTAAAGCCAGAGTTGCAAACGTTACAACAGTGGTGCCCACACACGTCTGCCTGATATGTGGCAGAACACCCCGTGCCCATATTAGCCTTATCAGCCACCTGCGGACACACCGCGGACAACTCACAACCCGCTAGATGTCAAGGTCCTCATCGAAAACGATGGACGAACATCATCAGTGGAAAGCACTCATGTGGACTAGTGTACCTAGTCTGCTTTTAGGTAGACAAAACAGGAGAGCAGCGGCAATGGGGAATCCACCGCTGCTCTCCTGCACCAACTAACAGTCCAAAGAGAGCTGGTTAAAGTACAATTTAAGAGTACCGATCGCTAGCTTCTGAACACTCCACGAGTTCCATGCTGGAATCTCTGACCTAAAGCTCATTCAGAGGCAGATTTGAACTTGCCACTGGAGGTCACCCCAACTGGACAACCTGTGAAATGCAGCAGGTAGCCAGATCCAACCCCTCTAAGCCACCGCCCCTGCCTATTGCTTTGGCTTGCTGGGCTTCCCTGTTCCAGGGAAGTCTACAGTTTGCTTTCCCCTGGTTTAGAGCCCAGTTGTGCAAGCTCTTGGACCTGCATTTGTTCTTCCTTCCTTCCTTACTTCCAAGTCTCAAGTCAACACTCCCCAACCAGGAACCTTGCAGCTAGTGCACTACAACTCCCATCAACTCCATCAGGGAGGTCCACAGATTGGGGGAAAGCTGTTCCAAGCCCCCGACAGGTATCAACTGCAAAACAAGCTATGATCAGATGCAGCTCTAGACATACCTGGAAGGAGACTGGCAGAACTTGCTGGTCACAAGCAACGCAAGGCCCATTTATTTCTATGGGTCTGCTCCCAGTATGGCACGATCCGGACCCAGATTTAAGGAGCTGGGTGCTTCGGAGCATACGGCAGACTGTATCTGAGCCGAGCTTGCAGTCCTTTCGAACAAAATGTGTGTGCCTCAGTTTCCTAAGCAGCATTTAACTGCCAGTGTGACACATTTGCTCGTGTTCCTTCCGGTCTTCGGTTCTGGCACGCACTTCTAACCAAACATGCCTTATGGGACCCTCTTCTTAAATTGCCTTTTTTGGGGGGGGGGGCACCATCAGAGCAAGTCAGGACCTACTTATGACACCTGACCTGTCAAGTTTAAGTCCTACAGTACAGAGAGGCCTGCTCCAGACTGGAACTCACTCGGGGGCTGGGCTACAACTCCCATAATCCCCAGCCCGCAGCCCTTTGGCCAGCCAGAGACGTTTTAAAGGGTGTGGCACGGTTCTGGGCAGAAAGCAGAAATCCTGATCCAGGTCCAGAAGGGCATCAGGCACGGCCTGCAGCTGAGCCGGTTGTTAATCCGGCTTAGTGCAGAAAACAGGGGCACGTGCAGACGAAACGGCAAGGCCCCCAGGACGGAGCGCGGTTCCGCTGGTTCGCAGGCCTTTCGAAAGCGCATCCGCGAGCTGTTTGTTTTCAATGGGAAAGGCCGGGGGCGAAGAAATTCCGGGCCACGGCCAGCCCGCTTGCCCTGCCGGCACCGAGGCGGGGCGCAAGCCGGGCCGAACCCGCACCCGGCGCAGCGCCCCGCGCGCGGGACGGAGGGCTGCGCCGAGTCCGCAAGGCGAGCCGCGCAACGCCGGCTCGGGGAGCTGCCCCGGGCGCAGGAAGGGCGGCTCCGGGGCGCAAGCTCTCCACGGCCGGCCCCCTCCCGGGCAGCAGGCGAGCGGGGCTCGCCCCCCGGCGCCGCCGATGGAAGCGCTGCCCCCCGACCCTCCTCGCTGCAGACGCCGCCAGCGGGGCCGGCGGGCGGACTACAGCTCCCAGCAGCCCCGGCCGCAGGCACCGCCCGGCCCCCAGGGGCGCGCGTCGAGGCGGCGGTGCACCCCCTTACCTGAGACGCGGAGCTGGCGGCGCGGCGCAGCCGGTTGCGCGGCCTCGCCTTATCTAGCCTTGCGCCGGCCGGCGCAGCTCCGCCCGCTGCTGACTCACCGGCCGCTCCTTCGGCGGCAGCGCCTGACCCGCGGCACGTGACTTTTCGCTCCTGCGCCCCCCCGCACCCTGCGCAACGTCATGTGACGCCTGGATCGGGCGGGGGGGGTCCTGCTCCGTGTCCGCTTTCTTCTTGCGCGCAAAGCGTTAATGCGCAGCGGAGCCTGTTGGCTTGCAAAGGCCTGCAAGCCAGAGGAATGCTCCCCGCACTCCTGCTCCCCCCCCCCAAAAAACCCCCTTTTAGGCTGGCCAGAGCCCGCACCGTGGCTTTTTCCATTTTGGGTGGTTTTATCCTTCGAGTCCCAGATCAAAGCCCGAGGCAGCGCGTGGCTGGGAAGCCTCCGAGGAGGCGTGCAAAGAATGCAGAAGCCGCCCCAGGCCCAAGAGGGGAGAGTGAAATTGTGAGATGGTTTGCATGTCTCCTCCGAAATCAACCCCATTGAACTCCATGGGTTTTACTCCCAGGTAAATATAGAGAAGGTGGCAGTCTTTGCGCCTCTTGTGCAGTGTGATCCTTGGGAGGGTGCAACTCTATGTGGTCAGTGGATCTTCCTTCGAGGCAGGTGTGCCTGGGGCATTTTAGGGAACGTGGCTAGTTCATGGCTTGTGAGGGCACAATTCTGGAAACAGGCCTTGTTGAGCCCTAAGTGGGCTTGACTTCTGCAAAAACATGCAGTAAATACGCATTTATTCTGTCCTGATGCTTATAAGCACACAACCTAATAGTTTTACACTTCGTCTTACCTGTGACAATCACTGAACTCTGGGACTTACTGCTGGGTGGACATACTGCATGGTTGCCTAGCACTTCCACACGTTCTGCTGAGCCATCAGACCCATCGAGTTCAATGGGGTTTAATATTAGAGCGCAATAGCTTTGGCCAGATCAGACCAAGCCTCTGCTCAGCCCATGGTGTTCACCCAGTGGCCAGCCAGCTGTTCCCAGGAAACCCCCAAACAGGATGTGAATGTGAGGGCACTCTCCCACCCATGTTCCCCAGCAACTGGTGGAGATAGCCATCCTGTCTCTGCTATTGGAGGCAGCATAGAGCCACCTGGACTAGTAGTCCTGGGTTGCCTCCTCCGTGAGTTCCTCCAGGCCCTTTGTAAAGCTGCCCAAATCGCTTCTTCTCCCAACTTAGCTATGCAGTGTGTGGTCCTTCCTTTCCTCTGCCTTGAATCTCCCTCGGATGAGCTCATGGGGACGACCCCTTTGGGTGTTACGGGAGAGAAAGCAACTCTCCCTCTCCTTTTTTTCCACAGCATGTGTTGTTTTGTGGTCTCTGCCGCCAGCCTCCTAAATATGCATAGGATTGCATGGCTCGTCGCTCCAGGGTGCTTTGGGTATCAGAATACCTAGGATTCTGGGGCAAAAAGCGATGGCTTGACCCCACTCAAAACTGCAATAACAAACAAGCCGAAAGGCCAGCCATTTCCAAGATGGGGCTTTAAGCAACGCAGAGACACGTGGATCTCAGGACTGCACCTAAATGCAGACCTGAACAAGTTGCTCTAGAAGACTTCCAGATTCACTCACTGTCTTGTGATGTTTAGTTTGGAGCTAGTGAAGAGGCCTTGCTCAACCGTGGATTTAGTAATTCCCTGATAAGGAATCCACTCTGCCTGTCACCTGTTCTGTTACCCTTTAGTTACCTGGTTCAATCTGGGATGCTCAGCTTTGGTGGGAATGGCTTGTTTTCTTTTTCAGCTGCTAGCTGTGATGACATTCTCCAGGTTAATTTGTTTTGTTTCAAAGAGGCTTTTATGTTTCAGTCTTGCCTTTCTTTAACATTCATATGGACACCAGAGTGGTGCTTCCGAAGGGTCAAAATGTGGACTGTGGAACTACCACAATTATTATCATTATCATTATTATCATTATTATTATTATTATAACATTTCTATGCCGCCCCTTGCCGAAGCCTCGGGGCGGCTTACAACACAATAAGATACATTGAAATACAATAGAACATAATAAATTACCACTAAATACAAAAATACAAAAAATACACTGAGATACAAACATAATAATATAAAATTAAAATTAACAGTATAAAATAAGTAAATAAAGAATATAGGAGGAGAAAAGAGAAGGAAGAAGAAGTTGCCCTGGCCAGATCATATATTTTAACAATTAAAATGATGTTTAAATAAAAAGGTCTTTACCTGGCGTCGAAAAACCAGTAATGCACAAATATGCATATGCTAATTCACAAATGCCATAAAGTCTGTGTTTGTCTGTGAAGACTGTCTCCCATTTCTAAAAAGGGGTATATGGGAAAGGGAGGAAGACATTTGATTCTAGAAAAAACATTTCAGGCAGGTTTTGCGGGCTGGGCATGGAGTCCATGTGGGACCAAAGCTAGCTCATCCAGGGCACTCTGGTACAACAGAGATGGATTTAGAATATATATATTTCTAAATACTCCTGGATATTTAAAACTGGGATCCTATTTACACCTGGAGATTAATTACCATTGAATCCTATAAAGCTTACTTCTGAGTAGACATGTCTAGCATTGCACCATTAATCCACCACTTCTGTTCCCCTAGCAATGTGATGTATGCCTCTTTCTGTCTTGATTGCTACCTCTCTGAAAGGTGGGGGAGGAAAGAATGTTAATATAATTAGGCTTCCTTATATTACTGGTTTGACCAGAATTTCGTCTTCCTGACCATAATGGGATGTCCTGTAAAATAAGAAAAAATTCCTCATGGCAAGCGGCTTTGGTATTTTCCTGCTTTCCACCAGACATGCATGCTGTGTTTTTAAGTGTCTTGCATGGATTATTATTATTTACTTAAATCAGTTTCTTGTGAGGCTGGAAAGCTGCTGATGCTCGGAAGTGCTTCAACTAGGAGTCCTATTTTTTAAAAAAAGGAAAAAGGGCTCCGCACAGACAAGCAGGCATCTGGAGGGCGTGTAATGGATGTCGCTGCAGTCCAAGGCATCTGGAAGGTATCCAGTTGGGGTCGGTGACTTGAGTGGACTACCTAATTGTTTCGAACACAGAAGCAATCGACTCGCTGCTTCCTGGTTCCTTTGGGAACTTCCCCGCTTCCTTCCTTGCTGATTTTGCAAACATGATACAAAGAAAGGAAAGCTACATACAGGTTTTCCTGGCAGAGGCACCGCACTGATTTGGTGCAGCTTACTTCCAAGCAGACCCATGTAACGGCATGTGACCCACCCAAGCAATTGTGCAAGCACCAACTTCCTGAGCGTGCCCTCCGAGCTCCTGCAGACATCTGGGCATGTGAATTAATCCAGGGTGAAGTCATTGGCCTTTTGTTCCCACCAGCCCATTCCTGGGAGAGCCAAATTTGGCTGAGAGGGCCTGATCCCATGGGCGGCTTTCCTTTTAGTGGATCACAGATTAAAGCAAAAGTGTGCACTTTCTCCTCCGTTGTAAGGGCTGCTGACTCATGAGTCAGCAGAAGTTGCTTTCATGCGTCATATGATTTGCTGATCACATTTCCACTTTTTCCCTTGCTTAAATGTTTTAAAAACAGAGCACAGTCCCATTCAAGGGTCAGCTGGTTTCAGACCAGTGAAACTACAAGGCCAAGGAACTTAAAGCTTCTGCTGATGTCTTTTTAGAGTGCTCTGTGATCAGCTGATCCTTGTTCTGGTGAATCACAAATTGGGCTAGCTTATAATTTACCTGTGAGGAATCCAGGCTTCTCCTTGCTCTGAATCCCCGACTGTTCCTGCTGGAGGGATTCCCTCAAGCGCTTGCCCTGCAAAGTTTTTGTGTGTTGTTCTAGGCTTCCTCACAAAGTCTTGCACACTTTGATGTGCACATGGTGGGCATGTCGTGAGCGGAGCCGGCTGGTGCCGGAGGTCAGACTAGATGGCCCGGGAGACCCCTTCTGACTCGCTCTGTTTCTATGTTTCTTCTTTCTGAGAAAACAGAATGTGCTACGAGGCAGCTGACTTTTCACCAAGTTCTGGCATGGTCCCTCCACCCCTTCTGGGACCACCAGATTCTCAGTTTGGGGTTTGCTCCCTGGATTTTAATTTGTTGGTTTGGTGGAAAGGTTATGTTGGTAAATACGATATAAAGACTACATTCCACCCACTCCGACTTGGCGCCTTCCAGACAGGTTGGAATGCAACCCCCATTTTCCCCAACAGCTGGATGGGGGTGGTGTTGGGAAAGGTCATGTGAAATCCTTTCAGATTCAGGCCCTGATCCCCGATTGCTAAGGTATCGGCTTGGTGTTTATTTTTACATTAACAGTGTATTCTGCAAACAAACTAAGTTTTAACCTAACTAGTTTAAACCTAAAACTTAGGTTTTAAAACTAAGTTGCAGTATAGTTAACGGCATAATTCTGGACAGGCCTACTCAAAAGTGAATTCAACTAAACTTAATGGAATTTATTCCCTGTAAATGGATATAGCATTGCAGCCTAATCCTTAATTGCATAAATAATGACATTCACAGATTACATTAAGCCACCCAGCAATTAAGCAACGGCTAACCCAGGTTGGGCTTTCTGAGCTGATCTTAGGGGAATTGATCCTCGTGCAGGTGGGACTCCTCCAGTTATGGGGCACCTGCCGTTCCTGGTCATGGATGGGTGTAAGCTGACAGGAAGCAAATGGAGGCTTTCCCATACCTTGGACCTCCGGAAAGTTCAGCGAGTCGGAGCACCGTCAAATCAAGCCAGAGCGTTCCCTGGAAGTAAAAACCCAAAGCTGTCTTACTGGGCGCCTCTGAGAGGACAGGGCTCCCTGGAAAAGACAATCATGCTACGGAGGCCAGATGTAAAAGAAGTGGAAGGCCCATGAGAAGACACACTGACCCTCAAAGGGACCTGCAGCCTTGAGCTGCCAGAGCTGAGCAGGGTGGCCACAGACGGGACCTTCTGGAGGGGTTTCCTTGACAGGGTTGCCATAAACTGTGGACGACTCAACGGCTTGGAACAACAGTGCCAGTCCGTTAGGAGTGCTGTGTGATCCGGTCCCTGATACTATTTTCTTTATTTCTGGTGGAGGGTTGGGATAGGCAACTGATTTGGGCGACCATTGGTGTCGACAGCGTTGTGTCCAGAGCCCAGTAGGACTCATGCGCCCCGGGGTCTCTTCCCCATTCAGCTATGGAGTTCCCTGCGTGACCTGGGGCCAGTCACAGGCTCTCAGCCCAGCCTACCTCGCAGGGTTGTTGTGAGGATATGATTGAGAAGAGGAAGAAGAGACTGATACAAGCTGTCTTGAGTTCCTTGGCGGAAAAAAGCAGGGCATGCATTTAATGAATTCATAATAACTTAAGTAGCAGGGCCTTGCTGGACAGGACTGGCTCTGCAGCCGTGGCAGGAGTGCTGTGCCTCGTGCTGCTGCATCCTCAGAGCCCCAAAGGGTGCCACAAGACACAGTGGGGGCGCAAATCCTGCTTTTGGGGCGAGGGGCGGTTGTGTCGCAGAGCTGGTGAAGAATCTCCCTGGGGCTGGCTTATCCAGGGATTTAGGGGCACAGATTAGAGTCACCCCTGTAGACGTCAAAGGGCCGGCTTAGGGTGCAGTCCAAAGGTCTCCAGACGTGGTCTTGGAGGTTGTAGGGTTCCTTGGCTGTAGGCGTTTGGAGCTGGAATGGCAAAGGCCGCGCCTTGTCATAGCCAGTGTTGGAAGAGCGGTGCCAACCGCCCCCAGGCAAGGTTGTAACAGCCTCAGAGTGGCGGGGAGAGGCAGACGAAGGGATGGGGAAGGGAGCGCTGTGACCATGGAGTTACACCAGCTCCTTTGGTCATGGGGCCCAGAGCTGTGTCCAAAACTTCTGGAGAGGACCGCACTGGCGTATGCTCGCAATTGCTGGACGTTCTCCTGACCGCACTCTTCCAGCACTGAAAACAAACGCTTTCCCCTTTCACTTCTTGTTTCACTTCCTCTCCCTTTCTATCAACTGCAGCACTTTCCTGAAGGGGAAATGATTCTAAAAGCAGGAAGGGGGGGGGGGTGAAGGAAGTGGATGAGGCATCAGCCATCCCCACCTGCACACAGATGGTCCAACCTAAAATTAGGTGCATTCAACTGAAATCGGAGTGCTGAAATGGTTCACTGAGCATTGCCCCAGTCTGCTTTTGCATTGATCCATGGGTTTCGGAAGAAATGTGACTGTTCCCTTAAGGGGAAGGCCTGGTCATCTGTATAGGTAGGACAAGGGGAAAGGGGCCGGCCTTCGTCCAGGGGTGCGCAAGTTGTAGTCCTCCAAAGGTGGTTGGAGTCCCAATCCCATCTCTCCTCAAAAAAGTGACCTAGTTCATATGTGGCAACAACCAAGAATATGTTGACTCATGGGTGGCTAACTTGGATACCCTGCTCTGTGGTTTAACTACGAGTTGTTAATGAGAAACAACCAAGAGTTCACCATTCCTGGGTTGTTTGTGGTTAACAACCCCTAATTAAACCAGACTGCAGGGTTTGCATGCAGCAAGCACCGGTGGTCCAGCAACAATAAAGCCCATCATCAACCCATGCCCAGGGGTGTTGTTACATGCAAACTAGGCTGATAAATCACTCTGATATATGCCAGTGATTCCCAGTCTGACATCCTCCAGATGAATTGGGCTGTGATTCCAATATTCCCAATTATCTGGGGATAATTGTCATTAAAATCCAACACATCAAGGCGCTGGTTATTGCCTATAAAGCCCCAAACGGCTTGGGACCAGGATACATAAAGGAACGCCTTTTTCCCTATATGCCCTCCCGCCCCCTAAGATCGGCAGCAGAGGCCCTCCTCCGGGAACCCTCTTTGAAAGAGGTCAGGAGACAGAGCACTCGGAGGAGGGCCTTCTCTGCGGTGGTGCCCCGACCGTGGAATGCACTCCCTAAAGAGGTCTGCCTGGCACCATCATTATATGCTTTTTGGCGCCGGGTCAAGACCTTTTTATTCAATCAATATTTTAATCTATTTTAAAAATATCTGTGAGATGATTTATTTATATTTTATATGATCAGCCAGTTAGTTCAGCAATAGTTAACTTATTTTATTTTGAAATAATGTAAGCCATCCAGAGACGGAAGTAATGGACGGCATACAGATTTGATACATGCATACATGCATGCATGCATACATACATACCAAGGCGAGGAATGGTAGACCAAACCTCAGTAGAAGAGTCATTTGCTTAAATTCTCCAGCAGTATCTTCCCAGTAGGTGTTCATGCAGCATTATAGCTAAAGCTGGACAGGCACAGAAAGAATCTTCAGCTGCTTATTTGTGTGGATCAAAACTTCCATGCAAGGAAAGGAAAGGGGCCGGCCTGCCTTTTGGCCAGTTGGCATCCTTTCTAGGTTTGCAAGTCACCTGTTCTCCATTTGGAACGGCGGTTCCAAGAAATCTGTGATTGCCTGGTCTGTCAGACTTTGAAAATGACGCATGAGTAGATGTCTTCCGTGTGCAACAAAGGGAGAAGCGTGTTGGCTGTAGGTCTGACACTTGAGCCTCCAGACAAGAAAGAAAACATATCTCAGTGCGGCTCAGCGTGCAATTCATCTTCACGAGCCAAGGCGACATTCCGTCTTGGCCATGGCCCTCTCCTCCTTTTCTGTGTGCTTTATTGGTTTGTGAGGGGGAGCTGGGTACCAAAACTACTATTCTGGTTGCTGGGCTTCTGTGACTTCATGGCAGCTTGTCCAATGGCGGGGGGGGGGGTCCACGGATAACTCCCCGGCTGCTGTGCACTATTCCGAGGCCAGCCAGGTACCCTGAGAAGCTGCTAATGGGTGCACCTATTTCATTTCCGTGCTGCACAATAGCAGACGCTCTCTGGGCAGTTTAGGGTTAGGGTGCTTACAAACGGAGAAGGAAATGGCAGCCCACTCCAGTATCTTTGCCATGAAAACCCCATGGACAGCCCCAAAAGGCAAAAAGATATGATGCCGGAAGATGAGCCCCTCAGGTTGGAAGGTGTCCGGTATGCTACTGGGGAAGAGCAGAGGCTGGTACTAGTAGCGCCAGAAAGAGTGAAGCGACTGGGTCAAAGCCAAAAGCACACTCCGTTGCGGATGTATCTGGTGGCGAAAGGAGAGCCCGATGCTGCAAAGATTGATACTCCATAGGAACCTGGAATGCAAGATCCATGAATCAAGGCAAGCTGGATGTGGTCAAACAAGAGATGACAAGATTGAACATCGACATCTCAGGAATCAGTGAACTTAAATGGACAGGAATGGGTGGATTTAATTCAGATGACCATCAGGTATACTACTGCGGGCAAGAATCCCTCAGAAGAAATGGCGTAGCCTTCATCGTCAATAAAAGAGTAGGAAAAGCAGTACTGCGATACAATCTCCAAAATGACAGAATGATCTCAGTTCGAATCCAAGGCAAACCATTCAACATCACAGTAGTCAAAGTCTATGCCCCAACCACTGGTGCTGAAGAGGCTGAAGTTGACCGGTTCTAGGAAGGCCTACAACACTTTCTAGAATTAACACCCAAAAATGATGTCCTTATCATCATGGGGGATTGGAATGCTAAAGCAGGAAGCCAAAAGATAACCGGAATAACAGGCAAGTTTGGCCTTGGAGTACAAAATGAAACAGGGCACAGGCTGGTAGAATTTTGTCAAGAGAATACGATGGTCATAGCAAACACTCTTTTCCAACACCCCAAGAGACGACTCTACACATGGACATCACCAGACGGTCAACACAGAAATCAGATTGACTATGTGCTCTGCAGCCAAAGATGGAGAAGCTCTATACAGTCAGTAAAAACTAGACCAGGAGCTGACTGTGGCTCAGACCATGAGCTTCTGGTTGCAAAATTTAGGCTTAAGTTGAAGAAAGTAGGGAAAAGCACTAGGCCGCTCAGGTATGACCTAAATCATATCCCTGATGAATATACAGTAGAGGTGACAAATAGATTTAAGGAATTAGATCTGATAGACAGAGTGCCTGAAGAACTATGGACGGAGGTTCGCAACATTGTACAAGAGGCAGCAACTAAAACCATCCCAAAGAAAAAGAAATGCAAGAAAGCAAAATAGCTGTCTGAGGAAGCTTTACAAATAGCTGAGGAAAGAAGGGAAGCAAAAGGCAAGGGAGAAAGAGAAAGATACACCCAATTGAATGCAGAATTCCAGAGAATACCTAGAAGAGATAAGAAGGCCTTCTTAAATGAACAGTGCAAAGAAATAGAAGAAAACAATAGAATAGGGAGGACCAGAGATCTCTTCAAGAAAATTGGAGATATGAAGGGAACATTTCAAGCTAAGATGGGCATGATAAAGGACCGAAATGGCAGGGACCTAACAGAGGCAGAAGAGATTAAGAAGAGGTGGCAAGATTACACAGAGGAATTATACAAGAAAGAGCTTAACGTCCCTGATAACCACGATGGGGTGGTCACTGACCTCGAGCCAGACATCCTGGAAAGTGAAGTCAAATGGGCCTTAGGAAGTCTGAGCAACAACAAAGCTAGTGGAGGCAACAGTACTCCAGCTGAGCTACTCAAAATTCTAAAAGACGATGCAGTAAAAGTGCTACACTCAATATGCCAGCAAATTTGGAAAACTCAACAGTGGCCACAGGATTGGAAAAGGTCAGTTTACATTCCGATTCCAAAGAAGGGCAATGCCAAAGAATGTTCAAACTACCGCACCATTGCACTCATTTCACATGCTAGCAAAGTGATGCTCAAAATCCTACAAGCTAGGCTCCAGCAGTATGTGGACCGAGAACTACCAGAAGTACAGGCAGGATTTCGAAGAGGGAGAGGAACTAGAGATCAAATTGCCAACATACGCTGGATCATGGAGAAAGCTAGGGAGTTCCAGAAAAACATCTACTTCTGCTTCATTGACTATGCTGAAGCCTTTGATTGTGTGGATCACAACAAATTGTGGCAAGTTCTTAAAGAGATGGCAGTACCTGACCATCTTATTTGTCTCTTGAGAAATCTAAATGTGGGTCAAGAAGCAACAGTGAGAACTGGACACGGAACAACTGGTTGGTTCAAAATTGAGAAAGGAGTTCAGCAAGGCTGTATACTGTCGCCCTGCCTATTTAACTTATATGCAGAGCACATCATGAGAAAGGCAGGACTAGATGAATCACCAGTTGGAATTAAGATTGCCAGGAAAAATATCAACAAGCTCAGATATGCAGATGATACCACTCTAATGGCAGAAAGTGAAGAGGAACTAAAGAGACTCTTGATGCGGGTGAAGGAGGAGAGTGCAAAAGTTGGCTTGAAACTCAGCATTAAGAAAACTAAGATCATGGCATCCGGTCCTCTCACTTCCTGGCAAATAGATGAGGAAGAAATGGAGGTAGTGACAGATTTCATTTTCCTGGGCTCCAAGATCACAGCAGACGGGGACTGCAGCCAAGAAATTAAAAAACGCTTGCTCCTTGGGAGGAAAGCTATGGCAAGTCTAGACAGTGTACTGGAAAGCAGAGACATCACCCTGCCGACAAAAGTGCGTATAGTCAAGGCCATGGTTTTCCCACTTGCAATGAATGGCTGTGAGAGCTGGACCACAAGGAAGGCTGAGCGCTGAAGGACTGAGGCCTTTGAATTGTGGTGCTGGAGGAGACTCTGTGAGTCCCTTGGACCGCAAGGCGATCAAACCGGTCAGTCCTAGAGGAGATCAACTCTGACTGCTCTTTAGAAGGCCAGAAGATGAAACTCAAGTACTTTGGCCACCTAATGAGAAGGAGGGACTCCCTGGAGAAGAGCCTGATGCTGGGAACAATAGATGGCAAAAGACGAAGGGGGCGGCAGAGGATGAGGTGGCTGGATGGGGTCACTGGGGTGGTGGGAGTGGGCTTGGATGGACTCCGGAGGGATGGTGGAGGACAGGAGGGCCTGGAGGAATGTTGTCCATGGGGTTGCAATGGGTCGGACACGACTTTGCGACCAACAACAACAACAACAACTTACAAATGGGGCATAATGCAATAATCGCTAGCATAAAGCTTTTCCATAGTACATTTAAAACCAGTTTTAAAACTGACAAGCAGTTTAGAAGTATAGACTTGTTAAAAAGCACGGCATGGGGGATCCCATCAAGCCGTTAAGTATACCGTAGATGCCTTCCCGTCTTCCACCCTTCAGTTCCAGTAGATGATCCTGAATCACTTCCAGCTTTTCTCATGTGGCTAAAGAGAGATGCATCGTTGGCGGTACAGATCAGTAAACCAAAAACCCAACTCATGTTGAGCAACTGATTCTGCCTTGAAAGCTTTCTTTCCCTTCTGCTTTTTTTTTTTTTTTTTTTGGTAACTTGTTCCTTAAAACTGCACCATCACTGAGAACAGCTGAGAATTCGTCTACACCTGTGGCTGAAACAAAACGAGAGAAAAGCTGTATGACTACAGCGGAAGTCAACTTTAAGGTCAGCAGTGAAGAAACTGACATTCTGAAAGATGTTGGATCGTCGTCAATACAAATGGAAACTTCAGCCAAGAAATCTGAAGAAAATGGAAACTTGGAAGGGCAGCTATGAAGGAATCAGAAAAGATGAAGTGTAAAGGGCATTTCAGTAGAGAACAAAGCCGAGATCATGCACATACTTGTATTCCCAGTCACGATGGATGCATGTGAAAGTAGGACAGTGAAAAAAGCTGGCAAGAAGCGAATAGATGCTTTCAGAGAATGGTCCGGAGAAGCACAATGTGCATTGAAAGTGCTGCTCAGTCCTTGTAATCTCAAGGACTGGATATTTTCGAAGTCATTCATTGATAGGGTTGCCGCCATAAGGTGGAGGTGACTTGCCTGCATGAAACAGCAGCAATGGATGTGTGTAGGGGAGAGAGAGAGAGAGGAAGCTAGACAGTTGAACCTGGATACCCTTGGCCTAAATCCAACAACTCGGCCGTTGCATCATATTGCCCAATAAACGTCAAAACAAGATCTTTACTTAAAAAGATAGAGCATCAGCAAAAACAAGCAGCAATATAGTACCAATGTTTCAAACTGAGAACATGGAAAACTGTCTTCTATCTATTCAGAAAGTAGATTGATTTGGGAGTAGCGCCGAATGTGGGGCAATCCCTATATAACGCAGGAGAACTGGCAATTTTAAGCATTTGGTTTGCTCGTTTCTCTTGGCCAAACAGCGGGCTCAGCCAGAACAGAGAGTCAGTTCTTGCTCATCAACAGGCTGAGTCAAGCAACTTGTTAATACCTGTAGGAGTTTCGGAAGCTTGATTGGTTTCCCCCAAAAACACTGCCATGTGATTTGGGGTTGTTCAAGAACTCTGGGCGATTCTTGACTGCAGGAATTCTGGGGATGAGGTTTCTAACGTTGTACGGAGCCACACAAGGTCACAGCCCTGGACTTGCCGAGCCCAGTGGCTCCGTGCCCGGGCATTTTAGGTGTTAATTCTTTGTCTGCTGTCAAACATCAGGCATGAGGCCAAATTTGACACGCTTGGGGTCCCAATCTGACACTCCTTTCTCTGGCCCCTTTCCCCTACCAAGTTTTGTATGCTCCCATTCTCTGATCAAATTCGCAGAGGATACTAAAACCGGGGCAGTGGCCACAACTGAGGAACAGGGACTCCAGATCCAGAAGGATAAGTGCAAGGTCTTGCACTTGGGGCATAGGAATAGGTGTCATAAGTTGTATGTTTTTGTTTTTGTTGTGAGCCGCCCCAAGGCTTTGTTGCGATGGGGGCGGCATAGAAATGTTTTCAATAAATAAATAAGTACAGGTTAGGGGACAAGTGGCTGGAGAGCAGCACTTGTGAAAGGGACCTTGGGGTGCTGGTCGACTGCAGGCTGAACATGAGCCAGCCGTGTGATGCGGTGGTCAAGAGGGCGAACACCACCCTTGGTTGCATAGCCAGAAGTGTGGCTTCTGGATCAAGAGAGGTATTACTACCACTCTGTATGACTCTGGTGCGCCTGCAACTGGAGTATTGTGCTCAGTTCTGGGCCCCTTGTTACAGGAAGGATATAGCCAGGTTGGAGTCAGTGCAGCGCAGGGCCACAAGATGGTGGGGAATTGCAGCTACTCTCGCATCCATCTCAGGACTGTTTATACGAGTAAGCAAAAGCAATGCCATTTATTGCTCATTGTACAATGAGCAAAACCCACTTGAATGGGGAGTATTTGCGACATACCTTGGTCCAAACCTGTAACTCACTTGTAACAGGGCATGGTATTTTGCCCAAATGAGCCGACTTTGTGGAATAATGCCTTCTCCCCCAGATTTGTGCACAAAATCTTTCTCCTGTTGGGGAGTTCCTGGAATGTTTGTTCCTCCAAGAGAAGAGCATTTAGACGGGGGTGCAAATCTTTCAAACTGGGTGACTGAGCTCTGATGCCGCTGTTGATGCGTTTTGCTGCAGTTACATGACTGTGTCTGAAGCCTCGGTGAGCTGATACTGCTTTCTCCGGGCTTTGCCGAGGGCTGCGGCAGGATGCAAGCGACTGTCTTCAGGGTTACCACCCCAGCCTTATCTCCTTCACCAGCTATACCGACCATGACCATCCAGTTTCGCAACACAAAGCTTTGTTAAAGCATTATTTCTAATGCTAAAATGCCGCATGTCGTGAGCAGAGCCGGCTGGAGCCGGGGGTCAGACTAGATGGCCTGGGAGACCCCTTCTGCCTCGCTCTGTTTCTCTGTTTCTAAGTAGCTACAAGTCCTTGGAATTGCTTGGTACTTGGATAACCTGCGTTCAACTTTTCGTCAGATGTCTTTTCCTTGCATAATATAGTTGGGACTTTTCCTCCATCCAACTCAGAACATGTGAGAGATTAAACAATATTCATATACCTCGAGTAAACTAACGTTTACGACATTCAACAGCAACTAGATAGCATGAGACTATTTTTTTTAAATTTATTTATTTATTATTTTATTTATTTAGGAGACTTCTATGCCGCCCCATTCGCCGAAGCCTCGGGGCGGCTCGCTATCCCTTTTTTTTCCAGTATATCATCATAGGTTAGGCTTGAGGGCCATCTGAGTTTTTCTGGGGGCGGGATTGAAAAATCTACCACATGATTGTGCCAGAGACTTTTTCAAATAACATGCCAGATTTATTTAAATTACATAGCAACTGCAGCAAGAATTACAATTGCTTCTCAATGGAAAACAGCAGAATTTCCAACAATTGATGACTGGAAAGATAAATTGGCTGATTATGCAGCAATGGCAAAATTGACCATGTAATTATGATCAAAGAATTTAATGATAAATGAAAATTGTATTAATAGCAGTTCAGTTAATATAGAACAAAATGGAACCTTTAAGAATAATGTTGATTACTTATATTTATTATTATTATTATTATTATTATCATTATTATTATTAAACATTTCTATGCCGCCCCTTGCCGAAACCTCGGGGCGGCTTACAACACAATAAAATACATTGAAATACAATAGAACATAATAAATTACCATTAAATACAAAAATACAAAAAATACACTGAGTTAGAAATATAAAATTAAAATTATCAGTATAAAATAAGTAAATAAAAATATAGGAGGAGAAAAGAGAAGGAAGAAGAAGTTGCCCTGGCCAGATCATATGTTTTAACAATTCAAATGATATTTGATGTACATCATCGTCATAATCATCATCATTATTGAAAACTTTTGTATGCTGTTCCATATATAAATATCTCAGGACGGCTTACAGCAATTTAAAAACAATTTAAAACATCTAATAACATCCATCCACAGTAATACTGTATGAAACAATAAGTAAAGACTAAAAAAATAAAAATTAAAACAAAGCAAAGCAAGAGTGACTGGGAAAATTATTAAAACACCTTTTTGTGTACATCTTACACAATCATTTATAACTGACTTGAAGAGATTTGAAAACTTACTGGTTTTGAGAGCTGTAATTAACTTTTTAGGAGCTTCAACAAAGTACTGTTTGACAGAAAGACAAATCATTGTTTTTCAGGAAGTTGCAAGGTTATGAAATTATGTTATATATGTGTAAGATCCTGTGGCATTCTAATCTCTTTTTCGCATTTTTTTTCTTTCTTTGTATTTTATTTCTTTTAAGAAAACATTTTTTTAAAAATTACAAAAGAAAAATCTACAGCATTCAGAAACGTTGAACTGTGTGAGGTAACAGTCAGGCTTCTGTTTATGGCACTTAACTGCAAATTAGGTCCTAGTTCATGAGCACCATTTTGAAATGCAAACCAGAGAGTGTCAACTTTGTCAGATAGGCTGATCAGCTATCATTTTTGAGTGCAAAATATTTTCAAATGTTTCTGTTACAATTTTTCAGTGGCTCAGTAGCATTTTTTCTGCACCTTTGCTAGATTACAATTGTGGAATGACATAGATGAATTTGTGCAAGGAAACTGCATTTTCGAGGTTGAGGTTGTGTAGGCAGATTTTAAATTACTTCCATCCCACACAAAGCATTTTTTATTTGATAACCTCTTACTCAGTAGAAAGAGCTTAAAAGATGGCATGCGTAAATTCATGCCTGTTTGGTTGAACTAGTAAAGACTGCGTGAATGCCTTTGAGAGCCAGTGTGGATAAGCACTGAGGTGGATAAGGACTGGATAAGGACCGAGACTCAAGTGATCCGGGTTCTAGTTCCCACATGGCCAAGGAGCTCCCCGCGTGACTTTGGGCCAGACACAGACTCTCAGCCCACCTCACAGGGTGGTTGTTATGAGGATAAGATGGAGAACAGCGGGAGAATTATATAAGCTGCCTTGAGGTCCTTGGAAAGAAAAAAGGCAGGATAGAAATAGCATAAAATAAGTAAATATGTGGAGTTTTTACAATGACCTGGCTTCCTCTGTTCCAGCCAGGAATGCTGCTTTTCCACTGTGACTGCTCAAGAACTCCGTGTAGCACGGAAGCTTGCAAAACTGGTCAGGGCTGCGAATAGTAGTCGGGGACCAGCAGGATAAGGCGCTTTCTCTCTGTGATGTTAGCTCGCAGTGCCATCTAGTGGCCAAGGTCGGCTTTGCCAGACCGAGATGTATTTTGTTTCTTCTACCCTTCCCCGTTGTTTCAAACCATCCGGGGGGGGGGGGGGGGAGATGGGGGTGTCGTGTGTTGGACAGGATGGGCGGGAGCAGGCAGGGCGGCTTTGATCGTAACTGGGATGATGTGCATACCGGCAGAGAGACCTTCCCTGTGGCTCTGAAGCAAGCGAGCGAGCGAGCGAGCAAGCAAGCGAGAAAGCAGCAGCACCCAACCTTGACTGGCGGCAGGGACCGGCTTCCTGGAAGACCATTTTTCCACGGACCCGTGGAGTGGGGGATGGTTTTGGATGATTCATGCACATTCCATTCATTGTGCACTTTATTTCTATTATTATTACATCGTAATATCTAATGCATAATTATTCAACTCACCATAATGCCATCAAGCTCCCCTGGCAGAAAGGCGCTTGATGGATGTAAAACTCCAAGACATGCCTGCTTGGCTAGCCACTTGTAACTTGTCTCCACAGGGGGTGCTTGGAGCAACATGCAGAGCCTGGAATAGATATTACAAGAAGTACATCAATGTGAAGAAAGGTGGTGTGGCTGGAATCTCAATGCTGCTGCTGCTGCTGGGCTACTGTGTCCTGAGCTACACCTGGAGCTACAAACACATAAAACACAGTCGCTGGCGAAAATACCACTGAAGATGACAAAGGAGTATGTACCTGGAAGGAGCACGCGTGCAGATTGATCATGCATCTCGCCACAGATCTATTCTAATAGGAACTGGACATGTTGAGAACTGCTGTTGGAGCCACTGAAATACTTCTTTTTGTCACCTGGAGTCACAAATGTATAACTATTTCTGTTTATTTTATGGCACCCCTTGAAAGAAAGTTGTGGGTCATGATACAGATAGATGAACTATTGCCACATGTAGAAACATGTGGCTTTCTGACAGAAGCCGACAGATGTGGCACTGATTTGGTGCCACGTGAGTTTTAATAACTGTTTTCTGCTATTAAAGACAACCAGATTCATTCTTATCATTTTAAATATATGCAATCAGTTCAGGTTGTTATTTTAATTTTTTGTTGTAAGCCGCCCCGAGGCTTCGGCGAATGGGGCGGCATAAAAATGCTTTAATAAAATAAAATAAATAAATAATGCAGAATAATGGGAGCCTCCCTCCAACCTGCAACCCAGCCCTCACCTGCCCTCACTTGCTTCCTGGTTCCCTCACCTGCTTGGCTTCTCCATGTCACTTACTGCCCAGCTCTGCTGCCCCAGAAGGGCCCTGTAGATAATCTGTTTTTGCCAGCACCACAGATGAAGCTTCGCTTGCTGGCCCACTGCTCAGTTCCCGCTGTGCCGCTTGGTTCCGATACTGGTCCATGGCCCCTGCTGTAAAGTCTCTCTGTACCGTTAAAGGAGCCAATCTTCTAAGGACACCTCCATTTCTAAAAAGGCGCACTACCCTTCATTACATTTCCGTCTGCCTGTAGCCAGAGCTCTCTGGGCACCTTACAATGTTAAGTCACCCATCCAAATTCCAACCAGGCCTGACCATACTTCGCTTCCAAGATGAGGCTGGGCCAGGCACTTCAGGCTATTGGAAGCTATGGGGGAACAAGAGGAGGACATCTGATTTCAGGGGGAAAACCCGCAAGCAGACTTGTTCAGGGAGGGGGCAGCTGGGGCCAACCCCTCGTGGGCCATGGGTGGGCTATCCGGGGCTCCTGATGCTGCCAAGATCTCTCTGGACCACTCATTATTCCAGCAGGCGCCACAAGCGGCAGCGTGGGAGGGCAGAAGGCCTCCGGGGGGGGGGAGAGATTTGGTGCTGCAGCCCGAGGGAGCAGGCCCAACCTGCCTCTGCCGGGTGTGCAGGCTGCGAGCGTGTGCCGAATTTGTTCCAAAAGCGCAGTGCACACCGGACACATAGAGTCGATGCTCTGACCACAGAATTATGGCGTGGTCTCTCCCATGGGGCCCGTGAAGCGCCAGCCTTGTTATCCTGTCCATACCGTGTTAAGGTTTTCTTCTCTTGGATGTGTGGCAGCACAGGATGAAGTTTTTAATCCGCTCCTGAATCTGTTCTTGTTTGTTCGTAACTGCTCTTAAAGAACTGTGTCTCTCTTTGTCCTGTGTATTGTATTGTATTGTATTTATTTAAAATTTTGGTAGACCATCCCATTATCTAAGTCTCAGGGCGATTTAACAATACAAAATGCAAAAAATAAAAAATTAAACACATTGTCCTAAAATTTAACTAATAATATAACCCCAATTAAAACAGTCAGGTCTTAAAACATAGAAAAATAAAAAAAAAGGTTTTGGCCTGATGCCAAAAAGAATAAAGTGACGGCACCAGGTGAACCTCTCTGGGGAGTGAATTCTACAATTGGGGTGCCACCACAGAGAAGGCCCTTCTCCAAGTCACCCCCCCCAATCTTCTTCAGGGAGGGCGCCTGGAGAAGGGTGTCTGCCCCAGATCTTAAGGGGCAGGCGGGCACATATAGAAGGAGATGTTCCTTCAGGTATGTTTGTGTGTGTGTGTGTGTGTGTGTATAAAGTTTTATCATGGTTGTTTAGGTTTTTAACTACACAGCTTTGGCAGCTGGGTGGTGAGGAGGAGAGGGGAGGGGAGGGGAGGTAGGTGACGATTTAACATCCTTGTTGAATATATGTTTAGGACTGCATTGCCTTAAATCCAAATTCTGCCCATGGGAAAGGGCTGTTCAAACTGCAGGACAGAGAGACTGGAAATAGCTACAATAGCATACGGAAGAGACGGTCTATAAATCAGCCATGCTGCGCCACCCCTGAGATGACTTCACGGTGGGGCTGAGGTTGCAGGCTTTGCCCAGTGCCCTGGTCACGATCCTCACTGAACTCAGCCTTTGGGAAAACATATTTAGCATCACAGTTTGACTGCATGCGTAAAAGAACTGATCTCAGAGTCCATTGCTGCTCCTGTTTAGCTGCTTCTCATTCCAAGGAAGGTTTACTCACAAGGAAGCCCTGGTCAGCTGCATTACACCCAAGGAAGTCAGCACCCACATTCTCCTTACACTCCAAAAAATTAATCCCCCCCCCCAGGGCAAAAGCAGGAATGGCCACACTGCTTGTTTTACACCCATCTCTGATTTGGATCGGGTCCAAGGATCCTCATGGGTCATCCGTTTTGGATCGGGTGTGTTTGTCCTGGCGTCCACCCTTTCTCCTCCAGGTCCTCCAACCTGTTTTCCTCCGCAGCACAGCTGTCTGAAAGACAGAAACACCAATTCAGCACCGGCTGGTTGGAATGAATCTGAGAAAGAAAGGAACCACCACGGCGCCAAAGGACGGACAAGCAGCCGAGGAAACCCCTCTGACCTTCCCCTAAATATTATTGTTTGTGTCCCGAACTTATCTCCGTCCGTATTTTTAGGCAGAGATGCTCCAGGCCTTCCCAAGCCTTTGACCTCCACGGTTTGGCTTTTCTACCAATGTCACCATCTCCCCTTCCTGCGGGGTCCTGCCGGTGGCCAGTGGGATGCAGCCGGAGGATTCCCGGGAACGTTGTCCTCAGACTCCCTGTCGGTGGCCATATCAAGGCGCTCAGTCATCCCAGGAGGAAATGGGCCGGGGAGCCGACGGAGCTTTGCACAGCTCAGCATGTGCCCAGTTCAGGAGGAAAACAGGAAGGGGGGAAGAGATAAGGGAATGTGCTGGAGGGGAGCCCAGCAAATGAGGATGGGCCCCCGAAGGCCTGTTTTTGGCGGCAGTCTTGGCACAGTGGGGGCATGGGGGGCGGAAAAGGAAATCTGGCCGAGGAGCGGCCTTCTGGGGGCCTCTAGGAAGCAGCCCCCAGCCCCAGCCCTGTCCCCAAAGGGCAGAGGGGTCCCTGCCTTGGGTTCTGAACAAGGAGCAGTTTTACCGGGGGGACCACAAGGAAAGAAAGTGGAGCATGGGCCCTGGGGTTGCCACCCAGAAAGCAGCAGACTGAAGAGGAATATGAATTACCTGCTCTGCCACTGTGCTGAGAAGTCTTGCATTTCTGTTAAATAAATTGGCATCAGCACATTGTGCAAATTGGCCTCCTTGTTGGGTCACATTTTTGCCAGGTAGCCGCTCCAAGCAGGGGTGGGCAGAAAATCGATCTGGATGATCCCCTGGTAGATCCCTGGTGATCTTTAGGAATCAAGAAAGGTTTCTGATTCCCTTGCATTTGAAACAAGCAGCAATAAATCAGTCTCTCATCCCCGCATTTGAACGGTGAATCATATTTCTTCACTGTTGAAATGAAGGAAGCTTTGGCTAAAAAGCGGAGTTTTGTACGGAAGGTCCGTGGGTACCATTCAGTTTTGGGACTCAGAATGAATTCCTGGGCTCGGAATTCTGTAATCCAAAGTGTGAATCTTTTGCATTGACTTTCAGTTGGTAAACCTGAAAAACAGAGCATATTTCACGGGCTCGAATTCTGCCAGACCTGTTTGAGTTTATTCCACACAAATCCGCTGAGTTCAGTGAATCCTGCCCTACTGAAGTCTGTATAGGTTTGTTGCCATAATCAAACACTGCCGGTTAGGCCAATATTATGAACTCGTTCTGTAGAGATGGGAACTGAGGCGGAAAGATGTTGGCTTACACAAGGCCACACCGCAAGATTGTGAAGTAGAATTGAGGAATTTAACAGTTACCAGATACAAATTTATGAAGTATTCCTCCTTTTCTTCACAACTTTACACTATGTGAAGAGCAAAGCAGGCTGGCTTTCCTTTTCCTTGCTAAATTTATATTATAATTACTTTTATTTATTGTTGTAAGCCACCCCGAGGCTTCGGCGAATGGGGCGGCACAAAAATGTTTTAATAAATAAATAAATAAATAAAAATGTTCGCAGCATTTTTTATGTAAGAGAGGAAAACTATTATCTTTATTTAGGAGGCTAGGAAAAGCATTCAATTAAGTGATCTTCATTCCAAACATAAATGCTTAATATATTGGGTTTTATTTGAGTTATGGATATGTTTTTTTTTCTTTTCAAAAAAATTCACAGTGAATTGCCTAAAACCTTTTGGAAAGATGCATGGCACAGAACTGGGAGCAAGGATGTTGTATGTATTATATTTTAATTTTATGTTGTGAGCCGCCCCGAGGCTTCAGTGAATGGGGCAGCATAGAAATGTTTTAATAAATAAATAAATAAAATAAACCCAGCGACTGGGTTCGAGTCCCTGCTAAACCATTAAGCTCCCTGGGCGATTTTGGGCCAGTCGCTGCCTCTCGGCCTAACCTACCTCACAGGGTTGTTGTCAGGATAAACGGGGGAGGAGACCCTTGTAAGCTGTCTTGCCAAAGGAAGAAAAAAAGCATGTAATTCTAGTGGAAGTCAGCATGTTAAATTGACAAAAGGATCTTTCAGCCCATGGGTATCTTAAAAAATACCAAGGACCCCTTTTAGATAAGCGGTGCGCAGCCTCGCGCCAGTGCCCACGCCGCATCATCCCCCGGGCAACCGCGCAACGCCGAAGCAACCGTGGGAGTTGGCCGACCATTTCTCCGCTCTTATCTCTGCCGAAGTGCAGTTTTTCACCCGTCCTGCTCCGTTGGGTGACCCAGGCGCGACCCACAGATCAAGCTCGTCTCCAGAGGACCGGCCCTATCTCGGTGACCCTCCGGGATATTGGCAGGATTCCCAGCTGAATGACGACAGAGACCTCTCCCTTGCTCCCGCAGCCCTCTGAGCTTTCCAGCAAATTTCCCCTCTCCAGTCTCCTCCGTGTCTGGCAAAAGGTTCAGGGGCAGCCTCACTCCTGCTTACTGAAATAGCAGGGCTGATAACGAAGCGCCTAGGCAGAAATGCGCTGATAAGTTCCCATTCAGAAAATACCATTCCCTTGCCGCCTGCCATCTTCAACCCCATGAGTGATCCAATATGTCCCAAGCAGACGGAACCTATTTTCATGTGAAATGCTCTTAATAAAATGCTGAAATGCAGTTAATAGAAGAAGCAGGATGGCTCCTGGCTTGCATGGGTTTCCTTGCATCCTGGAATTCAGCTAGAGTTGGACCACTCACAGGATGCAATTCAGGGGAACCTCAAAGGTCATCTAGTCCAACCCCCAGCCAAGGCAGGAAATCTGCGCTGACTTCCTCAGAGGTGTCCTTCCTGCCTCAGCTTAGGCATCTCCAAGAAAGGCCAGAATCCACTCCCTTCCAAGGGCAGCACTTCTATTGTCAAAAAGTTTGCACTGTCAGAAGTTTCTGGGAGTCAAAATCCTGTTTTCTGAAATTTGAACCCATTGATTCAGGTCATACCTTCCAGATGGAGAGAAAACAGTTGCTCCATCATTCAAGTGACTGTGCTTCAGTTCTTTGGAGATGGCCGTTTTCTCACCTCTTCATCATCGCTTCTCCAAGCTAAACACACCCACACCGTGCTCCCACGAACGGGGCGGCTTGCACCTTTTCACTTTCCCAAGCACTTAGAATCTTAGGGAAGGTCAGAATGGCGCCAGAAGCCTGACCAGAGCGCTTCCCTTTTGACAGCTGTCAAGAGAAACTGAAGTGCAACATGAAGCTCGTTACGACATCTTACGGTTGCTGCCCGGGGTGGGGTCTTGTCTTGCTTTGCCAGCAGGCACCTGAAGGGCTCCGGGCAGGTGGCGCTCACCACTGCGAGCCAGTGCGCACGGGCGCTCGTGCCTCCTGACGAACCAAGTAAAAATGCTTGAAAATGTTTGCACACATTTCTGGTGCTGAAGTAAGGAAAAAGGGGTGATGAATTAGTGACAGCCTTCTGATGTGCCCCTTGGGCTGTCAAAGTGTGATTTCTGGGAGAAGCAGTCTGTGGGGGTGCCGAATCTCACAGCGCTGCCCCATTGAGGGTGGCCCTGCCCTGCCCTGCCGTGGCCTCTTGGCCCTGGCGGGGGCCTGGGTGCGCTTGGCAAGAGCAGCAATGGATGCCCACCCTCCCAAAATGTGGCTCCCTCGAGGGAAAAACAAATTCTTCCGTGCATGTCCAGACTTGCTTCTTATTTAGTTCTCAGGCGCTCATGCAGTCCGGCTCGGAGCAAGCTAACTGCACTGTGGCGTCGTGGTTCAGCACAGGCCTTGTGAAGAGAGTAAGATCAAAAACTGTGATTTTTATTATACTTTAAACCTATTTATTATTATTTAAATCTATTTAAACAGTGGCTTCTAGATCGAGAGAGGTATTACTGCCACTCTATACAGCTCTGGGGCGCCCACAGCTGGAGTATTGTGCTCAGTTTTGGGCCCCTCATCACAGAAAGGATATAGTCAGGTTACAGTCAGTGCAGCGCAGGGCCACGAGGTTGGTGGCTGGTTTGCAGGGGAAGCTGTATGAGGCGAGACTGAGGGAACTGGGTCTCTTCAGCCTGGAGAAGAGGAGACTCAGAGGGGATCTGTTGGCGACATACAGGTACATGAGGGGGTGCCATGCGGAGGTGGGTTGTGAATTTTTCCCCCTTGTAGTGGAGGGCAGGATGTGCTCCAACGGAGCCACGCTCAGGTAACCAAGATTCAGGGTGGATGCTGGGAAGGACTTCCTGATGGTTGGGACCCTGAGGGTATGGAAAGGCTGAAGCCTCATCGGTGAGGTCATTCAAGGGTAGGCTGGACATACACATGGTGGGATGTCATGAGTGGAGCCAGCTGGAGGTCAGACTAGATGGCCCAAGAGATCCTTCTGACTCAGTCTGTTTCTATGTTGTATGTTTCTAAACCTGGTCAGTGGGCAGGGCCAGAATGGGTGAGTGGGCTTTGATGGACCCGGGGCAGAGCCTGGCAAATCTTTGCTAGGTCAGAGCAGGCCCAAACCAGGGGCAAGAGCAGGGCAGTCCCCCCCATCCCCCCGAAGCAGGCAATTTACAGAGAAAGCAGCAGTTTTGTTGTTTTTCAAGGTACCTGCACTCCGGTCTGGGACGTGTGTGTGGCGGGGTGGCCCTGTGGTCTTCCCCCTTGGAAGGTGGAACCTGGTGGATTTTGCCTGAGAACTGAGGCAGTCTGCAGACCTGGGGGACTTCAGAGGCGAGACCGGAAGGCCTTTGGCCTGTTGATGCAGCTTGCTTACAGGAAGACGCCACTTACAGGTCATCACAAGTGAGAATATGCGCCCACAGAAGCGGGCACCGGCCGGGTTCAGGCAGCGCCATTCATGGCTGAGCATCGGTGGAGTGGGGGAGGTCGTTAAGCCGTGGGTTACGCTGGAACAAGCTGTTGTGCCTGAACTCAGCCGAGATGAAAAGCGGCACTGAACATCTGGCAGTTCCCAACCCGACCCAACCACAAGGCGGTGGACAAGCCACGGTTTCTTCGTGGTGGACAAGCCACGGTTTGTTCACACAGCTCCGTTCAGACAACAGGAGGACCCACGTCTGAACCACAAGTTGCTTGACGAGTGGCTCCGCTCACGCAGAAGACTGCGCTTTGCGAGGAGGAGCGCCAGGCGACCCCACCTGGGTGCTTTTTGTATCACGGCAGGATAAAAACATTTTAAGAGAAGAGCCTTTAGGGCGCCGTCCAGGTCCAGCAGAGGTGCCCGTGACCCTCTGCTATTTTGTGCCAGCTGCAAGGGAGGATTTGAACACGGTCCCCAGCTCTGAGCACAGAGCCCTGTTGGGGCCTTGGCTCTGGGAATCTGAGAAACCCTGTGGCCCCCAGAGGCTGTGCAAGCCCCCCCCCCCATGGCTGTGCCAAAGCACACACCTCCCACCCCAAAATGCATGCCCGGCGCCAAACCGGAGCGAAGACATCCTGAATTACACCAGAGCAGGGAAAGCAGCTGGGCGACTTCTTTTATATTTTATATTTATTTTATATTGTTAATTTTAATTTTACACTGTTATTTTTGTATTTTATTGTGTTGTAAGCCGCCCCGAGGCTTCGGCAAGGGGCGGCATAGAAATGTTCTAATAAATAAAATTTGGCCCGCCCTAGAAGCCAGCGATTTCTGCTCTTCCTGACAGTGGGGCGGAGAGGGGGGCCGCCAGCCCTGCAGGGTCTTCCCGGGGCCGGCCGGCCGGCCAGGGCCCCTCTGTGGCAATGCAGACGAGCTGCGGGGGGGGGGGGCAGCCCTTCGGCCGCGTGGGGGTCCGTGTTTGCAGCAGAAAGGCTGGCTTGGGCCGCTCCCCTGGCCCAGAAGGTCTGGCCGGGCTGCGCGTTACGCAGCGCAGCCATTAATCTCTCCTCGCCGCACGTTCCCAGATGCCCCCAGCGCCCCGTCTCCGCCACCGAGACGAACCGCCTTTCCTGGCCAAATGCTCCCCAAATCGGCGTGGTTTTCACTCCTCCGCGCACAGGGAGAAGCAGTATCTGTATCTGCTGTGGGGGTGCCTGGAAGAGTTGACGGATTTGTTTTACGCGCAGTGAAATATATGCAGAAACGTATTGCTGGCATTTTTCCCGTCCGCTGAGACGGAGGCCAATTTGTAACCGTCCTTCGGAGAGATAAATCCATTAACGTTGCGGCAGGAGGCGGCATTTCGGCTCGGCCCCCTTGTCGAGAGCGGGGACTTATTTTCTGCCGATCCTCAGAAAAGTATCGCGCGTGGTAAAGCGAAGCTGCTTGGCTCTCTTCAGGGGCCTGAATGCAGTTTTTCTGCTCCGCAAAGCTGCAGAAGCAAACCTCTCCAAAGAAGAGGTTGCTAGAAATAAGTTTATTTATGCCTGTTCAACCAAACAAGCAAACTTGCCCGCCCAGGTGGGTAAAAAGCAAGCCAGCCATTTCTATATTGCTTTAAGTCTGTAGGATGTTGATGAACTTGAGAAAGTCAGATTTGCATCCTAGAGCAGACCAAGCGTTCGCAATATCCAAGATTTTTCTCTGGCTAAGGAAGGAGATATGTTTCTTGAAGCTCACGAGGCAGGTTAGAGGTACATCTTCCCTGGAAGAGCTGTTCTTAGTGCTATGGCCCACCTCACAGGGTTGTTGTGAGGATAAGAATGAGAGGAGGAGGAGAATTATGCAAGCCCCCTTGAGTTCCTTGGAAGGAAAATAGCAGGATATAGATATAATAAATAAATGGCCATTAATTCAACCATTTTCCAAGAAGTCTTGTCCGTTTATTTTTTTTACCCCCCTTTTTAAAAAAATATTGAAAAAACATAAATACAAGCATCATAATGTTAATAATATTACACACAAAAGCTCAACTAATGAATAAAAAAGGAAATAATACAGTGCCCCCATCCCCCAGGAGACCAATAATGCCTCCACTTTAATTCATATATTACAACAATTAATAAAAGGTGATATACTTCAGTCATATCCATATCCCCTCCAAAAATTCATATAATCCTTATTGGGCTTACAACCTTTACCTTCTATTAATACTGCTTTTACAAAATCTCCTCAAATTTCATTATTTTTATTTTATTTATTTATTATACTTCGGGGGATGAGGCATGGCTTCTCCCCAGGTGAGTTCTGAGTTTTCCTTTCCAGAGGTTCCATGAGACAACCCCCAGGTGACACTGTGACATCACCGAATGGCGGAAATGCCCCTGTCCATCCTTCGGCTTCATTCTGCCATTACCAAATAATACCAGATTTTCCTTGCTCTAAAAAGGGCCACGAAATGCTGGGAAAGCGATGGAGAGGCCCTAGAGACTGGCAACATTATGTGAAGCACCCACAAACTACGGTGAGCAAGGGGCACGATGAATGCCCCATGTAGAGAAATGCCCCATGTAGAGAAGCCCAGAATATATTTTGCTGGCATCAGGAAGCGCTCCGCGTCCTGCCTCCATCCAAACTGACCTTCAGGGAGGTCTGTGCATTTGGGGTGTTCTGCTCCCATGTGTAGCCACCCCCTCCGCCCGCCCACCCCTGCGGTGTGTCCCCCCAGCTCACTTTCGGTTTAGATCCCTTAGGGTCAGCTGCCGGCCTTCTTGACCAGCTGGGGCTGGTGGGAGCTGAAGTCCAAGGCATCAGGAGGGCCCCAGGTTGTTCCTCGGGTGGGGAGGGGGGAACAGGCTGGCGGAATGCTCTGCCCCACGGCGGATTCACCGCTTATCTGCGGGCGGCCTACGGTTGGGAAAGCCTCGTGGATGATCTCACTTTCCTCATGTGAGAGTCACCGATAAGGGAAGCTGTTCTGGACAATCGCACGCCTCCAGACAGCTTTTCCACCAGTCCCTGGGGGTGAAAGGGGCCTTTTCATTTGCAGGACGGCTTGTCTGCTGAGGAAAAGTGGGGAGGGGGCCGAGTCTGAGCTGCTGAGATGGACCGCTAGCCGTCTCACTCGCCGATGCTCTGCAGATGTGCTGAATGAGAGCCCGATCATCCCTCGCCGTGCTGGCTGAGGATAATGGGCATTGCAGCCCAACACATCTGGGAGTCTTCAGGCTTGGAAAAGCTGCCAGTTCCACCAGGAGCAACACTGAGAGCGAGAGACCCTGTTCAGGAATGCGCCTGCCAGCCAGTCCTGTGCCCGGCGCCCTCTCCCTTCAGCGGCTCTTGCCCCAGCCCAGGACTTCCTGCTGCTAGGAAGGGCCGTATGACCCCAGACTCTTCCAACCTGGGAAGAGTCCCCAGATCGGGGGCGGCTGGTGCAGAGCGCTGGCCGAGTGCTCCTAAAGGAAGTTCGTGCCGAACATGGCCAGCAGGCACCTCCGGAAACCCGTTTCTGCCCCATTGCATGGCAGAATGCCCTGTTTGCGTTCCTACGGCTCCACTTGCATCTTCCTAAGGAACGGATCCTATTTCTGGAGGTCCAGCTCTGCCTTCCTGGGAACAATTTTCATGCCTCCAGCGCTCTGCTCCAAGGCTTACGTCCACCCGCCCATTCCCAGCTTCGTGGAAGCTCTTCTCTCCGCTTGCCTGTCTGATTTCTGTCTCTCCGCCCTGCTAGTTCCGCCCCTTGCTCGTCTGAAGAGGTCAGGGCCAGCTGATAAGGGCTAGGAAGGCCTGTGTGAGAATGAAGCTTGCGCTCATTCCTGGCGCCAGGCAACATGTCTGCTCCCCCCGCCTCCCACAGCCAAGCTCCAGAGCGACTTTTCAAGGCAGCACCAAAGATGTGGGGCCGCCATCTCGGGGTGAGCCCCCGCCCTGTTCGGCATCCGCATCGGCCACGCGCTCCGAGGTGTGGGCACAACAGGAAGAGGCGAGCCGGAGGACTGGTTGCTCTGGCAAGGGCGGCCAGCGCTGCGGAGCGTCTCCGGCTTAGCCTTCAAGCGGGTGGAAAGGTTCAGGCCCAGTTTCTCCGCAGTTCCCTGCTTTTCATCTCCACCCGATGGCTTTGGTGAGGTCCCAGGCCGGGCCGTCTCAACAGCATGATGCGCCCTGGGCAAAGCAGTGTCCTGGGGCCCCTACGACAATGACAACTACTGTTAATTTTGGAAGTTTTCCAGTTTTCCAAGGGTTAACATACACAGATTAGTATGGGGCCCACGGGCAAGTGCCCATCGGGCCCACGCGTTCAGACGGCCCTGGTCCCAGGGTGCCGTCACGGCCACTGGTTCCAGGGCGAGTGCTCTCGGCTTTCCTCTGTTCCCTTGCAGACTGTTAGCTAGACAGAAAGTCAGCATTAAGTTTATTTATTTATTCATTTAAAACTTTTCTAGACCGGCTCTTACCATGGTCTCAGGACAGTTTAACAGTAAGACAATATAAAATAAAACAGAACACGGCATCCTAATAAAATTTCCAACCAACAATAAAACCCCAATTAAAACAATCAAATCTTAAAACTTTGGGAGAGTAAAAAGGTTTTAGCCTGGCACTGAGAAGAATGATGTGATGGCGCCAGGCGAACCTCTCTGGGGAGCTCTCAGTTCCCATTGCTGGGGAGCATGGGTAGGAGGGTGTTATTGTGCTTGTGAGCAGCCCTTAGTTGTCCGGACGCAAAAAATGGCATTTCCCACAGATTTCCTCCAATGTTGGGGTGGGGAGTGTATACAGTCCATTTTGTAATCTTTGTTTGTTTGTTTGGAGAGGGGAGAATTCCGCACCATGAATACCTCCTTTAAAGTTTAGATGAAAATCCAGAGTGGATACACCGCCCCACTCAAATTTATTTATTTGTTGGATTGATTTATTTCTATTCTGTCAATTAACCAAGACCAGCCTACACTGATTACGGCTCTTCCTTTATTCTTAAAGGAGCAACTTAATTTAGATCATTATTTTCCACCACCCAAAATGGGGCTGTAACAAACACAACCAGATTAAAAACAGCATCTTAGTTAAAACATGCATCAAGAGCTTTTGGTACAAGGCTGAGAATCACTTTTTCTACTCTCAGTTTTGTCATATCATTGGGATCTGAGCTGTATGCAAAGAAAGAACTCTTCTGCTTGCTTTTCTGCTACATGAACCTTAGGTGGCATTGTGCTACAGTGGAATAGCTCAAATGTGTGATGGGAAAACACCCCCGGTTTTTCTTGCTTTTATAATACCCCATTTTCCCAGGAAGGGTGCTCTAAGTAAACAGAAGTGAAACTGGAGAATCGCCACGTTGTCTAGAGAGCATGTAAACAAACATGAGTACCTTGGGTAGAAAAATTCGGAAACTCTGGCCATGCTGGCCAGGATTTATGGGCATTGCAGTCCAAGACCGGAGAAATACCTTTTGCTTATCCCTGCAACAGGCTTTTGTCTGTGGCAAGCCCCTTGGTTTCCCATCGGGGTCAAACTCGATGTGAGATGCTAAAGATTGATTATCACCCTAATTTCCACACTGCAATTGTTAGCAGAGCTTTTCCACACAAGGAATTTATTGTGCATGAGCTTCGCATGACGCACTCATCCTCCATGGCTTCTCCCAAGCTTCGCAAATGTTCTTGCTGCTTTCAGTAGCCTGAGGACATCCTGGCATGTGAACAGGGCCATGAAAAACTCAAGCAGTCCTGCAGTTTTGCTGTGCCACAGTGCCACCTAGTGGTTGTGTGATGGAACATACAGAAAGGCAGAGGAAAAAACCATGGCTGGAGGTACGGAAGCATGCACATACTGTTGTTGTTGTTGTTGTTGTTGTTGTTGTTGTTGTTGTTGTTATTATTATTATAACATTTCTATGCTGCCCCTTGCCGAAGCCTCGGGGCGGCTTACAACACAATAAAATAAAATACAAAACACTGTTCACGCCCAGAAGGGAGGGGAGGGGGAGTCGCGTTGGTTTACAGAGCCTCCATCTCTCTCACGGGTCTTCCGGTCCCTTTGAGACCAGGGCTGGAGTGCCTCTACTTGGTGTTGGGCGAACGAGACAGATTGGGGATTCTATTGGTGTACCGTGCACCTTTCTGCCCAGCAGTCTCCCTCTCTGAGCTGACAGAGACCGTCTCGGATCTGGTGTTGAGGACCCCCAGGATGTTGGTTCTGGGGGACTTCAATCTCCATGCCGAGTCTGGACTGACCGGGGCGGCTCAGGACTTCATGGCCTCTATGACGGCCATGGGCCTGTCTCAACACGTCACTGGCCCTACCCATGAACGTGGACACACTCTGGACCTGGTATTCACGACGGGGCGGGTAGAGGATGACCTGAGGGTGAAGAACTTATGTTTGACTCCCCTGTCATGGTCAGATCACCTCCTGGTGAGGTTTGTGCTCGAGAGCGGCCTCTCCCTCTATAAGAGTGCGGACCCGATTGTATGGGCCTGCCCCCGGAGCCGGATGGATCCGGATGGATTCCTGGGGGCCCTGGGGGAATTTCCGGCTGACAAGACTGGTGCTCCTGTCGAGGCTCTGGTCGAACTGTGGAACGGAGAGATGACCAGGGCTGTGGACACAATCGCTCCTAAGCGTCCTCTCCCACCGGGCAGAGTCCGCTCTTCCCCTTGGTATACACCTGAATTACGGGCGATGAAGCGAGTTGGGAGACGGCTAGAGCGTAGGTGGAGGAAATCACGGGATGAATCTGACCGAACACACTTGAGAGCCCACTATCGGGCCTATGCTGTGGCGGTGAAGGCGGCGAAAAAGAAGTTTTTTTCTGCTTCCATTGCCTCCTCACAATGCCGTCCAGCAGAGCTTTTTTGAGTGGTGCAAGGCCTGGTTCGCCTGGGTCCTAAGGAAGATCCGATGCCACCCTCAAAGGCCCGCTGTGACGACTTTGCCAGGCATTTCAGGGAGAAAATCGCTCAGATTCGTCACGAGCTGGACTCCACTAATGAATCAGAGGTCTCTGAGGAGTCGCCAATGCCACCGTCTGGTCCAAAATTACTGGAAGAATTTCAATTATTGCGGCCCAATGATGTGGACAAGGTGCTTGGAAGAGTACGTCCCACCACGTGCCTATTGGATCCTTGCCCGTCTTGGTTAATAAATAACTCCAAGCACGGGATTGGGACCTGGATTTTGGAAGTGGTTAACGCTTCTCTGAGGGAGGGTCGAGTGCCTGCCCCTTTAAAGGAGGCGGTAATACGACCGGTCCTGAAGAAAGTGTCACTGGATCCAGAGATGGCCACTAACTATAGACCTGTGGCCAACATCCCGTTTCTGGGCAAGGTGCTGGAGCGAGTGGTGGCGGGACAACTCCAAGCACTCTTGGAGGAAACTGATTATCTGGATCCTTTTCAGTCCGGCTTCAGACCCGGGTACAGTACTGAATCTGCCTTGGTCGCCCTGTACGACGACCTGTGCAGGGAGAAGGACAGGGGGAGTACATCCCTGTTGGTTCTTCTGGACCTCTCGGCGGCTTTCGATACCATCGACCATGGTATCCTTCTGGATAGACTTGCGGGATTGGGGGTTGGAGGCACTGCTTTGCAGTGGTTCCGCTCCTATCTCGACGGTCGATTCCAGAAGGTAGTGCTGGGGGACCATGTCTCTACGTCATGGCAGCTATGCCATGGGGTACCACAGGGCTCCATTCTGTCCCCTCTGCTATTTAACATCTATATGAAACCGCTGGGAGAGGTCATCAGGAGGTGTGGGCTGCGGAATCATCAATACGCTGATGATACCCAGCTTTACCTCTCATTCTCCACTAATCCAGGTGAGGCAGTGGCTGTGCTGAACCGGTGCTTGGCCGAGGTAAGGGAATGGATGAGGGCCAATAAACTGAAACTCAACCCAGACAAGACGGAGGTCCTGTTGGTTGGCGGATCGGGTTTCGGAGAGGGTGGATTTGACCTGGTCCTGAATGGTGCAACACTCCCTCTTAGGGATAAGGTCCGCAGCTTAGGTGTACTCCTCGACCCGGAGCTTTCTTTGGAAGCTCAGGTGACAGCGGTAGCGAGGAACGCCTTCCTTCAGCTTCGGCTGATTAATCAGCTGCGCCCCTACCTGGAATACGACTGCCTGGCGACGGTGACACACGCGCTGGTGACTTCCCGCCTAGACTTCTGTAACGCGCTTTACGTGGGGCTTCCCCTGAAGACAGTCCGAACACTTCAATTGGTGCAAAATAGAGCTGCCAGGTTGCTGACGGGGACGGGGCGTTATGCTCACATGACTCCAGTCCTCCATCAGCTTCACTGGCTTCCCATTGAAGCCCGGGCCCAATTCAAGGTGTTGATTATGACCTACAAAGCCCTAAACGGCTTGGGTCCTAGCTACCTGAACGAGCGCTTACGTCCGTATATGCCCGACCGCCCTTTGAGATCTGCGGGAGAGTCCCTTCTCCGGGAACCCTCCATGAAAGAAATTAGGAGAGTAAGTACCCGGAGGAGGGCTTTCTCTGCGGTGGCGCCCAACCTATGGAATTCACTCCCCAAAGAGGTCCGCCTGGCACCGTCGTTACTGGTTTTTCGGCGCCAGGTAAAGACCTTTTTATTTAAACATCATTTCAATTGTTAAAACATATGATCTGGCCAGGGCAACTTCTTCTTCCTTCTCTTTCTCCTCCTATATTTTTATTTTATACTGATAATTTTAATTTTGTATTTGTAAATGCATTTTTTGTATTGTTATATTTAATGGTAATTTATTATGTACTATTGTATTTCAGTTGTATTTTATCATGTTGTAAGCCGCCCCGAGGTTTCGGCAAGGGGCGGCATAGAAATGTTATAATAATAATAATAATAATAATAATAATAATAATAACATTGAAACATAGAAGCTGAGCTTGGAAGCAGAAACCTTAAGAAAGCAGCAGGCTAAAAACCTTGGGCAGAGGAGCTCTTAAACTCTGGCAAACACTGGGGCTTCATTTTACTTAAGTACTCTATGCACAAGAGCCATTGGGGTTTTCCTGGTGAGCCTAGGATTGTTGGAGAAATCCAAGACAGAGTCCAAATATTTTGGCTTTCCACCCAGGGGTTCTGTGGCAGAATAGTATTTTCCAAGGTCATGTGGACCTGCAGACCATTTATTTTACTTTCTTGAATTGTATGCATATTTAGTTCTATTAAAATGCAAAAAATTGCTGGGAAATATTCTAAGACGTGGCATTAAAAACAAGGACATGCCTACAACTCTGTGCCTCTGATCGCTCTGCATGCTGGCTGGGTAGAAATCCTTTGCATGCACTTTCTGCTCATTGTCTGCCCAGTGAGATAGAAAAATGCACCAACTGTTGGCAGTGAATAGTCTGTCCACTGCAGCAGTGAGTGTAATGGAAGAAGCCCGGGCATTTGCAAAATTTGCCCACCTTTGCTGCAAGGTGGAGATAGAAGCATAGAACAGAGTAAGTCAGAAGGAGTCTCCTGGGTCATCTAGTCTGACCTCCAGCTCCAGCCAGCTCCACTCATGACATGCCCACCATGTGCATGTCCAGCCTGTCCTTGAACACCCTCACCGATGGGGCCTCAACCGCCTCCCAGGGAAGCCCATTCCACACCCTGGGGGTCCCGACTGTCCGGAAGTGCTTCCTGGCATCCAAATGGAACCTTGGTTCCCTGAGCTTTGCTCCTTTGGAGCGCGTCCTGCCTTCCTCTGCAGGGGAGAACAGGCCTCTACCCACCTCCGTGTGACACCCCTCACTTACCTGTATGTCGCCAACAGGTCCCCTCGGACTGTCCCCTTCTCCAGGCTGAAGAGACCCAGTTCCCTCAGTCCCGCCTCATACGGCATCCCCTGCAAACCGGCCACCAACCTTGTGGCCCTGCGCTGCACTGACTCCAACCTGGCTCTAACCTGGCAGACGAGGTGAACCAGAGAGCCGGAGCACAAGCAAGGGAGCCACAAGGACGGCCCGTGTTGCTGCGGCCAAGAGCAGAGCCGGGCAGGGAGGCCTCCCATGCGGGTCCCTAGGCCATCTGGCTGCACTGCACCCCTGCCCCTCGGGGGTCCCCCCCAAGCCACCAACCTCGTGGCCCTTCGCTGCACTGACTCCAACCTTGCCATATCCCTCTTGTAATGTGGAGCCCAGAACTGAACACAGCACTCCAGTTGTGGGTGCACCAGAGTCGTGCAGAGTGGGAGATGCCTGGCGGCTGCTCTGGGCCACCGCAAAGTGCAGCTGCCGGGAGCTGCCCCTTTGCAGCATGCCCTTCCTTTGCCGAAGGAGCTGCACTAGTGTATCCTGGCCTGGTGACAGCGTATAACGCTCTAGACAACTGGGTGCCGTGGTACTCGAGAGACTGCCTCCAGGCTGACCAGGATGTCTGGTCACCACAGTCGTCGGATGCCAAGCACCTGCGGCCCGCCTGGCTGCCTCCAGGAGCAGGGACTTCTTTGTGGTGGCTCCATTCCTTTGGCACCTCCTGCCGCTGGAGGTCAGGCAGGCATGGGCACTGCCCCGATCTCGGTGCTTCTTGAAGGTGTCCTTGTTCTAGGTGGCTTTCCTTGCTGATCAGCTATGGCTTTAATCTTATTTTTGAAATATTTTAAAATTAAAAAAGAACATATGGAAAGGAGGAGAAGAATAGAAGATTTGTTCTATTATTTGTATAAAAGGAATTTTAAAAAGGTGGGAGGGAATGAATCTCGTATGAACTGACCCTTAAGAGCTTGTGCTAAGGTAATTGCCTCGCGACAGTGACACACGCGCTGGTGACTTCCCGTCTGGACTTCTGCAACGCGCTCTACGTGGGGCTCCCCTTGAAGACGGTCCGGATACTTCAATTGGTTCAAAATAGAGCTGCCAGGCTGCTGACGGGGACGGGGTGTTATGGTCACATGACTCCAGTCCTCCATCAGCTTCACTGGCTCCCCATTGAAGTCCGGGCCCAATTCAAGGTGTTGGTGATGACCTATAAAGCCCTAAACGGCTTGGGTCCTGGCTACCTGAAGGAGTGCTTACATCCATATACGCCCACCCACCCCCTGAGATCTGCGGGAGAGGCCCTTCTCCGGGAACCCTCCGTGAAGGAAATTAGGAGGGTGAGGTCCCAGAGGAGGGCCTTCTCTGCGGTGGCGCCCAATCTATGGAATGCGCTCCCCAGAGAGGTCCGCCTGGCGCCGTCGTTATTTGTTTTTCGGCGCCAGGCGAAGACCTTTTTATTTAAGCGGCATTTTAATTGTTAATATTATTGGATTTTATCTGGCCAGGGCGGCTTATTTTATATTGGTATTTTTGTATTTTTAACTTGATGTTTATATTTTTTAATTTAATGTTATAATTATTTTTTAACTTATTGTTGTAAGCCGCCCCGAGGCTTCGGCGAATGGGGCGGCATAAAAATGTTTTAATAAATAAATAAATAAATAATTGCACCTGTGTGTAGAGAAGGAGAGCTGAATGGATATATTTTGTTGTAGTTCGCATGATTCTGGCCCTCCGTTCCCAGACGTTTTTTTATTGCTTGATCTGTGTGGTGCTTTTGTTTTTCTGTCACTGAAAGAATCTCAGTTTGGAGAAGCAATTCATCTGAGCACAGGTGCTTGGCCTGGCATGAATACGGACCAGGCAGAAAGAAAGCGGCCGCCAGTTGGATGATGGCTGGTGAATCCTGGGTGGAAACTGGGTGAATACTACCCCCTGCTGGCACAAAACTCTCTCCTGTTCACTCTGTGTAGAAATACTGAACAAGCATTTCAGAGAAGTCTCAAATGCAAAAAAGCCCCTCAAATCGCGTTTATTTTTGCCCGACCGGAAGACACTTAGACGAGCAAAGAAATTCAGAAGGATACACTTGTGCAAACCTTGAAAATCAAATCCACCAGGTATTTTTCGACAGAACTTCTTCAGCTCATGTTAAAATTACTTTGAAATGCCCAGTTTATTGAAAGATGCAGTCAAAACGTGCATGATTTGGATGTGGCTTCCTTTCGCCCAGTTTGGGGGCATTACCCGGGTCTCCCTCGAGGCTCGGTGTGCTTCCTGGTCCAACGCAACCCCGGCCGGCCCCCTTCACTTGCAGCAGAGTTGCCGCCTGTTGGTGCAAGTGCCGATCGACCTTTCGTTGTGGAAGCAAATTCTCCGGCAGTGGCCATGATGGTTGTGGCACTCCAGACTGTCATAAAGATCCCCCATCGCTGTTTGGCGGAAAAAGGCTCTGTTTAGGATGAAAGGGCATCAGGGCTGCTGTTGCACCAAACTTTCTCTCAGTATTGCAATGCCTGGATAACTCCAGCTGTGCATGACCTTGCTCATTTTCCCGTTGCATTTTCCCTGTCCTTTTATTCCAGAATTTTCATGGCCAGATTATTCTGATTTTTCTTCCTATGTTGTGCAGGGTCACCTGGGTTTGTCCCCGCTTTCCTGGAGGGTGTGGCTAAAAGTTCCCAAAACTAAGATCACCAATATCATTTGAGGGAGGTGGGAATCCACTGTTGGCTTGAATTATGGTGCTAAAGGGTTTTTCCCCACCGTTTTCCCTAGGTTTTTCATCAGAGGTTGAATAAACTGTTGAAACATTCCTTGTCTCATTTTTTAAATATGCAAAGCTCTGCAGTAGCAAACACCAAAACTTACCTGCTTTGTATCAGAAACAAGTAACTGTGAATTTTAACGTATCCTTGCATCCCACCATTGGTTGGAAGAACATAAATTGAAAAGCATTGCTGCGGCTAAAGGCTTTGCATTTAATCTGACTTCACTGCAATATTCCTTTCCTGCTCTGAGTGCTCATTAAAAAAGAACAGTTTTAATTTATTTTTGTAGTCTGTAAGTAGGTGAATTTTAAAACTTTCTAACACCCCAGGGGACCTTGGGCCACTATTTAGCACCCTATGTCTGCCTATGCCTTGGTTCCCAACGTTTTTGTGATCGATATTTTTACCCTTTTAAAAAATATTCTAATCTGGTTCGGCACACCTCTGCATTTGTGGAGAGAATCAATTCTCACTGTTAGATTGGAGGAAGTTTGCACCTTAATTTCACCCTCTTTCCCAAATCCTTGCCCAGTTCTCTTTTCACCACCAAGCATTTCAGAGAAGTCTCAAATGCAAAAAGGTCCTTCCAAATTGCGTTTATTTTTGCCCAACCGGAAGACACTTAGGCACCATTTCCTGGCCATCCTTCATGCCATCTCCCCCCCGCTTCTGCGGAGCCCCCGGTTCTATCCGCATGGGCTGTGCTAGAGTAGAGAATAAAGTACTCCTGAATGTAAGATGCTACTTTTGGGGGCGTTCTGCATTCACGGAGCGGAAGGGAGCCAGCACAAGTGTGGGGAGGATTCGAAGTTTGGCTGCCAAAGAGCTCCGTCCGTAGGCAGTTCCTTGTTCCAGCTGCCATCTTGCTCACAGAGCCTAAGGCGGTTCAAGAGAAGAACATTCCCTCTTTCACTGGTTTTACTAGCATAAGGAATATGGTGTCTGGAACTCAGTTGAATTTATTGCATTCCATATTAATCTTACTGATCTCTTATCAGATCTATTAAGATGATAGATTTGCCCTATTAACATAGATTAGATCTATTAAGTTGGTCTATTATGAAGATCTGTTATTGAACTATGGAATTCTCTCCCCAGAGAGGTGCACCTGGGGTCGTCATTATATGTTTTTCGGCGCCAGGTCAAGACCTTATTATTTGGCCAATATTTTAACACATAGTAATTTAATTTATTTTAAATGATGCTCAGTGTGGAATAGTTAATTTATCTTATTTTATTGTGATCTGAAATAATGTAAGCCGTCCAGAGACAACAGTAATGGACAGCATACCAATTTTTAAATAAATAAAAAATAAAAAAATAATAAAAACTTACTACATCGGCAACCTTTTGCCTGTAAGTGTAGCTGGGGTTTTTTTTTGGGGGGGGGAGGGGCAATTCCTGCCTTCTCCTGCATCATGTAACTACTGTGAGTGCTTATTTTCATGCACACTTGTGTATCTGTCCTCAGTCTGCCCCTGCATCACCTCTTCTTTTTATTATATTTATTACTTATGTATCACATTTGTATGTTGCCCCGTAGCTGGAGGCTCTCCAGGGCTAGAAGATGGGACAAAGAGCAGAGACGTTCCCTTGGAGACCCCCAGAAATTCTCGCTGTCCTAGATGTTTGGAGGGAGCAGAAAATACAGGAACGGCTCCATTCCAGCCACCGAAACACTGGCTACTTCGAGGTTGTGGTTCATACGTGCTCAGCCAGGGCCGCTGGCGTTCCGCAGTGTAATGCCGACCAGAACCCCAGGGTGTGAGGCTGGAGTCCCCCAGAGAGAGAAACCCCAGTGCAAAGCTGGGGGATCACAGAACCAGCCGCTCCTGCTTTGAAGAGCTGCACAGTATCCCAAGAGGGGATGCCATAATTCTACCCGCCACCCCAAGAGTTGTGAGCAGGGTAAGAGTTGTAAGAATTGGTGCCGATGAGTTGGTGGCAGGTAACTTTTCTCCATATTTCTCTCCTGAATGCAGCTGGGAGTGGCGGAGGAGCTGGGAGCTGTGCCTCCAGGAGGCCGGGTTGCCTCGCTAGCCTGCTCTCCTGGAGGGGCCACCCTGGGCCGAATGGTCAGCAGGCGCAGGTGTCCACCCTTTGCGGGCGGGACGGTCATGTTGGCAGAAGAGCACTGCCTTCTCTGGTGGGGATGCGGTGGAGAAAATCCTGGGAGCAGCAGCAGCAGCAGCAGCTGGAAGCAGCAACACTGAGAGAGGTTTCAGACAATGGCAGTGATCTTCCAGCCAACTCTGGCTTGTGCCGTGCAGGGAAACGCAGCCACTCTTGTCTTCTTGCCCTGGAAACCCTGTGATGAAACACCCCAGAATGGAACAGGCGATGGTGCCAGCAGATGAGGCCTCTGAGGCTGGAAGGGACTCGACGTCCTCCCGGGGAAGGGGACTGGGCAGGTGCAAACCGCACTGTCACTAACAATGCTGTTAGACCCACGTTGTCTAGTAGCCAAGAGGAGCAGAGATGAAAGGAAAGTCCAGCCGGCACCACATACAGAATCGGAAGGTGGAACGTGAGAGGTATGAATCCAGGCAGACTGGAAACCGTGAAGCAGGAGATGCAAGGGCTGAACGTCCCGCCCCTTCAAGGCTGTCCCTTTTCAGGCAGCCAAACACCAAATGCTTTACTCTGCAAATGACAGGCTTGGAAGAAACGGAGTGGCTCTAATTCTGAGGCAGGAGGCTGCCTGGAATGAGGAGACCAGCTTCCCTTCCTCTGGAAGTGCAGAGCTCCTGAAGACAGAGGCCTCGTGACTTTCCCACTCTGCCCAATCTCTGCACATATACATCTCCCAATATGAACCGTGGGCCTCTGGGGTCATTTCTCTGTCGTTCGGGGGGAGATGGCAAAAAAGCTGTTGTTGCAAAAGATCCCCAGCTTCCCAGATCCATCCATCATCTGAAACAAGAAAGTATATTGCAGTGAACCTCACGAAAACACCAAACTATATATTCCCACTAAGAACATGTCATCACCCAGCACACCACCCAGGGCTGTCCGTTCCTGCACGTGTGATTAGATACACGGGTGGAATACTTACTTCTCGGATGCAGCCGAGCTGTACTGTACCCCAAACGGAGCCTCGGGTGCAAGGCATGTTTCGAGAAAGACTTCAGCAGCCGCCGATCTTCCAGCACTGCATGGTTCCACGGCTGTTTTGTAGGGGGCTGTGATTGACCCCTTTCTGCAGTCATGGGATGGAGCATTACAGCCACTTTCTCTGGAGAGCAAGGCAGCAATTCTTCTTCCACAAGCCCAAAGAATTTCACCCCACATGGCTGCGCTGAAGCCACTTCTTGGCATCGCACGCCTATAGTGGGAAAACTTCTCCCAGGTCTGGCTTCGGGGGCAAAGCAGCGCTGTCAGAAAACCGTCAGGATTCTCAAGACTCGCGGCACAGGGCATGTTCATTCGGGTTGCTTCTGTAAAGGATCGGGGCCTCTGCTGTTTCATAGCCTCCCTCTCAACGCATGGGTCTCCCCAAAGAGCAAAGATGCAGCAATCAACAGCTACTGCTACGGCTGGGATGTAAGAAAGCACGTCGGAGGAGACCCATGGGCAGCTGTTGCTTTGCGCGAGGGAAAGAACAGCAACAAGGGCCTGTAGACAAGCCGCTGTGCACCTACAAGGCCATCCCAAAATGGCCAAAATCAAGTGAAGGGGTGTGTGGCCAGGCCAAGTGGACTAGAGAATGGGACATGGGGAATTAGTTGGAGGGGGCGACTCCGACCCATCGCATGAGGGGGTGTGTGCGTGTTGCAGGAAGACGGCACGGAATCCGTGGCTGTGCAGACACAGGGGCTGCATGTGCCATCAGTGAGGAATGCAGGACGCGGACACCATGATGAGAGCTTAAGGCAATGAGTGTCCTTGTAGATTCCCAGCCCCCCATCCCTGCAGGTGGTACAGGCAGAATGGATTTTGCCACTTCAGACTGAGAGGGGGTGCAGAATGAATCGTGCTTTTAATGCCTCCGCTGTAAGAATAGGTAGAACTAAAATCCGTGTTCACTGCCGGTAGAAAGCTAGTGCAGTAGCTAGAAACATTTTCCTTGCTCGTTCCTTTTCCTGCTCTGAGTTTTGGGTCTTTTTAGGTGTAGGGGGATATTCCCCAGTGTCACCTCCCGTCTGCAACCTGAAGTGGTACAGTCCAATATACTATTTCAGGACTGTAGCACCTCAGTCCATTGCCTGTGTAGATCAAGGACGATTTCTTAGGTCAATTTGCTTTCTCACCACATCACCTCCTAGCATTTTTTGGTCAGTTATGGAAAAATGAAATGAAATGAAATAATAAAATAAAATTCCATAGCTTTATTGGGTTGATGATGGTAGAGGTTGTGGGGAAAAGCCTGAAGTACATGAGCATAGGACCTGGCAAGATAAAACTCCTTTTTAAAAGGTTTACATTTAATTAATAGACTTATCCTATGCATATTTCTCCAAACAAATTTCATGTACATCTATCACGAGTTCCCTCCAACTCACCATTTGAATAATGCCGCAGGTGTGTACGGAATGCTGAATTATGCATTTTAAATTTAATTTAAAAGTGATGTAAACTGCTGACTGTTTTAAGATTGTAAGATGATGGGAGAGCAGTTTAGGAGTTGCAAAGAAGCAGGCGCCCCTACAATGCTTGGGTGGCCATGGGATTCCTCGAAGTCTCGGCTCCTGGACCCTGGAGTCTCCCAAGAACATAGGAACACGAGAAGATCAGGCCAAGGGTCCATCAAGACCAGCGTTATGTTCACGCGGCCCACGGAAAACCCGCAAGTGGTGTCCAAGTGCCACAGCACCTCTGGCCCATGTTCCCCAGCAGCCAGTGTACAAAGACACATTGCCTCTGATGCCGTCAGTACAAATAGCCCTGGAGAGACCCCCGCCCCGAGCCACCCCATGTCTGTCTGGCACCCTTCAAAGACCCCAGGTGCGAGCGTTTCTCCACACCCACACGCCATTTTAAACTCCGCTGTCATATCCCCCTTTATTTGATTTTTTCCTAAGTAATCAGTCCGAGCTGTGGTTGCTACTCCTCGCTGGGGAGCTGCCTGGACTATTTTCACTGCCTTCTCTGAACTTTTCCCATCCTTAACATCCCCTTTCAGGTCAGGAGACCAGAACTGAGCGCAACAGTCCAAACGCAGGAGCGCCGAAGATCTATCTGGACCGGGCGAGTAAGACCCACGCAGATCTCTTTCCTGTTCTGCTCCTGAAGACGCCCGCGTGGAGTCCGCCTTCTTCGGAGCTGGGATGTCTCGCCCCAACAATGCATTTCTCGGCGCTTGCTTACATCAAACGGAGCTGTCATTTCGCGGCTCGTTCATCAGCAAACTTGGCCGTTATTTATTTATGAATGAATGAATGAATGAGACTTCTATGCCGCCCCATCCGCCGAAGCCTTGGGGCGGCTCACATCCATAAATAAACTTCCATAGAATAATATAAAGGAACAGTATAAATTAAGTCGCCCCGGCCAAAGCGCTTCGCCGCTTACTCCTAGCTCGGGGTCCTGGCGAGGACAGGGCTCCGTTCCGACGCAGAGCGCGGAGGGAGGCAAACCCTCGGAGCTGCCCCCTTGCAGCTGGCGGGGAAAGAACAGCTGCCCCGCGCCACCACTGGGGGAAAGGGGGGCGTGCGCAGGGGGGGGGCCTACGCGGCTCCCCATCGGCCTCCGCGCCCCCCCCCCCGGTGTAGCGTCCAGACGCCACGCACGGCGGGGGCGCAGGGGGCCGAGGCTGCACGGCGCCGCCGCGGGCCGTTTGGAGAGGTGCGCGCACCGAGGGCGCGCCTTGCGAGAGAGCGAGCGAGCCCTGCGTCCGGGCGAGCATGCGCGCTCTCTGCCCGCCGACAGCTGGGAAAGCCCGAGGCCGCTGCTTGCATGGTGGGGAATTAGCTCAAATGGTAGAGCGCTCGCTTAGCATGCGAGAGGTAGCGGGATCGATGCCCGCATTCTCCAGGAGCTGTTTTTTTGTGGAGAGCCAGGAAGAAGAAGAATGAATGATAATACGAAGAGAGCCGTCGCCTTTGATTGATGTTCACTCTGGGATGAGCCAAGCGTGTTTTTTGCTGATCATCAGGCTCAGAGTTTGAGTGCACGGGGATTTTCTGGCTTATTAGTGATCAACGTTATTTATGTGATATTTTATATTACAAGCCGTCCTGAGGCGTTTCTGCGAATAGGACGGCATATACATATTTTAAATAAATGCATAAATCCATTCCCGAGGCCGCCGGCTCTGGGTCTCAGCCCGGCGTGGCCGGCCCGCCCTCCCCCGGCCCGGCGTCTCCGTCGCGCCCCGCGAAGGCGCCTCTGCGCGGCCCGGGCTCCGGCTCCGACTCCGCCGAGGCCGGGCACGGCCTGTCCCGGCGGGGGCGCAGGGCTGCGGGCCCCAAGGCCCACGACGGGCTCGGCGGAGGAGCCCCCGGCTGCACAGAGGCCGCCGCCCCCGTCTCGCGCGCGGAGGGCAGAGCTGCGCGGGCCGGCCGGGCACCTCCGCTCGAGCGCGCATCTCGCCCCTGCCCCTGGCCCTGCCCCTGGCCCTGGCCCTGGCCCAGGACGCGAGCGCAGCCCAGAGCAAGGCGGCGGGCGCTCCGCGAACGAGCCGGCGCCTGCCTCGCGGAGCTGAGCTGCGCACCCACCCTCCGCTAAGCAGGATCGGTCCGCTTCCCAAGCCGCGGGCGCAGCGCGGGGGACGCGGGGGCTCCGCTCGCGCAGCGCGGGTGTGGGCAGCGCGTGGGGTGCGCGCAAGCCGGCCTTGCCCGTCTGGCCTGCGCAACGGCTGGACTTTGCTTCCCCCTGGATGCACAGACAAACGCTGAAAAGGGGGGCAGAGAGAAAGCAGCCGTTTTCCCATTTCCATCTGTCCTGGGAAACCAACCCCATTTAGTGCCTCCTCTGCCTAAAGTAGATGAAGCTCAAATCCTTTGGCCACCTGATGAGAAGGAAGGACTCCCTGGAGAAGAGCCTGATGCTGGGAACAATGGATGGCAAAAGAAGGAGGGGAGGGCAGAGGATGAGGGGGCTGGATGGGGTCACTGAAGCAGTTGGTGTGAGCTTAGGTGGACTCCGGGGGATGGTGGAGGACAGGAAGGCCTGGAGGAATGTTGTCCATGAGGTCGCGATGGGTCGGACACGACTTTGCGACTAACAACAACAACTACCTAAAGTGCTTCCATCTAAACTGGTTGCTACAGGGCTTTGCATTTATAAGAAACTCTGCCTATATTAATTTGTTTTCCTCTTCCTTCCACTTTCATTTTTCCTTTTGTGCTGTGCCATTTATACTGCAAGCCTAATGTAAGGCCAGCCTTCTATTTTGTGATCTTATGTAGACCACTCTGGGGGGGGGGGGGCTTTGAGGGTGAAGAGTGGGGCAAGTTTACTCCAAATAATAAAAATAATTCCAAGTGGTTTAAACAGGTTCCGTGAGCGGTGCCTCTCTTTTATCGGCCTGTATTAAGCTGCTCTTCTTCCTTGCTCTTTTTAAATGTTCAGCACACAAAACAAAAATGCATTTCAGAAATGCGGTGAAATGAAAGTCGGATCAGCACTGTTCTGCAGGAGCTCCGAGCCAGATGTGCGGGCTGTTTCCAGCTGTTGTGTGTGCCTTTCCCCAGCTGCCCAGGGCCTGGATGCAAGGGAGCCTGCCTGTTCCATGGAGGAGGAGGAGGGAGCCAGGATATTGCCCCGAGCTGCCTCGCTCCCCAGGTGAGGGTCTTCCACACCCCACGGCCTCTGGCCTTCGGTGCAGCTCCAGAGAAGCCAACCTCTCCAGCGGAACTAAAAATCCAGCCAGAGCTGCAGCAGCGACCGCCCGCCCGCCCTGCTTATGCCCGCGCTGGTTAATTCTGGGGGAAATGGGAGAACGGAACCCACTGCAAGGCACGCTTTGCCTAGCTCTTTTGGCTCCGGAGGTCGGCAAGAGCGAGAGGGCGCTCCTGGGCTCTTTGCCCCCTCTCTGTCGCACCTGTGTTTCTCACCTGGGGCAGACCGGTAGAGGAGGAGGAGGAGGAGAAGTGCACAGAGCAAGGTCGAGATCTTCATGCTTCCTTCGAAGGAGCGCAATGAGGTCTCGGCGAGGGAGAAGCCGGGGGGGCGAAGCCTTAGACGGCCGCAAAGCAACAGAGCTGAAGAAACTCTGCATTCGTAGATGGTCGGAGGTTGGGAAACCTTCCCCACGGTGGACAGGTGCTGGACACCTCGGCACCGTCAATGCACGCCAACACCCCCTGTTGTGACGTGCTCTTGTTGTGAGGTAAAGGTCACCTGAGGCCTGCTGCAGAGAGGAGGAGGAGGTGTATTGTGGGATGGCGTCAAGCAAGCCTGGGCTTCCCTCCCTTGATGCGTGTTGCTCTGTTTTGCACCAAGTGACCCTTGAGCTGAACTCTGCGGCTGAACAATTAGCCCATGGGAGGATTTCTGTAGGCGATTTATTTCAAGCACTTCAGTCACAGGAGGGTAACGCAATCCATAAAAATCATGATGACTTATTAGTTTAAAAAGTGCTCTTTTGCAATTTAAGACAACTGATTAACAGAAGAAAGTGAGCTAAAAAGAATAGCACAACAGCAAGCTAATGCACAGTGTAGATTTGTGATCCTTGTCTCTCAATCCTGCTCTAAAGTTCTTTGAAATAGCATGGCTTGTGCTGGGCTCCTGCAAGAGAGAACCTTGGAAACCGGGGGGCCACTACTGCGCAGTCTTTGCTGCTCGGAACCACCAGCCTGCCCTCTAATGTGGGTACAGCATGGAGCAGCATCTTGGACGATAAGCGAATCAGCAAGGCCTGTTCACGGGGAAGCAGTTGGTCCTTTGGGGTCATTTATTTATTTATTATTTATTTATTAAGACATTTTTATGCCGCCCCATTCGCCGAAGCTTCGGGGCGGCTTACAACATTAAGTTAAAATACAAATACATTAAGTTAAAATACAAACATTAAGTTATACCCTTAAATTAAAACGTTTGTAAAGTGCAGACATAAAGTTAAAACACAAAAATAACAATATAAAATAAGTCGCCCTGGCCAGATAAAATCCAATAATATTAACAATTAAAATGACGCTTAAATAAAAAGGTCTTAGCCTGGCGCCGAAAAACAAATAACGACGGCGCCAGGCGGACCTCTCTGGGGAGCGCATTCCATAGATTGGGCGCCACCGCAGAGAAGGCCCTCCTCCGGGTGCTCACCCTCCTAATATCCTTCACGGAGGGTTCCCGGAGAAGGGCCTCTCCCGCAGATCTCAAGGGGTGGGCGGGCATATATTTGAAAACGTAAAGTTCAAGCAGCACTTGGAATGGCACCAGGAGATGGACTGATGAACCCATGATCCAGATAAACCATCTTGGGTTTGTCGTCATGGTTTCATGTGGCAGGAACCAGTCAGGAAATTTCCTGCCACATATTATCTGAACAGGTTTTTTTCCCCTAGATTAGTCTTTAAGTGTATTGTTCTGTGGTCTACTGGGAGATCACAGTACAGTAACCACAACCAGGAATTCCTTAAGTAGGAATTCTGCTTTCTTTAACAGCAGCAAGTTTAACACTTCCTAGGAGTCAGTGGAAGTGATGTGACAAGAGATGCTGTCGTAATGGACTGCTAGCCCTGGAGGATCCAGAAACATTTCTACACAAGGCCTTAATTGCGTGCTCATGATGTGTTATTCATGGCCATTTACGCATTCTTTAGGTGAGGCTGCGATATTCCAGTTTTCCTTCTGTTTTTGTCTTTTGTTTTAAAGAGCACTTCCTCTTGTTTTAGGACAGGGAAACAGAGGCTATTATTTCTGAAAGCAAAGAACTATTTGTACTTCTGTGCTATTCCACTGTGGTGCAGAGGATGTATAGCTGGAGTGCAAGAAAGGAAAAACTCTTTGTCTCGCGCTCGATTCTCAGTTCTGTGACAACCCAGAAAGTAAATACAGGGATTAACAGCTTTGTGCAAAACAGCTTTAGGAAGCTGGATCTGAACCTTAAGAGGAATGTCATTGTGTCCAGAAAATGACTTAACCCCTATGCTAAGATGTTCGGGACTTCTTCATTTTATTTGGGTTGAACGTCCATTTATTCGCTCTTACAGGATCCATCACTGGATCCAGGTATCACCGGAGATTTTTAGCCACCTCCTCTTGACCCACCAGTGTTGCCAGGGTGGTGCCCACATACTGGTTGTGCCAACTCCATAGCCCCCAATTATCTCTCTCAATGGTTCCGTGAACAGCGTGGGGATAGGAAAGGACCAGGATAAGGGAGGACAGGGGCTGCTCTTTGGGCACCGTGGAGTGCTTTCAGATTCTCGGTTCTGTATTGAGGAAGCTTTGGGGAGTTAGTGATCCGCCGCTGATCAATGCACTTAAAACAAAGCATGTTTCGGCAGTTGTTTAAGGCAAATTAATGCGGGTTTTGTCCTAACCAGAATCAGCAAATGTTTCGATCCAGTTTTGTGTGTAGGAATATACTTAGAATCATGGAATCATAGAACAGTAGAGTTGGAAGGGGCCACGAATGCCATCAGGTCCAACCCCCTGCTGTTGCAGGACACCAGTTCACACCATCCCACTCAGAGGGCTGCCCAGTTTCGCCCTGCATGCCTCCAGTGTGGGAGAGCCCCCCACCTCTCCGGGCAGCTGGTCCCACTGCCCTTTTGCTCTGACAGTAAGGAAGCTTCTCCTGATGTCCAGCCTGAATCTGGGTTGTTGCAGCTTGACTTGATTCTTCCGTGTCCTGCGCTCCGGCATCAGCAAGAAGAGACCTTGACCTTCCTCTTTGGAACAGCCTTTGAGGTGCTTCTGGAGGGACACCATGTCCCCCTCAGCCTCCTCTTCTCAGGGCTGAACGTGGCCCGTTCCCTCCATCTCTCCTCCGTTGCGCTTGTTGTATGATGTCAAAGTAGAGTGTGCATCTAAAGACTGTGTGGTTCCCCTCCTCGCCGACCTGTAGCTGCGAGCCGATGCGATGCGGTTCAGAAAGCACAGGGGGCCACGTGTGGGGAAGCCACAGACTGCAGGGTCCGGGATGCCTTCTAATTGTAGCAACAAGCCCTCCTAGCCGGGTTTGATGCAACCCCCCACCCCCACCCACAGCTGGGGAAATAAATGACTGGCTTTCCCCCTCCTCCCTAACAGCCCGAACAGACCTGCTCCATCACCCAGGGTAGCCAATTAGTTAATCATTGAACCCCGACCATCAACCTGGGGCCTTCCAATCACTCTTCAAAAACAGGAGCGGGGGTGGGAACTGGACCATGTGCCCCAGTTTTTATAGACTTCAGCTCCTGGCAGTCGCAGCCAGCAGGGCTAAAGGATGGGGATGATGGGAGTTGTAGTTAGGGAAAGGGGAGAGGACCTGCCTGCCTGCAGTCACTTTCGGGGATGCTTGTGGAGCAAAGCACTTCAGCACCAGAGAGATGCTCCAAAGGGGGGGGGGTCCCACATGAGCGGCCTCTCTGGCCATGCGACGGCACCTCCCGCACGGGGCAGGCGTCCAGGCCACGGACAGGCTGGGTACCAGGGGCATGATGCCCGTGTTCCTCATGCATGTGGCATGGGCCAGAGATCCCCAGTCCAGGAACCCGCCTGCAACACCGGCCGGCTGCTCAGAAAGTTCACAGACAAATGCTTTGGGTGCATGACCAGGACAGGAGCTTGCAGGAGCGCTGAGCAGCGAGCTCCCTGGCAGGTGCCGGTCGCCTGAGCCTTTTCCACTTCGGCTGCCGAAGAGGAAATATTTGTCCTCCCAGAACAGAGCAGTCTCTTTGAAAAAGAACGATGCAAAGTTATGAGTCGTGGAAGCTGAATAATGTGCCGAACTTGTCAAATTATGGGTTGTATTTATAACCTTTTTCCCCTGCAGGACGTGTTCCAATGGAGCCAAGCTCAGGGAGCCAAGGTTTCGTTTGGATGCCAGGAAGCACTTCCTGACAGTCGGGACCCCGAGGGTGTGGAATGGGCTTCCCCGGGAGGCGGTTGAGGCCCCATCGGTGCGGGTGTTCAAGGATAGGCTGGACATCTGCATGGTGGGCATGTTGTGAGCGGAGCCGCCTGGAGCCGGGGGTCAGACTAGATGGCCCAGGAGGCTCCTTCTGACTCTCTCTGTTTCTATGTTTCTATGTTACATTGAGTTCCTCATATACCATAAGGATAGGGAATTTTTTTTTAAGTAAACCCGTCAAACCTGGGCAACCCAAACTACGAGTTGGACCAGAACACAGCTTCCCTTCAGATGGCAAAGCTTCCTGAAAGCTGCAAAACAGGCTGGACATGCACATGGTGGGCATGTCATGAGCGGAGCCAGCTGGAGCCAGGGGTCAGACTAGATGGCCCAGGAGACCCCTTCTGACTCGCTCTGTGCCTCTACCATGGAATCCTGGCTGATGTGCAGAGGGCATTGGTGGGCGAAATGCAGTCTGCTGCCTCTTCTTAAACTCCCCATCTCGCCCAGTCGACCTGCTTAATAGCCAGGGATGATGGGAGTTGTAGTCTAATGACATTCGGAGGGCCACTGTTGATCCTGTTTTCAACAGTGGCCTGTCAAGTGTTCCTGGGCAGATTGCGAGCTTTTCTAGATGGGGCTGCTAATCACAGTATCTATTTTTAGACTTCTTGTAGCCTTCAGAGCTAAACTCGCTGCAAAGGTGCAAAAGCTCTATTTCCTGCTTTCCATGACACAGCCTCTAGGTGGCTCTGAGCTGTAGTCAATAGCACAAATGCACACGCAAGAAAATACGTTTTCTTTCACTTTCTATGTAATACTCCATTTTCTCTGCTCTAAAATCCTCCAGAAAAGGGCTAGAAGCAGCAGCAGCAGCAGAACTTGGCAGTCGCAATGTTTCCTCCAGAGTCCACAAACAGTCGGGATGCCAAGCACACAATGCATTCCTTGTGTGAAAATCCCCATCAAGAGAACACGAACGAGATAATTCTCCCCTGCTGTTTTTACTCTGCTCCTCATATTCAGGTGTCCTCTTTGAATACAGCAGGTCTTCTTAACTGCTCATCAATGTATCTATTTATTATATTTATAACCCCCTTTTCCCTGCAAGGAACCCCAGTGTGGCCTGCACAATTCTTGTCCTTCTCCTTTCCATTTCATCCTGACAACAACTCAGCGCGGCAGGTTAGGGTGGGAGTCAGCATTAGAATGAATAATAATAGTAATCATAATAATAATAATAATTAAAAGTTGCTCCAGCTTGCCCTGTGCAGGCCGGCAAAGGCCCCGTAGAAAAGGGCAACAACCCTCTTGGAACGTGGCTGATGCGCTGCTGGCATCAACCTCTGGCTCGTTGACTTTGCTTTCCCCTTTCCCCCGCCCCGCCAAGGGGAGCCCACCCCCTGCCCTCGTCCCACTCTGCTCCCCACCCTCTTTGCTTTGGCACCCTGAACGGAGCCAGCGGTGGAAAGGGCCGGCCTGTGGGGAAGACAAGAGCGGTGCCTTCCGGTAAGCAAACACAGACTTTGGTAGCTGCAGGACGGCAGATCGAAAACATCTTGCATAATAAGGCTTGTCTGGGGCCTGGCAGGGTCCATGCTCATTGGCTCGCTTCTGCCGCCCAGGACTCGGGCGGAAGGCTTGCCTGCGTGAGTTGTGAAGGCTGCCTGGAGCAGAACAGCGAAGAGTTCGGCCCAGAAATGGAAACGGGGTTCTGGTGGTTGCTTTTCCTTGCCGGGTCTTCTCAGGTGTGGCTGCAGTGGGGATCATGCTGGAAAAGGTGCAGAGGAAGCCCGAGCTGCGGGGAAGCATCAGCCCTGGAGGACAGACCATCCGTGGCTGCTCTCTGATCTGCCAGGCCCCTACCCAGCATCCCAGGTGCAGGACTTGGGTGTCTGGCTTTTGGAGGGTGCGTGAGGAGCCCACCCCAGCCCTCTTCCTCCATGAGGCCACCTTCTCACATGGTAGGCATGTCATGAGTGCAGCCAGCTGGAGCTGGGGGTCAGACTAGATGACCTAAAGGCCCCTTTTGACACTCTCTGTTTCCATGCTCTGTTTCTCACCCCCGAGGCTGCCAGCTGCTCTTTGTCCTCCTCCTCCTCATCATCATGGCTACCTCTTGCAGAGGAGCAGTCTGCAAGGAGGCCATGGCATCCCATAGGATCATGCAGCCATTGGGTCCAGCCCCCTGCTCAGGGCAGGACTCAAGTCTCCCATCCAGATTCTGACCCTGCTGGATGCCGCTTAGCTTCCAAGACAAGGCAGGATCCAGCACTTCAAGCTATAGGGTTGCTGTGCCCCCCCCCCCTTGTTCTCAGCTCCACCAGTGACTGGGTCTGACAAGCTGGGCACCACGAGGAGAGGACCAGCAAGCCCAGGGGCGTTTTTAGCGGGTCCTGGCTGGGGACGGGAGCCTTGGCAGAGGCCTGGCTTGATTCCCGCCCTCTGCTGGACAGGTGGGGATCCTACAAGGTGGGGAGCGGCTAGAGACGCTCCCATGTGGCTCCGAGGCTTCTTCGGACTCTTTGCGCTGCATCTGTTGCCCTTCTGCCCGCGCAAACCCTTCTGGAGCCCATCGTCCTTGAGGCTGGCCCAAGCCAGCAAGCCAGCACACCACACGCCCTCTTTCGGCAGTTCCCGGGAATGCGCCAGGCCACCCTTCACACTGGAGGAAAGGCGTTCCGTGCATGCACAGAGTTCTTTATTAGAACTCCGCTCCCGCAGCATGAGTCACCTGGGTTCGATACTCCAGTGGCGGCGTTATGCCTGGTGGCCTCGAAGTCTCTCTTTCTCCAAAGGAGGAGAAATGGTGCAGCAGGAACCGTGTGGGTGGGGAATTGCCAGGAGGAGCGAGAACTGGGCCGCTGCTGCAGGAATTGCCCCGTCCACCAAGCGGCTTCTTCGTGGTCCGGATGAGACGGGGACCAGTGGCAGCTTTGACACGCGGCAGAAGCCACCCAGGACGTCTGCGGCGTCCGCTCTCCCTGGAAGAGACAGAGGTGGGGGAGGGGCTGCCGCCTATCGCCGGATCCCTCGCGGGACCCCCGTGGGCATACGAGAGGGCCCAGGAATGCGTGGGCCGCCCCGTGCCGAGCTTTCCGCTCGTGGAGTGCAGGAGTCCTCCGAGATCCGGGAGGGCGGCTTATCTGGTCTTCTTGCAGCACAGCTGTTTGGTGTTGGAGCAGTTCCCGATCTGCACTTCGTTGTCCCTGCAGGTGTCGGTTTTGCAGGCCCCTCCTCGGAAGAGGCAGCCCAGAGTGACAAAATCCCCTTTGCCTGCACGGAGAGCAAACGGAAGCGTTTTGTGTTGGCCACGGGCCATTTTGAGGTCAGTTCAGCTCCAGCCGGTGCTGGGAGGCTTCAGCCGTGTCCTGAGCAGCGTTGGGACTGACGCCCACAGGAAGTGGTGCTGGCCGCCACTCTGGGGACTTAAAAAGACAACCGGGCACATATGTGAGGAGAAGCTATCAATGGCGCTAGTCCTGATGGCTCCAGGATCAGGGGGGACATGCCTGCTGCACTCCAGACCCCCTGGTGAGTTTCCTGTGAGCAGCTGGACCCCTGGTCTGATCCAGCCTCGTCCTTCTTATGGCCTTTTTCATCCCAGTACCTGATGAAAGTTTCAGCCCAGTTTATCCAGTTCTCTGTTAAAGCCCTCCTAACTGGAGGCCATCCCTGCATCTTGTAGCAGTGAGTTCCACAGTTTAATGCTGCACTGCATGAAGATGCTCTTCTTCTAACTGTCTTGAATTGCCTGCCTTTCAGCTTCATGGGGCGACTCCTTTGGGTTCTATTAGGGGAGAGGGAGAAAAAGACCCCCCGTCTTTCTCCGTACCATGCAGAATTCTCTATGCCTCTATCCTATCTCCCCTTCTCCCCCCCCACCCCCCCCACCCCAAGCTGAACAATCCCGGATATTGTAGCCTTCCTTCACAGAGTTGCTCCCATCCCTTTTCTGGACTTTTCCTAACTCTGTGATGTTCCCTGTTTAGGTCTTTCTCCTAGGAATGACTCTCAGTAGCCACTGAAAGATCTGGTGCAAAAGAGGGTTAATTAGTCTTCCGAGCTGACATTCTCTTTAATTGAGGGTGAAGCAATATTCCCTATTAGATGGGGGGCACCCACTCTTATTTGAAAGTTATGGGGATTAGGTGTCAGCAGCCCCTAAAGAAAGCACTCGTTCAAAAGAACGAGGGGCTTAACAAGCGGCTGCTCTTACCTGAACTTTGCAGGAAGGCCAAGAAGAGACTGGCAAAGAGAAGGCAAAAGATCTTCATGGCTATAATAAAAGATACATTTCATGAGATGTAAAAAGCATAAAAAAGGGGCCCACAGCACGAAGCTCTTGGACTGATCACGAGCCCTAAAGCTTCTCTCCATTTAAAGACTGGCTCAGGCATCTTATCGCAATTTTGACAGTGCTGTTTTCTTTACAATATACATATTAGGATACTTATAGTTACAATTTTAGGAATGTCTGTTCTGCAAAAAGCGCGTTCTTGCATCCCATTCCCTGCAGAAGCGCCATCCTGATACAAAGTCGGCTGCAATCCCAAATGGCTGAATATGGGAAGTTTAGAGTCAACCAGAAGCCTCAGTCTGTCAGAAAAACAGCCATTTCCAAGGGGGAGCACCCTATGCCGCAACACTTCAAAGGAAATACTTTTCTTCAGTGTAAAGGGCTTGGGTTGCCACTATTTGCCACTGAAGATCATCCGCGTATGGGCAAATGTTGTGGATAACTTCCAGGGATGGAGCACTGCTTCAGATTAGTTGATGCCATTGGTGACAACTATTCTACGTGGCTGAAGACTACATTTTGGCTTCGGAATCGTATGGTGACTTTGGTGTCTGCCTGTTGCCAAGGAAGAGGAAGATGTCATGTAGGTCTGTTTCGGTCCCCTTCACATTTTATTATTTTGTAAGATCAGGAGAGAACACGTTGCCGAAGCAAGTTTTGTTTGGGCATTGTGTCCAAGAAAATTAAGAGGTTGCCAGGTTTATTTTTCATGCACCCAGTCAGCACATTCGTGGCTTTATGGGAAAAGGGGGGCAGCCCCAGGCCTTGAGGGGCTTTGGTGGATGGCTCCCAGCTTCCCTCACTGCTGGGCAAACTGGGCAGGGCTGATGGGAGTTGTAGGGCAATATAAGGGGAAGTTGCCCCAGCTTGAACGTAAGTGAAGCAAAACTCTTTGGCCCCCAGTCTTCGCATCCTTTCCGATATTGGACAGCAGGAAGAAGAAAGAAAGGGAGCGTAGGAAAGAGGGAAGCAAAGGAAAGGGGAGATGGCTGTGAATTGCTGGGATGAGCCTCATTGACGCTGGGCATGTGGCCTCCAGAATCACCCTAGAAGCTTCATGAACAATGTGGGCATCGAGGGGAATTTGAGAGGGTTGGGGAAGGAAGGAACCGATGGCTGTGTATGGGGAGGGTGGTCTCAGGGACAGCAAGGCGGAGTTGAATGGCATCGTACTTGTGGGGACAAATGAGGGAAGCTGTTCCTCTCCAGGGTGCAGTAGGATCGGGGCCTTTAGGGAGTATTTGCTACTGCTTCCAGGCCTGGAGCACACAGTTCTGAGTTCTACTAGGTCACAATCGGAAGTCAAAGGTTCTGCACAGAGAAGCTGGAAGGAGACCTTTCACAGAAGGGAGATTTGCAGATGTCTTGGACTTCAGCTCCCAGAAGCCCCTGTCCGACCTGGCCAGTGGTCAGGAATGCTGGGAATTAAAGTCCAGACTATATGGAAACCTACTGTTGAATCACCCCCGCTTTAAAGTTGTTTGGTATAAATAAAAGGGGAATGGAAGGTGCCACAGACGGAACATGCAAAGCTTGCGATTCTCCCACTGAATTGCACCCTCTTCCCATGCAGGCCGCCCTCTGTTGCTTTGGTGGTTTGGCTGTGGTCGGATTTGGCGGCTGGAATTTGGCAGGATTCAAGGTCTAGGGAAGGGCTGTAACTCAGCGCGAGACCTGCTGCTATAGACGGTAGGGCCCCTTCCCATGCCTGCTGGGGTCATTTCTGGGGCTGGCATGAACAAGACCCCAGAACCCTTTCACACGTGCTATTAACAGCTCTAGACAGCCACCAGAATAGTTCATGCCAGCATCAATTGCATTTGAGATCCACGGCAACTTTTCTGAAGAAACCCTTTGCCATTTCACCACGTGGTGGCAGCAACAAGCTCATCTCTGAGAAGAATCAGCTTCCCATGCTCTTTTGAGAGCATAAACACAGAGGAAGCCATTTCAGTCCAGGTTAAAATCAGAATTTATCCAGTTACCACTTCCAGACTAAACATGGGACTCAATGAGTGACCTAAGTCCATACATTTCTGAACTTTCAGGGTGCTTTGTGGAACCCCAAAATTGACAGCATGTCTCCACTGGAAAAATGCACATAAATAAGCTTTAATGTATGGCAGAGGAAAGCCTACAGAAGATGCACACAATTGCATCTGGAAAATTTGGGAATTGTACATTTGGAAAAATATCCATGAACATATGTATAGATTTCCACACAAAAAGAAAAACAGAGTTCCCAAAGGGGTACAAACTTGAGTGGAAATGGAAATTGGAATGGAATTTGGAGGATCTTGCTGCATTTTGCTCATCCATGCAGGCCATTCTAAGAGAATCTGTAGCAGCACCAATTCTAGGGACTGACCCAGGAATTAAACCGCGGAGCCCTGCAAATCCCCCTGAATTCCTCCCAAAGGTACCTGACCAGTGGTCTGTCTTTTTGCAGCTGCAGCCGGCGAGGTGGAAGTGCTCCAGTCAGAGGAGGTTCCTCAGGACATCGGCGAAAGAGGCAACCCCCTCTAGTCTTTCTGGGCTCTTCGACTTCTCTGGCAAATGCTTGCAACATAAGATCACAGGCTCGAAGCAAAACTCGCCCGTGGGAATTTCTTCCTGGGAGCAGAATCCCATCCTGCAGTTGTGCAGCGCAAGGTCGCAGCTTCCCTTCTTGTCCTGGAGGGCTCCTGCGGAGGGGAAGGGGGCTGGTCAGGGGCTGCCACTTTCCTCTCCCTGAAGTCAAGTCTCTGGGCCCCAATCCGAAGTAAACTACCTTTTATATAGGTAGTCTCTGGGCCCCGATCCATATATGCCCACCCACCCCTTGAGATCGGCAGGAGAGGCCCTTCTCCGGGAGCCCTCCGTGAATGATATTAGGAGGGTGAGCACCCGGAGGAGGGCCTTCTCTGCGGTGGCGCCCCATCTATGGAATGCGCTCCCCAGAGAGGTCCACCTGGCGCTGTCATTATTTGCTTTTTGGCGCCAGACCAAGACCTTTTTATTCAAACGTTATTTTAATTGTTAATATTATTTATTTATTTTATTCTTTGGCCAGGGCGACTTAATTTATATTGTTTTATAGGATTCTATTTATTTATGGTTGTGAGCCGCCCCAAGGCTTCAGCGAATGGGGCGGCATAGAAGTTCCCTAAATAAATAAATTAAATTAAATAAATTTTATTATGCAAAGGAGGGCACCCGCTTCAGGCTAAGGGGCAGATGCTGTTGCAAGCCATGGCGGTGGAAAAGCCCAGCTTTGTTAGCTATGGGGCGAATTCTGGTCCCTCCTCTTTGCTCCAGATCGGCATTGCCACCGTTTGAAAATGGCTTACAGGGCAATCGAGGACGTTTCCATCCAACTCCAGCTGTTACAGCCCTGCAGCTTCAGCTGCCAGGATCAGATCCAACCCTGTGCAGAGATGCTGGGCTAAGCCAAGAGCCTTGTTGCTCATGATGTCCAGGAAGAAACCCATTCGCTCGGATGGACTTGGGACGTGGGATTAATGAGAGGCACACAGCTTGTGGCTTCGCACTTCTTCTTGGAGTATGACTCCCATCACCCTCTGGCCAAGCAGCCAGGGCTGATGGGACTGCAGTCCAGCAACATCTGGAAGACCATGAATGGCCCACCCCTGGCAGGTACACAACCTGGAGGAATAAGCCACGAAAACATTCAGGGCCTCAAAACCCTCCAAGAGGAGCAAATTTAGGGTGGCCAGAAACCGCTCCTGCAGAAGTAAAACATGTCGCGTTGAGTATTTCTGATAAATCTGGATCGCTCATGTACACATTTCATTAACCAACCTGGTGAATGGTTCCTGCAGTCCATTTGTGTGTGCACGAAATTCCTGGGAGTGTGGAATATTTGCAAGGTGACTTGAGCATTCAGAGAAAACATCCTGAAATCAGCGACACTCTGCATACATCTATCCAGTAAAGCTCACTCGAATGCATTTTCCTGCTGTCTCTGAAGCGGTGCCCTTGCAATACACTGGATGACAGCTTTCATCACCCCCCCCCTCAGGCTTGCTAGAGATGGTGGGCATTGCACACCTGGAAGGTGCTGGTTTGGGTGGGGAGGGAGACATAACCCCCCCTGGGAGGGAGCTGCGCCTCCAGTTAAGCGGGGTGGGCAACCTGTGGCCCCCACCACCTCCAGGGAAATACCAGCATGGAGTGAATTCTCCTAAGAGGTAGAGTGGCTATGCGTCCCAGCGGCTGGGGAACATGGGTGGCAGGGTGCTGCCACACTCAAGTCCTGCTTGTGGGTTTAACATGCACAGTAGTTGGTCCCTGTGCAAAGGGAGTGAAATAAAGACCCAGGAGGAGAGAGTTCTGCCTCCGCATCCAATAATACATAAGCAAGGAGAAACCTGAAGGCCCTTCTTCACACAGTGGGGGCTGGCTCCCACCAGAGGTGGCGAGGCCACCGACCGAATGCCCCAATGTCTGGGTGTTTCCTGCCTCCCGTGCATTATTTTTCCAGGTGGGGTCAGCTCAGCCCCCCACGGGGCTCGTTGGTGTATGTACCTCCATCACTGGACCACCAAAAGGGGGAACAGGACCAATCCGAGTCAGGCAGGACCAATCCGTATCATCCCACAGCCATGGAGGCATCTCGAGGGAAGCTGTTGTCCTTCAAGTCGCCGGCACGGGCCGTCCTACCTCATTTGGCAAAGATCCGAAAGATTTTCTGGAGAACTTTACCTGGGGCAGCTGAGGCTGTGGAGAGCAGCAGCAGTAACAGCAGCAGGGCTAAAAGCATCTTCACTCCATATACAGAGGAACCCCTGTACTTATTAAGAGCTGCTTGTTGGAAGCTCAGAAGGAAGGAGGAAGAAAAAGTCAATGAATTACCTTCGCCTTTCCTGGTTTCTCATGCCTTCCGTGTCACTGTGACCCAGAGGGGATCCTTGGAACAATGCATGCGGTTGGCGAGCATATTCATGAGATGAAGGGGGATACTTTCGATATCGAGAGATCGCTATGTTCCAGCTGCCAGGTGCACTAGAGAAATTCCCGTCCCTTTCGCTCAGGGCTCGGTCGTTCAGGAACGGTGGCACATTGCACCTCGAAAGTTGTGGAACAGAAAGGGAAGGAAATGGGCCGGTCTCTGTTTTGAGCATCAATATTTGTGTGGGAATGCAAACCTGACGGTGGCTTTTAGGCTGTGTTCTGCAGTTGACCTGTAATGGTGGGAGAGATCCCTGGTCGCTCTCAAATTCTGATCTGCAGTATGGGGCTACATGGAAGGGGTGTAGATGTTGGCAGAAACATTTGACAACCGTGAGCATAAATGTTTTATCTCTGCATTGGTTCACACACCCCAGGGCAGAATTTTAGCAAAGCCTTTCAAGACTTCTGTTTCCTCCTTGAAATGGAAGAGATCTGGCAGGAAATACTTTCCTCATTTCTGCAGTGGACTGAGTCCTTTTGTATTTGGGCTTCATTCTTTTTTATATTTGTAAAATATTGTTATTGAAATGTCAGCAACAAGTTGCAGCAACACATGAGAGATATTCATTTTAGGATGCAACAGGACATAAAAACATAGAAACAGAGTGAGTCAGAAGGGGTCTCTGGGCCATCTAGTCTGACCAGCCGGCTGCATTCATGACATGCCTACCTATCCTTGAACACCTCACCGATGGGGCTTCAACCACCTCCCGTGGAAGCCCGTTCCATGCCCTTGGGGTCCTAACCATTGGGAAGCACTTCCTGGCATCCACCCTAAATCTTGGATCCCTGAGCTTTGCTCCATTGGAACATGCCCTGCCCTCCACTGCAGGGTTTCTGGGTTTTAATTGTAGTTGTTATTTGTTTTGTATTTATTTCTGTGAGCCATCCAGAGGCTATATAGCAAGGGGACGGCATATAAAAACTTTAAATAAATAAATAATAAATGTCATGACCCACCTCTGCGTGGTACCAGGTGAAATTGCTGGTGGGCTGCAGATGGTTGGTAAACATGTTCTTTGAGAAAGAGAGAAGAAAACCGGAATCAAAGCTCTCTTTTGAGAAGACAGTGGCTTGTTTAGGCAATGTGACGATCTGCTCTGTGTTGCTATGAATCTCCTTGTGTTCTGTGTGGCGCACCTTGGCTGGAGCGATGCTGCGGCCTTTCGGGCTTCTTCTCTCGAAAGCCTAATTCTACGCACTGAAGGTGTGCTTGATAGCAAGACTGCTGTGTACCTGCCACGTACCTACTCCCACGTGAGTGTACAAAGGACGGAAAGGTTTTAAAAACTTAAAACGTTCAAGCTGGGTTTTACCTTTTAATGGGTGGTGCCTTCACTGAATTCATATTTCAATGTGCTTGCTAGGACGGATTGCCGATTTCTTAAGCTTTTAACCATCTCTTTTGCTTGCTCATTGATATTTATATCACAATGATTATTTTTTGTAGACTTGTAAGCCACTCTGAATATTTAGCGAAAAGAGGGGTGGACAATGACTCAAGGAAGAAAGCTCAGCCTTAGCTGAGCCACTGAATCAGTCCCAGGGATGATGCTGGGAGGTGGAGCTGGGCCAGAGACGATGGAGGGGCGGGGGCTGGGACCACAGGCCTGGGGGCAAACTCTGGACCACCTGGGACCCCAAAGTGTTCCTTTCCTGGTTCTCAGAAGGCAACACGCCTCTCCCTGGAATCCTTCCCTTTCCGGCCATGGTAGTTTCTGGATTTTCATCCATTCCTTAGGAGAGGCTGAACAGCCCGTGCTAGGGATTAATTTTATTTATTTATATATATTGCGGTTTGTATCCTGCCTTTTTCCTACAAAGGGCTCAAGGCAGCTTACACCATTCTCCTCCATCTTATCCCCACAACAACAACCCTGTGAGGTAGGCTGGGCTGAGAGTCTGTGACTGGCCCAAAGTCACCCAGTGGGCTCCATGGCCGAGCGGGGACTCGAACCCGGATCCTCTGAGTCCCGGTCCCACGCTCTTCACCACCGCACCACACCGGCTCTCCGGCAGTGAGCGCTTTGAGTGACATGCGGCTGGGGGTTGGCCCCGCCCCTTTGCTCGCAGCCCCGCCCACCAGCGGAGCTTCCCCGAAGCCCAGCCTGGCCCTCCGCTGCGAGACCTTCCACCCCTTTGCCATGGAGGCTCCTGCCCAGCTGGGCCACGACCGGGGTTGACAAAGAGCCGAAGTCGGTGCAAGAGAAGAAATACCATTTTTATTAAGAAGGAGAATGCGTAGCCAGGACCAAGTGTTGCTGCTCCCCAGGGAAAGGGGGGACAGATTGCCTGGGGAAAGGGCAGCAGGGGGAATCCTCCTCCGTCTGGGGACCTCTCTGGCTCGCGGTCCTGCCCCGGCCCGGCTACATCACTTCGTCTCGGCAACAGATCATGGTGTGATGGTAGCACGTGCCGATCTGCTCCTCGCCCTCGCTGCAGTCGTCGTATCGGCAGATCCCGCCACGCCGGAGGCAGTGGCTCACGAACCGGGCCTCGCGCTGGCCGCCGCCTGCGTGGGGAGGAGGAGCCGGAGTCATGCGCGCGGCCTTGGCGCACTGGGCCAAGCCGCGCTGAGCGCTCGAGCACTGGCAAGCGTGGGCTCAGGAAAGACCCGCGGCTCCCTGCGAGCCCCAGGCGCCGGAGGAAAACTCGCACAGGATCGTTCCCTTAGCCTGCCTTTGTGTCCACCTGCATCTCTCCAGATTCTACTTCCCGCACCTCAGAAGCAAAGTTTCTGTAGTTCTGTCCCTGGCTGGACGTGCAGAAAAAGACCATCTTTGTCCATGAGGTGCCATGTCTCCTTTTCCCTCCCTTTCCCTCCTTTTCCCTCCTGACGTGCACATGGTGGGCATGTCGTGAGCGGAGCTGGCTGGAGCCAGAGGTCAGACTAGATGGCCCGGGAGGTCCCTCCTGACTCGCTCTGTTTCTATGTTTCTATGGCTAATAGTTTGTGTTGATTTTCATTCTATGAATTTGTCTCGCCCTGTCTAAGTGTCTCTCACCAGAACTTGAGGCCTGGAGTTCCACAGCTTAATTTTATGCATTGTGCAAAGTCATGACGCCCTTTTCTGTCCTGAACTTGCCTCTCAGACGTCGAGAAGAGAGCAGTGGATTTGGAAAGCAGACCAAAAAAGTGCTTTTCTGACTGCTACAATGTGTCACTCTGAAATGGAGTTTTACCCCTGGGCTAAGGCATCCCAACCCAACTGATTAAAGATAACTCCTCCTCCTCCAGGGATATTTTTCCTTTTTCTGGAGCATTACCTCTGGCATCATATTTGAGGCCAATCTACAGCTACAGGAGGCAAATAGTCTATTGTTTGCACCATAAAGCAATTTGCGGTATGCATGGCTAACTCGATATGAGTCTGATATGCAAAAACAAAACAAAACACAATTAACAACCCCCCTTCCACTTCTCTTCCCGTGAAACACCAAGTTATCATGCAAAGTTTGGACCCAGAATCCATGAGTCCAAGGCCAAGCACTCACGCCCGGTTTACGATCTGGGTGGGCTGCCACTGAGCAAAGTCTCTGCAGAGATTTCAGGAAATTTTGTCCCCTGCACCAGTGGTTTTTTTCAGGGGAATCTCCTGGTTCTTTCCACAGAAGCTCCCAGATTTTTTGTAATGTTCATTGGAGCTCTAAAACGCTTGTCAAGGGGGGAACAAGACGCTGGTTTATGTCTGTCTGTCGAATGGATGGATTTATGCCTTCAATACACCCTCCTTTGGAACTGATGGTTGAAACTGGATGTTTTAATAACCTATATTTTACTTGTGACTTGCTGTATTAAAATATAACGTGTAAATCTGGAAAGCTACAGGCTTACTTTTGAGCAACAACCAGTGGTATTTTGGTAGATATTAAGGAATTGGATAAGTTGGCCCTATTTCAAATCAAGATGCCCTCTTTTGGGGTGGCTGGGTATAGGTGAGGGGATATGAGCCTGAGCTAAGCTCAGGTGGATGGGGTGTGCTTTCTTCGCCTGGTACACAGGATAACTTTTCCCGTAAGAGCTGAAGGACATGAAAAAGGAAGGTTTCAGCGTATGGTTTTGTGGTTTCGAGCTCACCTGGGCTCACTAGAAGCATTGCAAAGAAAAGGGCAACCAAGAGGTGGGAAATCCTCATGATTGGTCAGACGCGGGTCTTCCGGATCACTGTGAAGATCAGCTAAAGGACATAACGATGGTAAAAAAGACATAAAATGGATGGTTAGCAAGAACAGGCAAAAGCAAAGCTGAGTTTCTAATTGGCACCAGGGCAGGATGAAACAAGCCCCTGGGCTCTCCTTGCTTTCGCACAGTGTCTCTGCCTTTCTATCTTTCTTTCAATGAATCTCATCAAGTCTTGTCTCTGATAAACCAAGCCTTTCCCAGAAACTTTCTGCATGATTAGAAGGTACAGAGATAGGTGTTTGCCATGAGATAAAATGCAGCTTGACTTTCCGTGTAAAACATCCCTATCATGCAAACAGCAAGGAGAGGTCTATTCTTTTAATTCTGTTTCAAAATCATTCTTGTACAGGTATGAAATATCTCGGAGACTTGTCTCCATCATTCTGACTCACTCTGTTCCTCTTTTCCTATGTTTCTATTCCTTGTTCTGTAAACCATCACTTGAATTCCTGCTACCTGTTTAAAAATCTAGCAGATTCAAGTTACCCTGGAAGGTAGGAAGCCAAACAGTTTGACTGAAGTATCTGTAAGCTGCCCAGAGAAACTTTGGGTTACAGGGTGGCATAGAAGTGGAATGAAATAAATAATTTTTAAAAAGTCATCTCTTACTGTACTCCTGCCTTGGTTTGCCAAGGATTTATTCAAATTTAAATTGCATTGGCCTGCCTGAGAATCTAGAACCATCCTTCTAAAATTGTTTAGAGGTTTTCCATACCATATTTATATAGCCAGAGATCATTATACAGTTGTATAAAGAAAGGAAATTCTCTATTGGGCCAAAGCTTTATGAGAAGAGGTCATAAAGGTTTCTATGGACAGGAGAGAGAAACAGAGAGAGAGATGCTGAAATATAAGCCATTATTATTATTAATAATTATTTATTTCATTTCTATACCACCCTGCGGCTGAAGCCTTCTTATGATCTCTTACGATTTCAAAGCCACAACTCCCTGGATTGATTTTAAGCTACCTAGAAGAAAATAATTGATCCTGGCTCTCAGTTTTGTTGTAAAAGGCAAGACCCATATGGATGAATTCACTGATGAAGTGGAATTAATTAATCCTTTGATTGCCCCTTCCAGAACAAATGATCCACTCCGATAACTTTCACTCTCCCTCTCTCTCGCCTTTTTGGGGGAGAAGTGGGAGAAAAGTCTGAAAGACGGGAGCACATGTGCCAATTCTGAACTGTAGCACCCATGTCTGAATCGAAGTGGGGTTAATGCCCATCAGCTTTGGACACCTATCAGGTAGCACTTACCCTTTTCTCTCTGCAGTACTTCCCTCACCCTAAGATTTTAACCAACAGTTGCTCAGAACCCCTAGTATGACATCAGACAATGCAACATTCCCGGCCACGGGCTGCAGGAAAACTGCCACGGAAGCCAGGGCCTGGTTGGCTGGCAGCCCCTACCTGCGGGAAGGCTCAGGTCTGGGGCCAGGCCAGCCAATCAGGTGGCATCTGCCACCACACCTGTTCTATTGGCTGCAGAGCATCTCTGGCCGGCTTTGCCGGGGGCCCTCACATCCCCGTTTCGGGATGGGTTGGCTGCTCAGCAAGGGGAAAGCAAGCCTCTTGCGTGGATGCCAACGGAAGGGTTTGGGGCAGGCCTTTGGAGAGAAAAGGCCAGCCTTGCTGTGCCTGAGTCTGTGCTGGTGGGGCCGGAAGGCCAATGCAGATGCAGAACACGGGGCAGCCGGTGGGGTCCAGGGTCCCCTGTGAGGAAGGCTGGAGGGGACGGCTCCAGAAAGCTAAGTCACGGTGAACAGATACTGCAAGATCGCCTCTTGCATCTGAGGGGCTGGAGACAAAGCAGAGGCCCTGGAAGCAGGGCGACAGAACTGGAAGCGAGCCAGCACCCAAAGCCCAAAAGCAGCGCTTCATGGCGAGCCCGGGTTGTGGCACCAGGGCAGACTGGGCAGGGCCGGGCCGGGCCGGGCCGGGCAGGGCAGGGCCGGGCAGGGCAGGGCAGGGCAGGGCAGGGCAGGGCAGGGCCGGGCCGGGCCGGGCCGGGC
>NW_025336273.1:485740-540216 GCF_004798865.1 Varanus komodoensis | reverse complement strand
TCTCTCTCTCTCTCTCTCTCTCTCTCTCTCTCTCTCTCTCTCTCTCTAGACTGCCCCACATTCTTTCTCAATTATGAAGGCAATGGAGCTTTCCCTCAACCCAAATTTGGACTAAGTGACTCTGTCAAAGTTCTTCTCGGCCCCTGCTTTGGCAAAGGGTCCAAGAAGAAGAAGTAAGAAGGCGGCGAAGAAAGGAGGAAAGGGCAGGGCAGGCTTCCGGCTTCTGGCTTCCGAGGGAGAATCCCCCACCTCCAAGGGATCCACCTTGTTCAAGAAGGCTGGGATCCACCTTGCTCAAAAAGCACAGCCAATTACCCACAAAAGTGCAATTCTGCTTGAAGCTTTGTTATGTTGTATTTGAATTACGGTTGCCCTGCTGCGTCCATTTCCCCTGAATAAATGTGGATAACCCTTCTTTGTAAACAAATGTTTGAAGAGTCGTTTGTGTTTGGATTTTTTTTTTTTTTGAGGTTGGGGGAGGTATTACCTTTTGATCATACATACATACACATTTCAAATCTTCTGTTTTCCCCACCAAATAAAAGTGTTCAGTTCATTTTGAACCTTTCTCGGTTGTTGCTTAGTTCCCTCAGACTCAGCAACAGTCTAATAAATTAATATTGATAAGTATTGGGGCCATGACCATGTCCCTTGGTCAAAATGCCTTTCCTTTGCTTTGCTATTGTTTGGCCTTTGCCCATGAAGAATAAATCGCACACATATCTTTCTGCCAAGGTGTGAGATCTTTTAAACCAATGATTATGGGAAACCCAGGTTTCAAGTTTCGATTTATTTGTTTGGTGGCAGCCGTTTTATGATTAAGAGCTTGGGAGCTTGGGATGACCTTGTGGCAGGGAGTTCCTCAGACCCCAAGTCTCCAAGTGTGTGAATAAGGAACCGCTGCAGGAAACCCACTGCAGGCTTCCCCCACGGCAGCCATGCAGCTCCTCTTGGCCTTCTCTCCCTGTGTCCCAGTGATGCTCCTGGGTTACCTGTGGTGCTGCAGAGATGGCTGCGCATGTGTCCCTTAGGGAGCAATTTCATGGCCCCTGGATGCCACCTGGAGAGAGCTCTGACCTGGGAGGCTGGCCTCTACTTCCAGGTGGCATGTGTTGAGCAAGCTCAGCTGAATCCTGGCAGAAAAGGGGTGCTTGTGTGTCTTTGTGTTATAAAATGCCTGCAGGAAAACCCCCCCCCAAAATTCCAGGCCAGGTTACTGTTCTGGCATTTGCTGTTTCTTGAAGTGGGACTTGATGGCTTCCCCAAGAAGCTGCCAGGGCTGTTGTGTTGCTGATCAGTGAGAGCTGACCAGGCTGCCAGGTTCGCAGCACTGCAATCGCCCTCGTTTGCATGCCAAGACCCACAGGAATCCCCATGCCTCAGTGGTCCCTATGTTGATCTCCTGCCCTCAAATGCCACTGTCCTGAGCCCCCCCTGCAGGCCCCTCACCTTCTTCTGACTGTGATCCCCTTATTTCATCATCAGCTGCCCAGCTGCTGGGCCCATGTGGCTCAGACTCCATAAAACACTCTGTGTATGTTCCAAAAGCTCGTGGTTGGCAGTGGAGACCATGCGGTCATAAGTCACTGTGGGGGTCCTGGGTGGTCTTTCAATCAAACCGCTGAGGCCCAAGGCGAAAGGGGTCTTTCCTGACTGAACCCGGGTATCCTTGCTGCAGCTGCCATCTGTTGGAAAAGAGGCCCGAATAAATCATATTCAAACCTCAGGATATAAGGGGGTTTTTGGAAAATAGGCATACTGCAACTCAGGAATCCATTCAAAATGTCAGCTGAAACTATGGATGTTTCTTTCCCTCCCCCTGGCTATGGGTCAAGAGCAGACAGAAAGAATTTGGGGTCTTCATTCAGTCAAATTCATTCACTTTGTAGTTATCTAATCTCTTTTGGAATTTACCCCTTGTCAAGAAGTAGCTTTGTCATACTTTACTCAGGGTCTTGGACTTCCTGAATGTAATACAAGAGCTTATGATAGCCCAAATTTACATATCTAAGTAGACCCGGAGATGGATCCATGCCTCTGGAAGTTACTCCACCGATACGTCAAAATCGCCTTGTGAGATAGTGTCATCTTATTGTCTGTATGATTGACTGACATTCCTGTATCTTTTCTGCATATGCTGACCACAGAACTTTATTGTAATACTTGTATTCTGCCCTTAATGGCTCTGTATGGGTGTACGTGACTGAGAGAGTATAAAAATTGCCGGTAGTTAGATTAAAACTTTGCAGCGAGTTTACCTCTGCCTGCCCGGTAACGCCTTATCGTGAGTCAACCGCGGGAACCTGGGATAGACAATAAAGACACTGAGGTTCCTAAGGATTGATCTTTCCCACGACCCCGAGTTTTATTTCCTCTCACAAATTGAGATTTCGGGATTCTGACACATTGAGGCTTCCCCACGGCTTTCATCAAAGGCATCACAGTTCACACTCTTTCCAGCCTGCTTATTTTATTTCTTCCTCGGTTTATTCTTATGGGCCTGGCACTCACCCAAAGACAACACCTGGCCCAATTAGAAACTATTTTTTGGTCACAATCAAGTATTGTTGCACCTTAATGACTAACCAGGTTATAAAGGCACGCATTTTCCCATGGCACTGGAAAGTTTTCTAGGGCATAAACATGCTTATGTCACTGGAACTGAACTAAATTGCACAGCCAAGGCCATGATAAACGTGTCATTCTTTCAGGTGTTGTTTTGTCAATAGGCAGTGAGGTTTTTAGGATATGCAAGGAATGTGCCGATGGGTGAAGGAAAGAAGATCGACAGGAATCATTCAAGCAAACTGTGGCAATCACAGCAAACTGAGGTAGGCACCTGATATTTAAATAAAACCTTTTTATTTGAATATTATTTGAAGAATCAGCAATTTTAGAGTTAACAGTCACTTTTTTAATGTGATTTCATTTTTAACTTGATTGTATTTTTATTGATTGTATTTATTATTATTATTTATTGTCTGTTGTATTACTAATTGTTTTTATTGTTGTAAGCCATCCTAAGACACTCTGGTGAAGGATGGATACAAATGTTTTAAATAAATAAACAAATATTTCAGTCTCTGGGAACAGCATGCTTTTATCAGATTTTCAGGACAGATAAGGAGTGATGAATGACCCCAATGGGCCTTGTAGTACCACAGCCTGGCCCCTGGGAGGGTCTATGGAATCAGATCGTTCCCTTGATCTGCTCGGGATGCTGCCCAATCACTTTGGTTTTGATCTCTGCTCTTGGCTGGCCTTGAGATTCTGCCACCCTTCACAGCAGCTCCATCAATGCGCCCTGGGAACAGAGAGAGAGCCAGGGCTGATCATCGGCGTGAAGAGACCCAAGCGTCACTCCAGGCACAGAGAAGGGGATTCCCACTCCAGGATCCCTCAGCTAGGTCTTCTGCGCTTCCCTGAAACTAAAGGCATGCAAAGCTGCTTGTTGTTTTCACAATAACAGCAGCTGGTCCTGATAAGAGAATCATTTCAGCTTAGGAGGCAAGGGCAGGCAATTTTATCTTACGTCATGTGGCAAAGCCAACCAGGCAATGCAGCGGATTAAGAAAACCCATTTTCCCGGTCATTGGAGAGTTTTGTTATTAACTTTTCCCCAAGAGATTCTAGAATATGCGTATTCATCAAATATATTTTTTGAGAACACTGGATGCCACAATGGTTTTGGTTTTATTTATTTTTTGATAAGGACTTAATTAAAGTGCCCAATTGTTGGAGATGAAATCCAGCTAATGCTTTTCTTCTTGTGTTTGGTGATCCCCAGTTCCAGTTCCTTTTGAGGGGAGGTAATAATTTGAGTAAATTATTATATGTATTATTATGCACAATGCAATTTTATTATTATTACTATTATTTCAATTATTATGGACAGTTCTTTAATATTTAAGGGTATGCAGGTCCTTTTGAATTACCTACTCATGTCTTGGATTTAACACAAGATCAGGATAAATGGATTTTCTGTACCCTCTTGACAGCTAAAAGACTAACATTACAACATGGGAAGGATAAATTTTGTTGTTGTTGTTAGTCGCGAAGTCGTACCCGACCCATCGCGACCCCATGGACAACATTCCTCCAGGCCTTCCTGTCCTCCACCATCCCCCGGAGTCCACCCAAACCCACACCCACTGCCCCAGTGACCCCATCCAGCCACCTCATCCTCTGCCGTCCCCTTCTCCTTTTGCCCTCAATTGCTCCCAGCATCAGGGTCTTCTCCAGGGAGTCCTTCCTTCTCATGAGGTGGCCAAAGTATTTGAGTTTCATCTTCACAATCTGGCCTTCCAAGGAGCAGTCAGGGTTGATCTCCTCTAGGACTGACCGGTTTGATCGCCTTGCGGTCCAAGGGACTCACAGGAATCTCCTCCAGCACCACAATTCAAGGGCCCCAATCCTTCTGCGCTCAGCCTTCCTTATGGTCCAGCTTTCACAGCCATACATTGCAACTGGGAAAACCATAGCCTTGACTATACGCACTTTTGTTGGCAGGGTGATGTCTCTGCTTTTTAGTATGCTGTCTAGAATTGCCATAGCTTTCCTCCCCAGGAGCAAGCGTCTTTCAATTTCTTGGCTGCAGTTCCCCTCTGTGGTGATCTTGGAGCCCAGGAAAATGAAATCTGTCACTACCTCCATTTCTTCCCCATCTATTTGCCAGGAAGTGAGAGGACCAGATGCCATGATCTTAGTTTTCTTAATGCTGAGTTTCAAGCCAACTTTTACACTCTCCTCCTTCACCCGCATCAAGAGGCTCTTTAGTTCCTCTTCACTTTCTGCCATGAGAATGGGGTCATCTGCACATCTGAGGTTGTTGATATTTCTCCCAGCAATCTTAATTCCAACTGGTGATTCATCTAGCCCTGCCTTTCTCATGCTGTGCTCTGCATGCAAGTTAAATAGGCAGGGCGACTGTATGCAGCCTTGCCGAACTCCTTTCTCAATTTTGAACCAATCAGTGGTTCCGTGTGGAGTTCTCACTGTTGTTTATTGAAAGGATAAATTAGTACCTGCAATAAATAAATAAGCACCTGGTGCTTTGTGAGAAAGAGGTGCAGGTTTGATTTTATAACACAAAGGCACAGATAAGCAATCTTTCTCCCAGGATTTATCTGAATTTTCCTAACATTTTCCTAACGTGGCTGGACGTCCGCATGGTGGACATGTCGTGAGCGGAGCCGGCTGGTGCCGGAGGTCAGACTAGATGGCCCAGGAGGCCCCTTCTGACTCGCTCTGTTTTCTATGTTTCTGACACTCCACAGCAACTGGTGCATGCAGGCATGCTGCCTCTGGTCAAGGTGGGAGCATGTAGCCTGCAAGACTGGTAGCCACAGATGGCCTCCTCCCTCGTGAATCCGCCCAGTCCATTTTCAAAGTCACCTGGATTGGCTGGTGGGTCTGTCCAGTTTCATTGTCATGATGTAACTTGCCTTGTCTGCCTCCTCTTGGTTTAGGTTCCCCAGCCAAGAGCATTTTCAGCTGCAGCCTGTTCCACTCCACTTTGGGACAAGATGAAATGAGCCAAACAAAAAAATGCATTGCTCTAGCTCTAGTTGTGGGAATTCCCATTTCTGGGAATGACCAGGACTCCTTTCCATGTTAAACATGAGGGAGTTTGTCTGTCCATCTCTGAATGGGATCGTCTAAAGTCTTCCCTTCCTAAGTCATCCTAAGTGCCTGACTTTCGGGAAATGCTGGCTTACATCACACTGTGTTTAATTGACTTTCCATATCAATTAGCAGTGGAAATTAGCAAGGAAGGATGGCATGAAACCTCTAGATAGCTCACTGAGGACTGGGAATATCTGGCAACTCTGTTTGCCTATGCTTGGAAGGAGGATCAAATGGCTTGAATGACGAACCCGTGTGAGCAGTCATCTCTTATCCAGTTTCTTTCTGGTTTGACTGTTCTCAAGGAAGTGGGGAATTTGGAGAAGAGCTTCTGGCAATGGGTGGTTTAAATGTGTCACAACAAGGACTGAGCAACCTGCTCCCAGCTGCACCCTTGGCGTGCCTCCTTTGGGATTATTATTATTATTAGTATTAGAACATTTCTATGCCGCCCCTTGCCGAAGCCTTGGGGCGGCTTACAACACAATAAAATACAATACAATTCAAAAATAACAATATAAAATTAAGATTAATAATATTATATATCTATCTATATATATATATATATAAACAATATAAAAGAAGTTATAAAAGAAAAGAAAAGAAGTCGCCCTGGCCAGATAAATAAGTAAATATTGTTAACAATTAAAATGACGTTTATATAAAAAGGTCTTCACCTGGTGCCAAAAAACAAGTAACGACGGCGCCAGGCAGACCTCTCTGGGGAGCGCATTCCATAGATTAGGCGCCACCGCAGAGAAGGCCCTCCTCCGGGTACCTACCCTCCTAAATTCTTTCACGGGATGTGCTCAAAACCCACGGCGAGCCTTTCTGCACCTTTCCCAGCTCTGCAGTGTTGCTGTTCAAGAGGAGAGAGCCAGGATCGGACTCGGTAGTCTAAGATACCACCCTATGCGCGTTTAGCATTATGAGACTTGCTGCTAGTCCTGTTCGGTGCAAAGGAATGTCGTTTATCTCCGGAGGCTGGTGCAGCAGTGCACAGAACCCAAACTTTGACAGAGGGGCTGCAGGTGGGAGTGGGGTGGTGCATTTGACCGCCCCCCACCCCGCTTGTCTAGGTCCCCTGCCCCGCTCTTTCAAGCAGTTGAGCTCCCCCAGCATCAACGGGAGCTTGGGGGGTGCAGCAGGTGACAGCTGCTGAAATCCCCTCCTCATTCCCTTGAGTGCTTCCACGGGGGTCCCTGGGATGCCAGCAAGAGGACTGTGGTGGGGGGTGGGATAGGAGCGGGAGCTGCTCCAGGGCTCCGGTTTGCTGGTGCTCACAGGTGATGGCGAAGCAGCTACAGGGTTGTACCTTCAGACCTGCCCAGAGAGTGAAGACAGGAGAAAGGCCGCTGGCAGGAGGAATGTGCCACAAGCAGAATCGTCTCCATCCAAAGCAGAAGCAGGACACGAAAACACTTTAAAGGGCAGCTACAAGAAATACTGGCTTGTGCAAATGTGATGCACACGTGCGTATTTCAACATGCCTCCATCACGCAGCTGTATAAATAGAGCCGCTTTCCATTGCCAGTTTCATTCTTCCTTAAGAAGCTGGAGAGCTTGCAGGGAAAGCGTCGGCCATGAAGCTCCTTCACGTCCTCTTCGTGCTTTCCCTTCTCCTCTTCCAGGTGGCCACAGGTAAGAGGGCTGCTCTGGTCAGGGAGGTGGCCCATGGCCAGCAGCACCAGCAGCCACGGGTAGCTTCCTGCTCCCTGGATCTGTTCCATCCCCCTTTAAAGCCATCCAGATTGGTGGCTATACCACTTCTGGCAGCAGCGAATTTGAAGTCCTTCCTCCTGTCTGTCCTAAACCTCCCACCCCTCAGTTTCATGGGATAACCCTGGGTTCAAGTGCAGTGGGAGAGGGGGAACAATGCCTCCCTCTCCTCTTCCCCCACTCCATGCATTATTTTAAATGCCTCTATCTTGCTTCCCCTTCCTTGTCTTGGTTCCAAGCTGAACGGTCTCAGCTGTAGCTGCTCCAGCCCCCAGCTCCCACCGCTGCAGGACTGCAATTAGACAGGACATAGGAAGAGTTAACAAGCACCAAACAATGTTTAGCACTATTCGTATTGGACAAAAAAGCATCCTTCTGCTTCATTTCAGCCCCAATCCCTGGCCACCTTTGGCTTGGCCACTCCTGCTTCTAATTTCAGCCTTTTCTGTGGTCTCTTTTGCACACAGGACAACCTCATATCTGCAAACGTATGGGTGGCTACTGCCAGATAACAAGCAAGCCATGTCCCTACGGATTTCTTCCAACCACCTGTGGCATTTTCCAAACCTGCTGTGCAAGTGAGTGACTCCAGCGAGCAGCTCAAATCCAGCACATTTTCCCACTCAGATAACGCCGGGCGTTTCCTTTTGCCAGCGGGAGTTTTAGTTGAAACCAAGAGTCTGTCTGGGCAAGAGAGGATGGGTACCAGTGGCAGGAGCGGTGGGTTGGGGGCTCCCACATTTGTGTATCTACTCTGGGCTTGAGACTGAACTTCTAAGGAGCTGAAGCACATGCCCCAAAAGAGTCAACAGCATGGAGGGCTTCAGGCTGGGACCTGGAGTGGACCCACTGTCTTGCTGGCTCTGGCATCTCCAGCTTCCTCTGGTACTGATCTGGGAGTCGCTCTCCCCTGACAGATCATGGGCTTGGTTTGGTGGTGGACTCGGATCCAGAATGGTCCAGCTAGGCACAGGTGGCCTTGGTGGCTTGGGTCATCTTTTAGCAGCTTAGCTGAGCATGCAAGCGAGGACTGCCTCTGTGCACAGTTCTCTGAGCTCTGAGAAGTTCCTGGGGGGAAAATGGGGCTGCCTTTGAAAATAGGCCAGAGTCCTTGGCTCATCCGAAGTAGAGCAGCGAGATTGTCTTCTGGGCTTGGCTGTTATAATTGCACTGGCCCAGTTTTTCCTTATCTTGGTCTCAGGCCATTCCCTGGACCGAAGCAAAGTTCCACTTTAAGAGAACTGTCCCATTTTGGAGCCACAAAACTTGACAGATCACTTTCTTCCATATGCAAGCACTGTTGGCCACCAGAGAGAGGACCATTTCATTGGCATCAAAAGTCCTCCCAGAAAGGTTGACCCTGTAACTACATGGTGCTCTTTTCAGTGTCAGGTGAAGCCCTTTTTATTTTGCTAGGTTTTGTGTGCACATACACCCCTCCCCCCTTTAAACCTCTTTGCACAATTTTTATTTTCTATGGTTTTATTCTCATAGAAACATAGAAATTGAGCGAGTCAGAAGAGGTCTCCCAGGTCATCTAGTCTGACCCCGGCTTCAGCAGGCTCTGCTCATGACATGCTCAGATGAAGCCTTGTCTATTTCAGATATTTGCTCTATGTTTATTTTCATACTTTGTTGTAGGTGTTATGTGCCAGCAATTCATCTCTGAATTATGGTCTCCACAGTTCTATTTGAAATTGGAGCCAGTGTGGTGTCGTGGTGAAGAGCATGGGACTGGGACTCAAGCGATCTGGGTTCGAGTCCCCGCTCAGCCATGGAGCCCACTGGGTGACTTTGGGCCAGTCACAGACTCTCAGCCCAGCCTACCTCACAGGGCTGTTGTTGTGAGGATAAGATTGAGAGCAGCAGGAGGAGAATGATGTGAGTCGCTTGGAGTTCTGTAAAAAAGAAAAAAGGGGGCACAACTCTAATAAGTAAATAAATAAAACCATGGGAGCAGGTTGAACTCTTAGTCAAATCAGAATTTCTTCCGCAGCAGCTGCTGCTGCCCCAGTCTGCTGATTGCCTGGGATGATTCCCAAGCTGTGATTAAATTCTCTGTTCCTCTTTGCAGAAAAACCACCAACGACCAACGACTGTGAAAAGCTGGGGGGCTTCTGCCGGGTTCCACTACATGAGAAATGCCCCTCCGGTCAAGACTTGCCAGCCAATTGTGGCATTAACGCAAGGTGCTGCAAACCTGAAACAGCTTAGATTAGTTCTACCTCCTGGAAGAACTAATGAAATTCAGTACAGTTGCGTTCAGTGCAGATGTAATACAATACAAATACATCAAAACAGATGAAAACTTCCAGGTATTCTTGAATCAGAGCAATGGTTCACTGGTTGATTCCAACATGTTAGTTTGTTGCATTACTTTGTCTCTGGATCAATTTGTGAGCCAGTCAGATATTAAAGCTGCAGAAGTCTTGTCTGAACAAAATCTGTTATCGTGCATTCATTCATTTGTTGCAATTTTTATATGCCTCCCCGTTCCCAAGAAAGCAAAACCAACAAGGATGAAAATGGACTAAAAAGAAGCGTATTTGATAAAACTGACATGAGAACTAATCTGGGAAGGCCTGCTGGAAGAGATGCGTGTTTAACTCCCTCTTAAAGGCGGGAATTTGGGAAATTTATTTATTCATTTATTTAGGGAACTTCTATGCCGCCCCATTCGCCGAAGCCTCGGGGCGGCTCACAAACATAAATAAATAACATCCTATAAAACAATATAAATTAAGTCGCCCTGGCCAAAGAATGAAATAAATAAATAATATTAACAATTAAAATAACGTTTGAATAAAAAGGTCTTCGCCTGGCACCGAAAAACAAGTAAGACCATATCCCTCCTGGCAGACTATTCCCCAATTTAGGTGCAACCACTGAAAGTCCTCTGGGTAGTAGTCAATCTTGCAGAAGCTTCAGAAGATTATCCCCACAGGATCTTAGCAGGTGAGGTGGAATGAATGAGCAAAGGTGCTGCTGAAGGTATTTTGAACTCAAGCCGTGAAAGGCCTTAAAGGCAATACCAGCCCCCAGGACTGCATCCAGAAACATATGCAATGCTTTGTTCAGTTCTGGGCAACAAGATTTAAGACAGATGCAGGGAAATTCGAAAGGATCCAGCAGAGGGCAACAAAAATGATCCAGGGTTTGGAAATGCTGCCCTGTGAGGAGAGACCGAGAGAACTGGGCCTGTTCAGCCTTGAGAAGGGGAGGCTGAGGGGGGACAGGGTATCCCTCTGTAAGGACCTCAAAGGCTGTCCCAAAGAGGAAGGCAAGATCCCTGCTTGCTGATGCTGGAGTGCAGGACACGGAAGAATCAAGTCAAGCTGCAACAACCCAGATTCAGGCTGGACGTCAGGAAAGGCTTCCTCACTGTCAGAGCAATAGGGCAGTGGGACCAGCTGGCTGGAGAGGTGGGGGGCTCTCCCACACTGGAGACATTCAAGGTGAAACTGGGCAGTCATCTGAGTGGGATGGTGTAACGGGGTGTCCTGCAACAGCAGGGGGTTGGAACTGATGGCCTTCATGGTCCCTTCCAACTTTACTATTCTATGATTCTATGAAACAAAATGAGTTAGAAGGGTCCTCCCAGGTCATCTAGTCTGACCCTGGGCTCTAGCTGGCTTCGCTCATGCAATCCCCAACATGTGCATGTCCAGCCTATCCTTGAACACCCTCCCTGATGGGGCCTCTACCACCTCCCTCGGAAGCTCATTCCATATTCTAGGGGTCCTAACACAGAAACATAGAAACAGAGCGAGTCAAAAGGGGTTCCCCGGGCCATCTAGTCTGACCCCCAGCTCCAGTTCGCTCCGCTCATGACATGCCCACCATGAAAGTACTTCCTAAGCATCAGCAAATACTTCCTGACATCCAACCTGAAGCCCGGTTGCTTGAGCTTTGCCCCAGTGGAACGTGACCTGCCCTCCACTGAAGGGAAGAACAGCTCACGCCCCAACTCATGACATCCCCTGGAATGCCTATAAGTCGCTAAAAGATCCCCTCAGCGCCTCCCCCAGGCTGAAAAGACCCTGTCCCCTCAATCTCTTCTCATGGAATCCCTCCCAACCTGGCTACCATTCTTGTGACCCTGCACCAAACCGATTCTAACCTAGCTATGCCTCTCCTATAATGTGGAACCTAAACCCGGGTGCAGGACTCCTGTTGTGGGCGCACCAGAGTCATGTGCTCAGAGTTGACCCAGCAGTGACATAGACAGAACCTACGCAGAAGATGGTTCCCGTGTCAGTTTTTCCTATTGGTCCCACAGGTGAGGATGTACGAGGAACGCCCAGTTTCCTGATGATGCTGTGCGGATCCCCACTCAATGGAGCAAGGCAGCGCGGCATGCGAATCAAAGCAGCTATGAAGAATCAGTGTACCCAAAGGACACAAGATCCCAAGCTGCCTTTTTAACAAGCCTGCGGATCACGATGGTTGCAGGTTTTGTGGGGTCTCTTTCAACTGACCCCCTGCTTACATAATCCTGTGAGCCAATGGCAACCACATGCTTCGGGTTTGCTTCTTGTGGGAAAAAGGCAGGCTATGAATATAACGAATTCAACAACTCCAGCAGCAGAAGATTTTGCATTCATTTCTCAGCAAGATGAGCTATAGCAGCAAGAATTCCCACATCTACAAGATAAATAAATAGAAATAAACATAAGCCCACTGTCCATTTTGGCGTCGAACATCTGAAGTTCACCTTGCCACATAGTAAGTAGCTGACACAAGAATACCATGGGTTTTTTCTCGTTTTCCTGGTCACGTTGATGTGGAAATGACACAGTAAAGATAACATTAAACCTCCAGGTAAGTAACCACAGGCTCTGAATATTTGGCAACTGCTGAATCTTGCTTCTCCTCCGTTGGAGGATGAAGTAATTGCATGTTCGTTCGGGTGAAATCAACGGTGTTTGCTCAGTTCCTTTCTGGTCTGACCCGCTGTAAAGGAAATCAAGGAATTGCAGATAAGCTCCTAAGGCCATGCCCTGGCTTTGGGTCAATGTATACCCTGAAGATGTGTTCCTCTTGTGATTGTGGCATTGTTGCTGTGAGGTGCTCTCAAGTTGTCTCCGAGTTACAGCCACCCTATGTGTGAAAGCCCACCCCGCTCGGCTCTTCCAAACGCGAGGAAGCGGCTCCCTTTCCCTCTCACAGTCGGCCTCCCTTCTCTCCTTCCGCCTTCACCTTTCCCTGCGTCCAAAGCGTGACAGCTTCGGCTTTCTCAGTTTTGCTCCTCGGGCAAGTTCTGGCTTGATCTGATCTTGGCAGATGCTCGTTAGCCTCGGACTTCCCAGACTCCTTCCCAGACTCGTGGGCATCTGATGCAAGGTGGGAGGTGTGGCCGGGCCGGTTTGCCCAGCTGCTGCTGTTGCGCAGAACAAACGGCCAATTTGTAGCGCACTGGTATTTCCTCTCTCTTTTTAAAGACAATGATTCTAATCTGCTCTTCTCTACAGTTTAAAGCACAGTTTCCAGGAGCAGGGTATTTTTTTTTGGGGGGGGGGGGGATGCCATGTAGCCCTGAGTTGCCCTCGCTTTTCCAAGTGTGATTAATACAGAGTAATTCCCCCAAGGACAAAAGACAAATATCTAATGGAATTGCTCCCTGAATTCGTTTCTTCCATACAGGATCCCTGGAATTGGAGATGCAAGGAAGTCCCAGCTCCAACCACCCCAAAATTTGGCAATGTGCCCTCCAAGGGACTAGCACCTTGGGGAGTAGTAAAACCTGAGGGAACCCCAGAGGGGAGGAGGTTTGGCACTTGTATATAAGTGGGCAAGCCGGCCTTCTCTCGGAGGCCTCCCCGTGTCTCGACATCTCCACCTGCTGCTATAGTGGAAGGAGCACTGTCAGCACTGGGGGAGGGGGGGCACCAAGGGAGCAGATCCCCCCCCCCAATGGACGATTGTGCTGCAGAAAAGTGGAAGTAGTCCTTTTCTGTGGAGCATGGACTCCCAGGGCTTTGCAAGGAGCCGACAGGACATGCTTTGACAGGTCACCTCTGGGCAAAGGGGGAGGGGCATTTTATTTTATTTTATTTTTAAATAGGGGGAGGCTGGCATGGCAAGCCCTGGGGAGCCTCTGCCCCAAAACCTAACCCAGCCCTGTGGTGAAGGCCCTGGATTTAGCCCCACGACTCAACCAAACACCAAATCGGACCAAAGGTGGTTTACTAAGGCATGAAGCGGGGGGGGGGGGGCGGATGCAGAAAGGAAGCGGGAAAGGGCAGGTTGCCATGATGTGCCCTCAGGTCTTCCCCTACTTATGCTGCCCTGGGAATGAAAGCCCTCCAGAACGTCCGGTCCAGGCAGGCCGGCTCAGCTCCTGCAAATTCAGGGCTGTATGGAGTCCCTCCACCCCACAGAGGGTCTTTTTCATCTGCCTTTGACTTTCCCTGCCATGATGAAAGAGCTTGCAGAAAGCAGCGATGATAGAGGGCTAGAAGAGTGTGAGGACTTGGCCCCGTGCACTCAGACGCAGCTCATCCTCCTCTGGGCATGAATCTGAGAGAACGGGGCAGGTTCAGCCTTGAGAAGAGACGGCTGAGGGGGACATGATGTCCCTCTATAAGGACCTCAGAGGCTGTCACAAAGAGGAGGGTCAAGATCTCTGCTTGCTGATGCTGGAGTGCAGGACACAGAACAATCAATTCAAGCTGTAACAACCCAGATTGAGGCTGGACATCAGGAAAAGCTTCCTTTCTCTCAGAGCAATAGGGCAGTGGCACCAGCTGCCTGGAGAGGTGGTGGGCTCTCCCACACTGGAGACGTTCAGGGCAAAACTGGGCAGCCACCTGAGTGGGGTGGTGTAACGTGGTGTCCTGCACCACCAGGGGGTTGGACCTGATGGCCTTCATGGCCCCTTCCAGCTCTGCTAGACTATGATCCAGTGATTCTATGACTCTAATCTGCTCTTCTCTACAGTAGGTCCCCCTACGACGACATCTTCAGTCCTTGGTCAGGAAGCAAGACGTGTGCAAAGGAGTCTCACTAGGAGTTTTTTTATCCCCTTGCCCTGCAGGTGGAATGAGGCCGACCCAAGAGGTTGCAATTTTCCCCGCTAGTAACACAGTGACTGCCCGAGGCTGACAGTTCTTGGCCAGATGCCTCTGAGATAACCTGGGAGTGTCCTCGCCTGCGGGTCCCTCCACTAGGTGTGCAAGCTATTCCGGCACTCCTGCCAAGGCACTCCCTGGGGTTTTGGCTTGGCTACGGTTTACTGTGTTGCTTGGGTTCAGACAACACCCAGGCAACACCCATGATGAATCACCATGGTGGGGTGATTCATCCTTAGAAAACGCTGCTAGAAGAGTTCTGGGTTCAGGTGACAGGCTAGGCCACCATGGCTCATGAACCACCAGGGGTTAACTTGTCAGGCAAGTCCAGCTGCTGAGTCTAAAGGGTTTGGAGGGAGAGCAGGAGAATTCCGATATTTACAGGGGTAGCGGCCAGAAATACCTGCTTTCCGCGTTTTTCCCTCCAGTGCAGAGGGGTGTTTCGACAGGGTTTGGCTCCACAGTTGCATAAACTGGGGGAAGTTGCAAGGGTTCTCCGGAGCTGCCTAAAAGGTTTCTGTGCGCTGCTGTCCCTCTCACAGTAGCTGGAGGGATCTTGGAGGCGCTTGAGGCATCGGGCTTCTTCACCTTTCCTCTGCTGCGATCCTCTTCCTGCCATGTTTTCACAGGTGTCAGGTTATGGCGGAATGTAGAACTACAAAGAGCAAAGTGTGTGTGTGTGTGTTTGTGTTTGTGAAGAGGGAGTGGGCACTTCCAGAAATGAAGCGGAGCGATTGCAGTACATGTGATTCTGTCTTATTTCTTCATTCATTCTTATTCCTCTGTTTGGAACATACAAACAGAAGACGACCCAAGGTCCCTCCAGTTCCGCACTCACACTTACATGGTGGCAAACCAGTTGCCCGCAGGACCCCTCCAGCAGGACGGGAGCAAGACCTCCTCTTGCCCAAGCTCCTCAGCAACGTGGGTACACAGGCATGCCCCCCTTGGTGAGGGAGGCGGCCCGTAGCCAGTAAGGCCAGTGGCCATAGATAATCTCCTCCTCCATGAGTCTGTCCAGCCCCTTTTAAAGCCACCCGGATTGGCAGCCCCCCACTTCCTGTGGCAGCGAATTCCATAATGTGAAGAAGGCCTTCCTCTTGTCTCTCCTACACCTCCCACCCATCAGCTTCATGGGATGCCCCTTTGGGTTCAAGTATCATGACAGAGGGAGAAAATCGCCCCCGCTCCACTTTCTCCACACCACGCGTGATTTTAAACACCTCCATCACGTCCCCCCTTCAGGCCCTCAAGGCCCTGGCAGACTTGGCCTCCGTGAATTTATTGACTGTTAGCAGGTGGAATTTTCCTGATGGCAGTTTTTAGCACAGAAGCCTCATCTTTTGAGGAGAAAAGCCCAGGATGCTTTCAGGGTGAGACTGAAAGTCCTGGCTCGTGAGAGGGCAGCAAAGACAGGGAAAACAACACCAGCAAAACAGCAGTCGATACTCCTCACTTAAACTGGACCCACATTTGTTTCCGAGTTACGTGTGTGAGAAGTCTCTTTTTCCTTATATTGGGTTCTGGTGAAACTTGTTGCTGTTTAGTCGCAAAGTCGCACCTGACCCATTGCGACCCCATGGACAACATTCCTCCAGGCCCTCCTGTCCTCCACCATCCCCCGGAGTCCACCCAAGCCCACTCCCACCGTCCCAGTGACCCCATCCAGCCACCTCATCCTCTGCCGTCCCCTCCTTCTTTTGCCATCTATTGTTCCCAGCATCAGGCTCTTCTCCAGGGAGTCCTTCCTCCTCATTAGGTGGCCAAAGCATTTGAGTTTCTGGTGAAACTGATAATGCATTAAAATGTGAGAGCACCCAGAGTGTTGACCTTTCAGCATCTTTGGAAGATCTGCCTCTTTATCCTGGCTTTCCCTGAGGGGTGACCCGACCACTACAGCTGTAATTTTAGCCGGTTTTGTTCTTATATGGTTTGGCCATCCAAATGCATGAAAAACGCAGCAGAGATGAACTCCTGTTGCTCAAATGTAAGCTTTATCTCCAGCGGTGCACTTAGAGTTGAGTGGGAAATCCAGTTTGTGGGTGGGAACCCATTTAATTTTCTCAGTGCTTGTGCACGTACAACACGCCACTTACATACCCACTGCACAAACAGCGTCTGGCTTCTGCACACATGACCTGCGGGCTTCGTGTACTTCATGGGAGAGTGATTTAGCACACGGAGGGGCCCGCTGTGTTCCCAGCTGCTTGCGGACTGGATCTTGGCTCAGCTCACCCCCCAGGCCAGCGCTGGGCGTGGGGGAGACGCGTGACCAGTGCAGGAGAGCGGATTCTGGGGGCTCTTCATAGAAACAGAGCCAGTCAGAAGGGGTCTCCCGGGCCATCTAGTCTGACCCCCGGCACCAGCCGGCTCCGCTCACGACATGCCCACCATGTGCATGTCCAGCCTGTCCTTGAACACCCTCACCGATGGGGCCTCAACCGCCTCCCACGGAAGCCCATTCACTAGGCAGGCATTTCCATCCCCACAATATTTGTGTTTTCAGAAGAGAAGGACCCAGAACACGCTGCAGCTTGGGCTTTCTGCGTGCGAACAGCTGGCGTAACCACTAGGTTGGGCCTCCCTGCCCCTTCACTCCCTTCCCCAAAGCCCCACCACCAAACGCCCCGACCACATCCGACCTCACATCCCGGGCCAAATCCTGCGGCCACAGGAGGTGTCCCATCCCCCTCACAGCTGCCCCCGTGCAGGGACTGGGGCCCTCTCTTGAAGCGGCTGTGCCCGGCTTGGACGCAAGCTCATTTCAGCTGCTTCTCCGTTCCAGATCTGTGCCGCCTGGGCTAAATGCCGCATCAGCCGCTGCCCATCTGGGGACTGATGGAGCTTGTGACAGGGGCACCTCAGCGCTTCCATGGCCACCACAACCCACGGCTGCCACTTTCTTTCAGGAAGAGCTCAGTGGGGCATTAGCCAAAAGCGTCCAGCGACCATGTGCCAAGCCGTAATCCGAACTGGATCGTAGCATAGAACGGATATTTCAAAAATACACTTTCGAATGTAAATGCTTCACCCATGTTTAATCAACAGCTCATTGGACAACACAGCTAATTTGATGACTCCCACCATGGAAAAATAGCTCTACTCCATTTGCAGAAGGAAAGAAGCAGATCAAAGATTGGGAAAGGGGACTCAGTACCGAAGACGTCTGCACCAGCTGCAGAGACACAGCACTTGGGCGGTAAACCTTCACCAGAGGGGCGTTCGGCGCAGGGTGGAACCAGGCCAAAGCCGGCGGGGGCAGCTCAGGCCTCTGGCTCCTGGGGCTCGCCTGGGCAAGAGAAGAGAGCATTGCGTCAGTGACAGCAACAGGCCCGGCACAACATTTGGCCACAAGCTTAGGCAGACAGGCAGCCCCGGAAACAGTCTTCCTCTCTGCCTAACTGGGTGTACCTGGGCAGCACCTTATGCATGGATGTGGCTGGAAGTGCATGTTCCTAAACTTAAGAATAGCGTAAGACCACAGGGCCAGGCAGTCTAGTGGTGGGTTCACACGTGATTTAGTCTAAATGAGGCTGTGGAGGACGAGGGAAAGGCTGCTGAGAGATGTAAGAAACCGGCAGGTGAGGCCGGCGCGCTGCTGCCTGTCTCGGCAAAGGCCGCTTCACAAGGCAGCCGGGTTCAGCCGGGCCCTGAGCCGAGCCTCCGGCCGCCCTGCAACGGGTCCGGAAGAGCGGGTCGCCCGGGAGGGGCCGGCCCGGCGCCCCCGCTCACCTCGGGAGCCCCTGGCCGGGCGGGCACGAGGAGCCGGAGCGGCGAGGGCGGGGGAGCGGGCCCAGAAGGGCGGGAGGGGGAGCGGCAGCCGCCGGGCGCCCCCCCGCCCCGGGCCACGGGCCGTGCCGTCTCGCGAGGCCCGCGGGCCCCCCCGTGGGGCCCCAGAGGGGGGGGCCCCCCCCCCCCCCCGCCCCCCCCCCCGCCGAGGGCCGCTCCGCCCGGCCGCCCTCCCGGCGTGGCTCCCGCCGGATTCGGCGTGCGCAGGCCCCACCTGGGCACAGACGGAGCTGCCCCGCCGCACCTGCCCCCGGCCCAGGATTCACACGCCCCGGGCGCACACGCCCCGCTTCCCTTGCAGCCGCACTGGGCGGCAGCGTGCCTGCGCTTTTCCTCATCCTTCCCGGGTGCTTTTCCTTTCGTGCCAGTACCAAAGACTGCCAGCAGGGCGTGGCGGGGAGGGCCCCCGCCCCCCTGTTGACTTGTGGGTGGGTTTTGCCAGCCTTCTGCAGGGCGCTTCGTCCCTTTTGTCTTTGCCCTTTTGACATCCTTCCCAAAACCACCGGCTGTTTTTTCTCACCATTTTTGCCGGAGAAGCCCTACAACTCTCTGGGTCCCTGGAATTTATGTTAGGGACTGTGGGCTTTCCCCATTGAATGTGGGGTACGTAGCACAGATGGCATTTCGAGGAACGGCGATTCCATGTTGGTGGAGGAAAGAGCTTATGTGAAAAGGTTTTGACATCTGAATGGATGCTACTAGCCCGGTGCACCCACTGCTAAGTGTCCCTGTTCCTCATACCGGGGACCATACAAGCGAGCAGGCCTCCTCCTAAGGAACCCAGGCCAGCAAGAATTCCTGCTGTGTGATCGGGTGGGAAAACATTCCGGCTTCAGCAGCTCCACTTACGCGCGCAGCAGATGGCGTTAATGCCGCAGTTGGCGCCGAGCGATCCGTAGGGACACGTCACGGTCAGCGGAGTTACGCAGTGCCCCCCGAGCTTGGTGCAGGCTGGAACTTGCCCTGGGTGCGAAACAAACCAGACAGCCCTCATTCGAGGGATGCTCATCGAGAAAACTTGGAGGGTCACGGTTCTAGCAAGATGGGAAAGGATGGATCTGACTGACAGCGTCTTGTCTGCATCAACCCGCTCACCATCACACGCTTCTAAAGTACTCTGTTTCCAAAGCTCAGAGCACTTCAGGGGTACCATCCAGTGGTAATCTGTACAACAGCCCTCTAAGGTAGGCCACATCTCATTTATTTATTTGCTATACTGCCCCACAGCTGAAGCACTCTGGGCAGTTTACACAGTCCATAAAAACAGAGGGCAAACGTACAACTCCGCCCCACCCCAGAAAATCAGAAAAATATTTAAAACAGATAAAAACAAATTATAAAAACAGACAAGAAGGAATGACAGAGAGAGAGAGAGAGAGAGAGAGAGAGAGAGAGAGAGAGAGAGAGAGAGAGAGAGAGAGGAGGGAGGGAAAGAGCAACTTTGCAAAGCCCCTGCTGATGGTTGTCCTTCCTTCCTTCCTGTACTCACATCCTGCCTCTTATTTGCAAGGGCTGAGAATCCGTGACTGACCCAAATCCACCCGGGGCCGTCCGGCTGCGTGGGGACCAGGGCCTGGGTCTTCTGAATCCCACCCCAGCACCAACCACCGCATCTCTGGCTGCCGTCTTGCCTGGCGTGGCCAGGGAAAGTTTTCACATGCCCCTGCGGCAGACGCTGGTCCTCCTGAACAGCTGCTCCTTGGACGGCAGCAGTGCCAGCCAAGGAGCTGCTCGCAGCCCTCCAAATCTACAGGACTATGGGCGGCATCTGACTATGGGCCTACAGGACTATGGGCGGCATATGAGAAAAGACTGAGAAGGCGAATTTTAGCTAAGAACTTGGTCTCAGAGCCTGCCTTTCCCCCTCTTCTTCCCTTTTTCTTTTCCCAATATTTTAACAGTTCATTGGTTTTATCTTTGATTTTATCATCATTTTTTATCGGATGCAGTGTGTTGTGTGCTGTTTGTTGTATAAGGCTTCTTTGATTTTTGCAAGCTGTCCAGAGACTTCAGTAATGGACAGCCTATAAAAATTTTAAATAAAGGAATCCTCCAAAATGACTCTCTGAAGTTGGAAGAGCTGCTGCTGCTATTATGAATTACATTTCTATCCTGCCTGTAGCCCAACAGGTGGCTTGTTCCATGCAGGAAGTGAGTTCAGAATCCCAGAAACAGAGCAAGCTTCTTAGATTAGCCTTGGAACTCTGAGAAAGCTAGGCTTTGTTTAGGGGCTATAGGGTTGTGCCCCTAATCCCATTAAACAATGGTAGCAGCTCCTGCTCCTCCAGTGGGCCTCCTGCCATTCCCAAAATCTTCTCTTCCCTTGAGCCAGCTGCAAAACTTTGGCTTCTTAAGCACATCCCCTCTCCACCTGCATTAAATATTTCACTTCTTAGCTGAAACTGGCAGTCCTTACTCAAAAAGGAATAAACTCCATAATATTTCAGAACCAAATGATAGAAAGTGTGGGGGACTATTCCACTTCTTCATGGAATCATGGGAGAGTCGGGTTGGAAGAGGCCAAGAAGGCCACCAAGTCCGACCTCCGGCTGGTGCAGGACACCACGTTACACCGTCCCACTCAGGGGATGGGACCTCAGAGGGATGGAGACCGGCCCTCTCCCCATCATTTGTTGTTGTTAGTCGCTATGTCGTGTCCGACCCACCGCGACCCCATGGACAACACTCCTTCAGGCCTTCCTGTCCTCCACCCTCCCCCGGAGTCCACTTAAGCTCACACCACCTGCTTCAGTGACTCCCTCCGGCCACCCCATCCTCTGCCGTCCCCTCCTTGTTTTGCCATCCATTGTTCCCAGCATCAGGCTCTTCTCCAGGGAGTCCTTCCTTCTTATTAGGTGGCCAAAGTATTTGAGTTTCATCGTTGATCTTCTCTAGGACTGACTGGTTTGATCGCCTTGCGGTCCAAGGGACTCACAGAGTCTCCTCCAGCACCACAATTCAAGGGCCCCAATCCTTTGGTGCTCAGCCTTCCTTATGGTCCAGCTTTCACAGCCATACATTGCAACTGGGAAAACCATCGGCTTGACTAGACGCACTTTTGTTGGCAGGGTGATGTCTCTGCTTTTTAGTATGCTGTCTAGATTTGCCATAGCTTTCCTCCCCAGGAGCGTCTTTCAATTTCTTGGCTGCAGTCCCCATCTGCGGTGATCTTGGAGCCCAGGAAAATGAAATCTGTCACTACCTACATGTCTTCCCCATCTATTTGCCAGGAAGTGAGAGGATCGGATGCCATGATCTTAGTTTTCTTAATGCTGAGTTTCAAGCCAACTTTTGTACTCTCCTCCTTCACCCGCATCAAGAGGCTCTTTAGTTCCTCTTCACTTTCTGCAATTAGAGTGGGGTCATCTGCATATCTGATCCCCATCATTAGCAGCTCCCTTACCTGTGGTAGCATGGAAGAAGAGGAGGACTAGAGCCAAGAGGAGGTGAAGGAACCTCATGGTGGACACTTTCTCAGCTCCTGGAGGGAAGCAAAGCAGAGGCCGACTGAAGTCTGACGAAGTCTCTGGCTACATCTGCACAAGCTCGCTCCCTTTTAAAGGCAGGGGCACCGAAGGCACGTTGAAGGACACATCCGTGAGCAGAAGTCAGTTGTGGTTGCACTTCCTGTCAAATGCCACCCAAACGCTTGAAAAAGGGTGAGCAAATATTGCACAAATGTACACTCAGTGATGGGTGGGAAATCCGGTTTGCGGGTGGGAATCCATTTAATTTTCTCAGTGCTTGTGCACGTACAACATGCCACTTACACACCCACTGCACAAACAGGGTCTGGCTTCTGCACACATGACCTGTGGGCTTCGTGTACTTCATGGGAGAGTGATTTAGCACACGGAGGGGCCCGCTGTGTTCCCAGCTGCTTGCGGACTGGATCTCGGCTCAGCTCACCCCCCAGGCCAGCGCTGGGCGTGGGGGAGACGCGTGACCAGTGCAGGAGAGCGGATTCTGAGGGCTCTTCATAGAAACAGAGCGAGTCAGATGGGGCCTCCCGGGCCATCTAGTCTGACCCCCGGCACCAGCCGGCTCCGCTCACAACATGCCCACCATGTGCATGTCCAGCCTATCCTTGGACACCCTCACCGATGGGGCCTCAACCACCTCCCACGGAAGCCCATTCACTAGGCAGGCATTTCCATCCCCACAATAATTGTGTTTTCAGAAGAGAAGGACCCAGAACACGCTGCAGCTTGGGCTTTCTGCATGCGAACAGCTGGCGTAACCACTAGGCTGGGCCTCCCTGCGTCTTCACTCCCTTCCCCAAAGCCCCACCACCAAACGCCCCGACCACATCCGACCTCACATCCCGGGCCAAATCCTGCAGCCACAGGAGATGTTCCATCCCCCTCACAACTTGGGCCCTGTCTTGGAGGCAGCTGCTTTCAGAAAGAAAGAAGCTACTCTGCAAAATATCTGGCTGGGCCCCCGAAAAGAGGGCCCTCTTAACCTGGTGCTGAAAAAGAGACACAGTCAGCACTGGCCAGGCCACTGTGGGAAGGTTATTGCTTGGTTGGCGGGTGGGGAGGGATCACCAGGAAAGTCCTCCCCCTTCTTGCAACATTTTCAACAAGTTGTAAAGAATGTTAAAATTCCAGATGACCAAACAGCAAGGGCCAGTCGCTTGGCATTTTGAGGAAGGTCCTGGAGGTTTATTGCTTATCTGCTTTTGTTTGCGCATTTATATGCAGGTTCCGTGTAGGGTCTGGGCAGGTCATGGCTGGGGGAGCTGCTCCAATAGATATCGTGGTCCTAAGTGTATAAGGCTTTATAGGTTAAATTCAGCACCTTGAACTGGGACCGGAAGCAGGCAGGCAGCCAGGGCAGGTGGGCCAGAAGTGGCCTGATCTGTCTGGACTGATTGTTCCCAGTTATTAATTCGGGTGCCACATTCTGCAGCAGCTGCAGCTTCTGAACCTTCTTCAAGGGCAGCCCCACCTACAGCGTATTGCAAGAAGCCAGAGTACCAGAGCACGGACTACTGAAGCCAGGCTGTCCCTGTCCAGGAAGCAGGGCACTGGGGCACCAGCCAAGGTGGGTAGAGGGCGCTCCAAGCTGCTGATGCCACCTGGGCCTGGAGTGACAAGCTGGATCAAGGAGAACCCCCAAACTTTGAGCCTGCTCCTCCTGGGGGAGTGTGGCCCTGTCTAGAACAGGTTGAAGCATCTAGAACAACTGGTCAAAAGCATCTCGGCCTTGTGTGGATTGAGTTTCAGTTTGTTGGCCCTCATCCAGTCCATTATCGCAGCCGGATGCCGGTTCAGCACAGCCACCGCCTCACCTGCCAAGATGAAAAGCAGAAACAGAGCTGAGTGTCATTGGCAAACTGAGGGCAACGCTCTCCAAGACTCCGGATGACGCCACCCAGCAGTCTCACCTAGATGCTAAACAGGCGGGCGAGGCGGCAGGTGCAGGAAGGTGGTGCTCCCGGCCTGGCCACCCCCGGGCTCGCATAATCAAAAGGTGGGCTGGATAAATGGGCGCGGCAGGCCGGATCTGGCCTGCGGGCCGTAGTTTGAGGACCTATAAAGCCCCAAACGGCTTGGGACCTGGCTATCTGCAGGAACGCTTGCGTCCATATATGCCCTCCTGCCCCTTGAGATCGGCAACAGATGCCCTTCTCTGGGAACCCTCTGTGAATGATATTAGGAGGGTGAGTACCCGGAGGAGGGCCTTCTCTGTGGTGGCGCCCCATCTGTGGAATGCGCTCCCCAGAGAGGTCCGCCTGGCGCCGTCGTTATTTGTTTTTCGGCGCCAGGCTAAGACCTTTTTATTTAAAACTTATTTTAATTAAATTATTTGTATTTATAGGATTTTAAATTTTTAGCCAAGATGCACCGGGAGTTTTAAATATTTTTTATTGTTATATGGTTATTATTTATGTATTTATGTATTTGTTTCTGTTGTGAGCTGCCCCGAGGCTTCGTTGTGATGGGGGCGGCATAAAAATGTTTTAAATGAATGAATGAATGTATGTTCTAAGCCAAGATACATACTTCTAGATACATTCTTCTGGCGAACACATTCAGCCATGACTGCAAATCCATGTTTGGTATTTAAAACTCTAGATTTAAAACTGTCTGGGTCTTTGTTCTCCGTTTGAGACTGTGGATCTTCCATATTTAATGTGGGATTAGTAATCCCCCCAAAATTCCAAACATCAATTATTTTATTTATTCAATTTCTACGACACTGGGAGTCTCGGGAGCCAAATCCAGGGAATCTGACGAAGTACAAGGAAAGACAGCCAGAAGCTGGGCAGAAGAGCAAATAGCAAAGACAGATATAAGATGCAGGGTGATCTCGATAGGTTAGAATGTCGGGCACGGTGCAAAAGAATGCAATTCAACAGGGACAAATGCCAAGTCCTCCACTTGGGATCAAGAAACCACATGCACCACTACAAGATGGGAAACCCCTCAACTATTCCAGAAAGGAGAAGGATCTTGGGGTTGTTGCAGATCACAAGCTAAATAGGAGCCAAGCACATGATGCTTCTGCAAAAAGGGCAAATGCTATTCCGTGCTGGATTAACAGAAGCATCACTGGCAAGGCACATGAAGTACCTGCTTCACTGGGCACTGGTCAGACCTCCCCTGGAGTGCTGTGTCCAGTTCTGGGCACCTAAGTTTAAGTTCAAGAAGCCACACCTGGGCTTCTTTGGGCTGCTGCATCTCTTTGGGTGGCCACCAGGGGCATTTTGTTTCATGACCTCGCTGCTCCTTTTGAGCTGTTTCTCCCAGCCGAGAGCCATGTGGGCTTGGGACATGGGAGATCGGGGTTCTAGTCCTCACTTAGCTGCAGAGCTCGCTGGATGCCTTTGGGCCAGTCACAGCCTCCCTCACAGGGTTGTGGTGCCATGAGGATAAGATCCAGATGTGGAGGAAAATTACCTAAGTTCCCTTGAGTTCCTTGGAAAGCAAAAAGTGAGATATACACATAACAAACAATTAACACTCTTTCTTCATTTATCCTGTGGGCAAAACTATTCTAGTCGTGTTTGCTTGCTTCCTACCAGCTCCAATAGAGTGCAGAAGAAACTTGGCAGCATCTTTCCTCTTGCTGCCAGGGAAGCTGAGAAGGGCTTGGTACTTCAAGCACCATCTTCCACCTGCCATGTAAACAAGGGGATAAGTCATCATCCCAATCTCCTGCCACACTTCAGAGCATGCTGTTCGCCCATTTCCCTTGTGCAATTCCATCTAGGAAATCTGGGAGTGGCTTTTATTTGTGATGACAATAAACACCCGCCGGAACCCCGCCTTCCTCAGCTTGCTGGTTCATAGCATATAAATAGAGTTATTCTTGCAGCTGCCAAACCAGTTTTTCTCTGACTCAGGCGGGGACCCGATCCTGCCTTGGAACAACTCCCTTTGAACGCAGCAGTCTGATGCCGAAGAAGCCTGGATCGGGCTCTCACGGCTTTACTTCTCTTCCCCGCGCAAGGCCACTGTAGCACGTGTCGAAGGAGAGAAGGAAGGAGCGGGGCGCCCCAGGCCGCCCGCACGCCCCTCCCTTTCACCCGGCTGCTGGTCGCTGCCCAGGATGGAGAGATGGGGGCCCTATTCGGAGCCCGTTTGCCCTGCAGAGGGCCGGCAAAGCCCGTCCACGAGTCAACAGGGGGACCCTCCCTGCAGTCTTTGGTACTGGCACGAAAGGAAAAGCACCCGGGAAGGATGAGGAAAAGCGCAGGCACGCTGCCGCCCAGTGCGGCTGCAAGGGAAGCGGGGCGTGTGCGCCCGGGGCGTGTGAATCCTGGGCTGGGGGCAGGTGCGGCGGGGCAGCTCCGTCTGTGCCCAGGGTGGGGCCCGCGCACGCCGAATCCAGCGGAAGCCACGCCGGGAGGGCGGCCGGGCCCGTGCGGGCCCCCCCGGACGGCGGCGGCGGCGGCTGCTCCCTCGGGAGACTGGGCGCCCCCGGTGCTGCGCGGGGCCAGGCCGCTCCGTCGCCCGCCGCGGCCGGGGGGCAGCCGGGCGGAGCGGCCCTCGGCGGGGGGCGCCCCTCTTGGGCCACGCAGGGGAGCCCGCGGGCCTCGCGAGACGGCACGGCCCGTGGCCCGGGGCGGGGGGCGCCCGGCGGCTGCCGCTCCCCCTCCCGCCTTCCCGGACCCGCTCCCCCGCCCTCGCCGCTCCGGCTTCCTCGTGCCCGCCCGCCCGGCCAGGGGCTCCCGAGGCGGGCGGCGGCGCCGGGCCGGCCCCTCTCGGGCGACCCGCTCTTCCGGACCCGTTGCAGGGCGGCCGGAGGCTCGGCTCAGGGCCCGGCTGAACGCGGCTGCCTTGTGAAGCGGCCTTTGCCGAGACAGGCAGCAGCGCGCCGGCCTCACCTGCCGGTTTCTTACATCTCTCAGCAGCCTTTCCATCGTCATTTAGACTAGATCACGTGTGAACCCACCACTAGACTGCCTGGCCCTGTAGTCCGACCCGGCACGGCTCGCCTATCATCATCATCATCATCCTCCTCCTCCTCATCATCTCTCTAGCCTGCCCGATTAGCCACGTTTCCCTGGGCAGGTTACAACAATAAAAACCAAACAAGAACAATTTAAAACAGTATAAAAACATCACAATCAACCTGAACAATGTTATGTTCTTCAGTTTATGGCAATTCACTCTCAGTTGCATTTCTGCTCAGGAGTATGAACAGAGCAATTTTGGATGGGAGAAAATTTGGGCGAGCGCGGGGGGGGGAATCTGGTACAGTCCTATGGGCAGTGTGGTCGTTGGGGGGGTGGCAGGAAATACTGCGCCATCTGTTAGGTTGGGGAGCCACCTGGTGGGCGCAGCAGGAACAGCACATTTGAAAGCGATGCTTGGTTAGCGACTGGCTTTTGATGGGGTGGGCAGTGGTGACGGGTCCCTCTCCTCTTTCTCGTGAAAAGCCCTCTCCAAATTCAGGGAAGGGGGAATGGCCAAACGAAGCTGAAAACTGAATCAACCAAGCTTCGTATCACGTGTCCTCTGGGTACCTTTGAGGATGGAGGAGGGAGTTTTAAAAAGCAACCAATATTTCACCACTAGATGACTTTAATAACAGTTCGGGGTGCAATCCTAATTCCTTAATCCTTAAAAATTCCTTAATTCCCCACATGGCTCATCTGGGGGTGTTGAGAGTGTCAGGACTTTTTCCTGAAGAAAGAAATTTAGGATTGCATCTTTAGTCGATTCATTGATGAATGAACAGCAAACATTTTCATGTGTGTAGAGTGGGAAGGGGAAGTATTTTTTTATTTGCTGCCTGGTTTGTTACTGCATTGGTTTTGATCCAAGATCGCTGGAGGGTGCTGCACAGAGTCACACCCCCAAAAAGAAAGAAAATATATAATGCATTTAAAGAATGAATTGCACGTGCCAGATTAATGAGTTAATTTAACTGCTCTTGGGTGCCCAGGCACCATAATTTCTCTCTCAGGTCCCAAACTCTTGGCTTAAAAGTGGCTTTGCATTTGTGCAGGGTGGGTGGGAATCTCCAGGCCAGAGACTCGCTTCATGAGTCTAAAGGGAGGGCCACGTTTCAGTATCTACAGAAGTATCAAGGCTTTCAGCTGATGGCACAATCTTAGATGAGCATGTTTTGGTCCAACACTTTCGATTTCCTGAACTTGCAGTCAAGTTTGGAAATGTGTTTGCTAAAAAAATGTGCTTTCTAAAAGTGAGTGTTGGAAAAAAGGTGAATTTTCATGCTTTACTAAATGGGGGTGGGGTGGGGGAGAACAAATCTGGAATATTTGAAGGAATGCTTTCCCCTCCCCCAACCCGGATATCCCTGCTAGACCACCAAGATCCTCAATAGAGGCCCTTCTTCATGAGCCATCCACTAACGAGGTAAAAGGGGAAATGGCGAGGAAATGGGCCACGCTTGTGGAATGCTGTTATTGTTGTTTTCTGCTTTTATGTTCTCCTGTCTGGTATATTATATGGTGGGCATGTTGTGAGCAGAGCCGGCTGGAGCCGGGGGTCAGACTAGATGGCCGGGAGACCCCTTCTGACTCGCTCTGTTTCTATGTTACATTTTGCTCTGTTACTTGGCTTTTATGCTGGTTATTGTCTTTTACAGTTTTAACTCTGCTTTTTGATCCTGTGATTTTATGATAATTATTTAATCTCTCTTTCTGAACTGTCCAGAGAAACTTCGGGCTACAGGGCATCCTACAAGTGTAACAAATAAATAAATTAGAGTGCACACTTTATCAATGTATATTTCAGAGCATGATTGTTGTATCTGAAAAAGAAGAAAAAAGATATGTTTTGGGCAAGAGCATGAGGAGGAATCAGGGAACAGTAATCAGTGTTGCCAATTTTTCCGTCACTAAGTCTGCCTAAATATCTGGGGACTTTTCTCACTCTTTCAAAAGTCCTCCAAGAGAAGGAAGGTCTGGAGAAGGGTTGAGGTTTGCTGCAGACTGAGCAAAATCATAACGTTTCAAGTTCAGCGCTTTCCTTGCCGTGCCTTCTCTCCATGGTCTAAGGGTTAGGGCAACCCAACACTCCCTGAATTCTTTTTGCTGCCCTGAGTATGGAAAAGCAGCTCCATCTCAGGGAAGCGAAAGAGGTACTCCTTGCAGCTGCTTCACTGGGCCATTTGGGGGAGAGCCCTTCTCCCCCAAAGGGCACAGGGTGGTAGTGCTCTTGAACCCAGGGTAGTCTCTTGGTGCAGAGGCGTGCCTCGTGGCTTGGAGCACCCCTTAGTTAGCACGCCCACTGGGACCCCGTCTGGATGGAGGCAGCCTCGGTTCTCCATATTCCGGTCCCCTTCTGGGTTCTGGATTTGGTCTGCCTTTGACAAGGGCAGGAGCTCTGGCTCAGTCCGAAGGGAGCAGCAAGGATGAACCCTGGCATCTGATGGAATCCTCTCATAGAATCATGGACTCACAGAATAGCGGAGGTGGAAGGGGCCATAAAGGCCATCGAGTCCAACCTCCTGCTGTTGCAGGACACCAAGTCCCACTGACCTGATTCTTCCGTGTCCTGCGCTCCGGCATCAGCAAGAAGAGGTCTTGGCCTTCCTCTTTGGGACAGCCTTTGAGGTACTTACAGAGGGATACCCTGTCCCCCCTCAGCCTCCTCTTCTCAGGGCTGAACAGGCCCCGTTCTCTCCGTCTCTCCTCACAGGGCAGTGTTTCCAAACCCTGGATCCTTCTTGTTTCCCTCCGCCGGGCCCTTTCTCATGTGCTCCCGATCGGCTCCCCTTTTTCCTGTCCTGCTTTCAGACATCTGACATCTGGGAGATACGGCCCGCAGGAAGTCCTGCAGGGGAAGTGAGTGCGTTCTTGGGGTTGGCTCTCTCCTGCCACATACAAACCACTCTTTCCTCTCTTGGACGTTTGGATCCAGAGCCTCCTTTGATCCCTGGGATGCCCTTACAGCGACACACGGTAGCAGCCTCGATGGCTGAGGCGTGCAGGGAGCGATGACCAGCTTTGTAGATGACACAGAACTTGGTGCGACAGCTAATGCCCTGATTCAAGATTCCAGTTGCTCTAACAGGTTGCAGCGCTGGGCTGGAAACAACAGAATGAAGTTCAGTAGGGATCAGTGCCAAGTCGTGCATCTTGGAAAAGGAAAATGCATGGATTGGTACAAGGTGGGGAATGCTTGGCTCACCGATTTGGCAGGTGTGAAGGACCTTGGAATTATTGTAGGTCACAAGCTGAGTAGGAGGCAAGAATGTGATGTGGCCGCAGAAAGGGCACATGCTGCTTTAGGCTGCGTTAACAGAAAGATCACTTCCAAATCCTGTGGGGTGTCAGTTCCTCTTTGCTCAGCACTGGTGGGGCCTCATCTGGAGTGCTGCGTCCCGTTCTGGGCACCACAGTTGGAGAAAGATGCAGCCAAGCTGGAGAGGGTCCCAAGGAGGGCGGCAAGGAGGATCCGGGGGCTGGAGGCAAAGCCCTGTGAGGAGAGACTGGAAGACCAGGCATGTTTAGCCTGGAGAGGAGACACCTGCGGGGAGATCAGAGAGCGCTGCACAAGCACCTGAAAGGCTGTCACAAAGAGGAAGTCCAGGACCTCTTCTCAGCCATCCCAGAGTGCAAGAGTTGGAATAATGGGCTCAAGTTACAGGAGCCAGGTTCTGGTTAGACCTCAGGGAAAACCTCCTGACTTAGAAACATGGAAACACAGAAACAGAGCGAGTCAGAAGGGGTCGCTGGGTCATCTAGTCTGACCCCTGGCTCCTGCCGGCTCCGCTCACGACATGCCCACCATGTGCACGTCCAGCCTATCTTTGAACACCCTCACCAATGGGGCCTCAACCACCTCCCGTGGGAGCCCATCCCACACCCTCGGGGTTCTAACCATCAGGAAATGACTTTTGGAGCAGTGCAGCAGTGGGACCCCTGACCTGGGGAGGTGCTGGGCTCTCCCACCCTGGAGGCATTCAAGATGCAGCTGGACAGCCCCCTGAGAGGGTGGGTGTAACTGGGAGCCCTGCAGTGGGCAGAGGGTTGGACCTGATGGCCCCCTGGCCCTCCCAACTCTACAGTTCTATGATTCTATGTACAGATTTCTCAGATAATGTGTTCCACTCATACTCTGTCGGATAGATTCCAGTTGAGACAATAAAGAGAAAGTGACTGTTTCTCACACTATGCAATTGGAGGAGGGAGTGAGGCCTTGGAGAAATCTTTTTAAGATGTTGCAAAGGCTGGCCACAGGGAAGCCAACGTTCAGAAGGCCGTACGTTGCCCGAAATGCAGCACAAGCTGCTTGAAAAAAGAAATGAAGAAGCCGCAGTTGCAAAGAATTCAGCGCGAGCATTTGATAGCATCTCTGGACAGAACAGGCAGCTTTTCTTTCAGCAAGTAGAGAACTTTCTGCCCTCAGAACAGTGGAGAACTACGAGTACTTCTCACTCAGAGTTGATCCAAGATTTCCACACTTTGTGCAGTATTTATGCATTGACACATTAACCACTAGGAGATGGTCACGTGGCCCGTATTAACACGTGGAGACTTTTCTGGATGGAGGGTTCTGCCTCCTTACTGATCACAAAACGTTGGGAGCAATTCCCCATCCCTTAATTTCGGTGGTAAGGAGGCTGATTGGTCCCTCCACCAGCTGCAAATCCTGCGAATGAGGCCAAGTGACAGCACAATCGAGGTCTAGTCCTGAACGACAATGCTTGCTCCCTTCTCTTTCTCCATCATCCCCATCTCCATCCCCATCATCCCCATCCCCATCTCTTGGCAGAGGGAAGTTCCAGGCCTTTTTGAGAGGCTACTGAAAAATCCATGTATTTGCCATTTATGTGTCGGGAGAAAGATGACACGCCTTGCTGAAAGAAACACGGGACTGGGCAAGGCAAACCTAGGAGGGATATTCAGTCAAATTAGGAGAGGTGCTTCGTGCTCCATTAAATGTGTACAGGAGGGCTGGTCGTTGGCTCTCCTGGCCCCACCAAGCTTCTTTCCCACGCTTGGCCCTGGCTAGGAAGTGAGCCAAGCTGAGATAATGTCCCTGAAGGCTCAGCAGCACTGGCCGGGAGACCCTCAGTGGGCCCCCAGACCAGAGGTTACACACACCTGCAATACACACATACCTGGCGACACAGAAGTCAATGAGACTTACTTCTGCATAGGCCTGGATTTGACTGGAGGACTGGATTTGACCGGAGGACTGGATTTGACTGGAGGACTGGATTTGACTGGAGGACCGGATTTCTGTGTTGCCAGGTAGGCACTTGGTTATTGGGAGTCAGGTACACTTTGAAAACCTTGCAGAATGATTTGGCCCTACTTCTGGGTAAGTTTAGAAACACTCACAATGTTTGGTGCGTGTCAGAACAGAGCAAATCCCAAACATTATAAATGAACATGACTGGGAACGGGTTACCAGCTGGTAGCTTTTGGTGCCATTACTAAATATACTTTCCATTATATTCTTAAGGAGAATCGGAGGAATCTGAAGGATCTGGGGAATTTTAGGGGAAACTACATAGGGTGATGCTGCCTGTGGACCTCCTTAGTAGTAGAATTTCTTATGTATGCAGGATATTTTATATATAGTATTGCTTTTTATTGTGCCTGTGGTATGCAGGGTTTTTGTTTTTTGTTTTGAAAGTTGCTCACAGCTATGCAATCTGGACTGCAAGAGAAATACAAAGGAGCCCTAATCAGTGGAAGTCTGCCAGGCCCTATCTTTCCAGGCCTTCCATCACCACCTTCCATATAGCCTGAAGTGCCTGATCCTGCCTAATCTTGGAAGCTAAGCAAGGCCCACCCTGGTTGAAATCTGGATGGGTGACTTAACTTGCCAGAGAGCTTTGGATGCAGGCAGTACAGAAATGTGATGTAGTACTATGAATCACGGCAAAGCTTACCTCTTTACCTTGGCCTATAATTGAATTAGGACTCTATTTAATGCCATCTGCTTTGACACCATCATATCACAACTGATGCTACTGCTGCTGTTTTATTTATTTAAAACATTTCTACCCTGTCCTTCCCGATAAAACATCTCAGGATGGCTTTCAATAATTTAAACAGTCATAATAATAAAATTACAACAGCAATAGCAATTTCATTTTGCTATATTTTAAAATTTTGCTATAGTTTTATCATGGTTTGCAGTTTTATTATGCTCTGTGGAAACTGCCCTGGCAGGGTTCACTCTATGAGGAGCTTTGCATGTGTGGTCTGGCCTCAGGCCACCTGGACGTGCGGCAAAAATATCCCATCTCCCTTGCACAAGGTGTGCTAGCAATTAGGACCAGTTTGCCCCGGATGGGTCTCTCCGAGGGAAGATGGGGGCTGCCCTCAGGATTTCTTCACATGGGCAGCCGGGTCACCTGCAGCTGCAACTCTTGGAACTTGCTGGATGATCTGACGAGAGCTCTGGCAGGACAGGGGTGGGAAATGCCCATTTCCCAGGTCTAACTGAGGCACCACTGCTGCTTTCTTCTAATCACAAAACGTCCATTTCCCATAAGGGGATTAAAGAATCGAGGGAAGGAATGATTTGGCCAAAGCACCAGGTGTGGCTGGCAGCACCCGAGCCGCTGATTTAGTTGAAAGCAATTTGCTTTGCTTTGCAGCATGTCAGCAATTAATTTTGAAAAGTCTTAAGAAATGACATGCAAAACCGGGAGGGGCAGGGAGTGGCCAAGGCCGTGCACCCCACCCCTCTCGTTCCCTCCACCCCTTTAATCAAGCATGTCCCCCCCTTTTCATTAATAACAGCCTATACAAAGAGGACAACATCTTCAAGAAAAAGACGCCCACCCAACTCTTACAGCAGTTCCGGCTGATACGATAATTCTATCCCTTTGTCCTTTTCTTATCTGATTTTTTGCCATAAGGACTGAAGAATCGGTGAGGAAAACAGGAGTGAAGAAAGTGCGGGAGAAGTCGTCTGGATCCCTGTGTGAAATTCCATCAAAGAGGAAGTTTGGGAGCACAATTGAAACCGCAATTCTAGGGTTCTCCTTGTGGTGCTGCAGACAGACATTTATTTATTTATTTATTTTTCGATTTATATCCTGCCTTTTTCCTACAAAGGGCTCAAGGCAGCTTACATCAATCTCCTCCATCTTCTCCCCACAACAACAACCCTGTGAGGTAGGTTGGGCTGAGAATCTGTGACTGGCCCAAAGGCACCCAGTTGGCTCCATGGCTGAGCGGGGACTAGAACCCAGATCGCCTGAGTCCCAGTCCCATGCTCTAACCACTACACCACCCTGGCTCTCTACATCACACTGCACACATTTCCCCCTTTGTTCTGTTTTTCAAATGGGGGGAACTCATGGCTGTTTGCAGAGGTGCCTGGAAAAGTCACAGGTCTGCCGCTTGCGTGTCTGCAGAAAACAAACCCAGGACACAGACTTCCCGTGCTCCAAGACACCAAGTAAGGCCAAATCCAGCAGCAGGCCAAATCACACGATATGCCCGGAGGAGGGTGGGGAGAGAGATGCTGAGATGCGGAGAGTGACGGGAATCCTCTGCCTACGCGTTTAAAGGCTGCCAGTTGAGGCTGGTTTCGCAAAGTCAGGCTGACACACCCCCATTAAAGAACCTCAGCTGTTAGTCATCGTTTTGCCTTGTAGCAGCTTCCTTGCCATAATCTTGGCATCTCCGGGAAAGCGTGTGCCATGGATTTTCTTCACTTTCTCTTTGCTTTAGGTCTGGTTGTCCAGATCTACCCAGGCACTGCACGTAAGGGAATAGTTTAATTGCTTCCTATAGAAAACAGAAAGAGTGGGGAGAGGTTGTGGAGAGATTTTAGAATTAAAGGAACTATCCATTTTTAGAATTTTTAGATTATTTTTAGATTTTAGCATTAAAGGAACTAGCTATCAATTTTACTTCTGTATTATCTTGCTGAGATTCTAAGCAGCTTCTTAAAGCAGGTTCTATAGATACCTGAGACATTTAGAGCAAAAGCAGAGATTACGATCAATGCATATCTGTTGTTATTCATCATCATCACCCCACCCTTTTCTGCAATCCTTACATGATCCTCTCATTCCTCCTCATCTTATTCTCACAACAGCCTTGTGAGGTAGGTTAGGTGGAGAGTGAAGCTGGCCCATAGGCTCCCAGTGGGCTTCCCAACTGGAGACTACGAGGCAGGTCTCCCAAGTCCCAGTCCAACCCTCCAACTACTACACCATGGTGTTCTCGCTTTTACACTAGAGTAGGCAGCAGTTCATATTGGGTTTTGGGGAGCTTTCCTCCTTCCGCTCACTGTGAGCCCAATCCAGTTTGGGGCCTTATACCTTTTCTGAAATAGAAATGGGGAAAATGTTTAGTGGATCGACATGGATTTAAAGTGACATCGCTTCGCACTGCTCCTGTTGAGTAAATGTGCTTGTTTATGGTTCAGGTATCAGCCTGAAATCGTGAGTGATGGTTTCAAAGATTTAGCAACATGGGCTTGGGTAGCATTCATTGCTCTGGGGCAGCTCGGGGGTGCGCATTCCGTTTTAGATAGGGGAGTCATTCTTGCTTGGCCCTTTCTTAGCGCCTGGATGCCAATTTCACACCCAGCCTGTACCCAAGTCCCATACCCTGCAGCTGGAACGACCTTTCCCCCTCACCCTTCTCTTGTTCCCTTAATTTTTCTGGAGGAAGCACGGCCAAAGGAAGCCAAGCCACCCTCAGGAACCAGATCAAGCGTCCGCCGCAGGCCCAGCGGTCCGAGCTCAGTTCCCGTGTCCTGCCCCTGGCACGTGGGTCTGGGAAGGGATGAAAACGGGGGGCAGGGGGGCTGCCAGGCCTTGAAGGCGAGCCTGGACTGGATGCACCACGGTCTCCACCTGAGCAGCTTCCAAACCGTGACACCTCCACCTGCATGATAGGGTGGAACAGGCGGGCTGAAGCTCAGGCTCTGGGCTGAGTCCCCTTGCTGCGCATCCATAGAGCGCCTTGCCCCCTTTGTCTTCCCCAGCATGTTTTTCCAAGCCCTCGTGCTTTCCCATGTTTCCCCTCCATGGTCTGAGGTTGTTTTGCAGCTTTCAGGAAGCTTTGCCATCTGAAGGGAAGCGGTGTTCTGGTCCAGCTCGTAGTTTGGGTTACCCAGGTTTGACGGGTTTACTTAAAAAAAAATTCCCTATCCTTATGGTATATGAGGAACTCAATGTAACATAGAAACATAGAAACTGAGCGAGTCAGAAGGGGTCTCCCTGGCCATCTAGTCTGACCCCCAGCTCCAGCCAGCTCTACTCATAGAAACAGGGCAAGTCAGAAGGGGCCTCATGGGCCATCTAGTCTGACCTCCGGCACCAGCCGGCTCTACTCATAGAAACAGGGCGAATCAGAAGGGGTCTCCCAGGTCATCTAGTCTGACCCCCGGCTCCAACTGGCTTCGCTCACGACATGCTCACCATGTGCATGTCCAGCCTATCCTTCAATACCCTCACTGATGGGGCCTCAACCACCTCCCATGGAAATGCCCCCTTCAGTCCCAATTATGTGCACTAGGATTTTAATGCTAATATCAATTTTTGCTTTTCTCCCTGCGCACTAGGACTGGGCCTCCCACCCAAGACTTTGACCAAAATTGAATGTGACCCTTTGCACAGAAATGAGCTGGCCACCCCTGGAAAAGGGGATCGAAAGTCTGATCTGATACAGGGCAGCTTCTTAAGCGATACAATACTGTAGACTGGAGAGAAACATAAACCTTAGTAAAGCACATGCCGTGGCACATGGAACCACGTCGATCAGTCAAATTCAGAATTTTTCCTTCCTGTGCACATTGCGGTTAATTTGTAGCTGTCTTCTTTTTCCCTTCCAGGAGAAGATCTCACTAACAACCAGACGATCGGTACCTTTCTTGTCATCCAAGCTAAGCTTTGTCGAAAGGCAGGAGGCTTCTGCATCTCCCGATTTGCACACTGCCCTTCCAGTGAAATAATTCTGATCAGGTGTCGCTCTGCCCAAAAATGCTGCAAGCAGTGAAGCTCCAATGCACCGATCCATTAATAAGGAAGGTTTCCTGGTGAAAGAGACACACTGCTACTATTTTGCTCAGTGATGCAAAGAGGGTTGTACTCTTGCTACAGGAGACAGAAATAAAGGAGTGTGTTCTAAGTAGTTAATTCACTACCTTTCTGAAGTTTCTGCCTCCAGGTGCTTTTTCCTTTCTCTGTCTCTGCCTTTCTCCGTGTTCCACTACAAAACTTCTGATATCACAGAAATGTGCATTTATAGATGAGATCAGACTTTTCCTCTCTCTAAAAGAAGCTATGGGAATGGCTGAAAAACTAGAAGAGAGGTCCTGGGCAATGAAGCCATTGGCTAAAGGGTCGCCTGGCACCGTTACTCTATTCTTTTCAGCATTAGGCGAAGACCTTTTTATTCTCCTGGTATTTTAACAATTAATTGGTTTTATCCTGTTTTTATTACTATCTATCTATCTATCTATCTATCTATCTATCTATCTATCTATCTATCGCTTTTATATGCCATCCTATTATATAAATCTCTCAGGATATTTAGATGCAGTGTTTTTTGTGTCATTATTATGGTTTAGTTCTTGGCTTCCTTCTTTGTAAGCCTTCCAGAGACTTTTTTTTTTTTAGTAATGGACAGCATAGAAATAAAATTAATTAATTAATTAATTAAGCACCTGTAAAAAACATTATGAGTGAGGCGTCGCAAGAAGACAACAGATGCCTTTCGTGGCAAAGCCCCCCTCACTCATTACATGCAGGTTAAAACAGGCCTTTGAAATCCTATTTTTCAATTGTGGGTTTCAAAACGCGATTCAGTTCCAGTACCATTGGTTGGTCTCTTCACTGATATATGTATTTCAAGCTGACAACTGTTTTGCAGCTTTCAGGAAGCTTTGCCATCTGAAGGGAAGCTGTGTTCTGGTCCAACTCGTAGTTTGGGTTACCCAAGTTTGGCAGGTTTGCTTAAAAAAAAATTTCCCTATCCTTATGGTATATGAGGAACTCAATGTAACATAGACACATAGAAACAGAGTGAGTCAGAAGGAGCCTCCCGGGCCATCTAGTCTGACCCCCAGCTCCAGCTGGCTCCGCTCACGACATGCCCACCATGTGCACGTCCAGCCTGTCCTTGAACACCCTCACCAATGGGGCCTCAGCCACCTCCCAGGGAAGCCCATTCCACACCCTCGGGGTCCCGACTGTCAGGAAGTGCTTCCTGGCATCCAAATGGAACCTTGGCTCCCTGAGCTTTGCTCCATTGGAGCGCATCCTGCCTTCCTCTGCAGGGGAGAACAGGTCTCTACCCATCTCCATGTGACATCCCCTCACATACCTGTATGTCGCCAACAGATCCCCTCGGAGTCTCCTCTCCTCCAGGCTGAAGAGACCCAGTTCCCTCAGTCTTGCCTCTTACGGCTTCCTCTGCAAACCAGCCACCAACCTTGTGGCCCTTCGCTGCTCTGATTGCAACCTGGCTCTATCCCTTTTGTAATGGAGGGCCCAGAATAGGTCTGCTTATGTGTTTAACAACAAAATATGAGCTTTGGGTCGCACAGGCATCTCAAGATTTGGGATGAAGATCCACACCTCCCTTTAAATTCCTGCAAAGGGTCTTTGTGTGTGTGATGAGAAGTACCCAGGACTCTGCAGGATAAATGCCACGTGGCCAAGTTGGTTTTCCAGAACCAACCCACAACTGATAGCAGCACAACCCTCCATGAAGGACTTTTGCAGCAGCAGCCCCGGAAGTGCCTCAGGATAATGGTCCTGCCTCTTCTCATAACTTTCTGGATCCAGCTGGCCAGCCCTCTCTGCAAGAGGTTATCAGCCGTGGAGGGCAGAGGTTGAGCAAACAGGTAGAAAGCACTCCTTTTCCAAGCGCCTCGTTACCCCTGCAGTCCTCGACCTCTAAAACGAATCCAATAAAGTACAATCAGAAAGTCACCCCCTAGAGAGAGCTGCTAAACTTGTTGCCACCAGGTTGAGGGAGATAAGAGCACCGTTATCCTTGATCTGCTCTGCTGGAATGTCACAATATCTTTCTGGAACTTCCTTCTCTATCCCAGGTGCAGCATGACCTGAATCACCCAGAAGAGGTCTGGACGACATCCCAAAGACGCAATGGAGGCCACACCTGCTGCTTTCCTCCCAGCACCACCGTAAAGAGCACTGGAGACTGTAGTTAGTCATGTCCTTCTGTATCCACATCATGTTTTCCACCGCCTGATTCTAGTCATCTTCTCATCAGCTTCAGGGGCTGGTCCAAGCTGTCCGGTAATCAGCACCGTATGTCTCCAGCTCTTAATGTGTGGTTAGAGGACCGTCTCCCCTGTCCCACCTGATTTCCCTTGAAATGTATGTTCAGGCAGACTCATCCAAGACAAGATTCAGGATGAAAGGACAAGGTAAAAGCTTCCATCTGCTGTTGTCTCACCCTGGTTCAGTGCCCGATCCCTCCGGCTTAAATGGGCACAGAACAGCACTGGAACGGAAGCGCCGTCTTTCAGACTGGGTGTGTGTGTGTGGTGGAGATCACACGTGACTTTAACTTATTCAGCAAATCATAGAAATTCATAATCACTGGGGAAAAAAGATCCCATCTAGATACTAAGCAGGCCTGATCTTGCTTAGCTTAGAAACACAGAAACAGAGAAACAGAGCGAATCAGAAGGGGTCTCCCGGGCCATCTAGTCTGACCTCCAGCACCAGCCGGCTCCGCTCACGACGTGCTTCTGAGACTTAGCTTCTGAGACTAGGCAGAATCAAGCATGTCAAGCTATATCTGAACCAAAAAAAAAAAAAAAAAAAAAAAATCATATTCTGTTCCACTTCCTCATTTATAGTCTGACCCAATTTGATGGCTTATAAGGGACGACTCACTATCCCAAGACATTATTGGTGTGGTTATTCCCCTGAAATTAATTAATTATATTTAATTGTTCTATTTCTATACTGCTAAGGATAATAAAATTTGCACTTAAATATTAAAATCATATTTAAACGATTAACTTGAAAATCGCATTTAAAACATAATATTAAAACAATTTCAGGCACAATCATAGTATTAATTTAATTAATTTAAGTTAACAATCAGGCTGTGCTTCAGTGGGACCCTACTCTGCAAACCTCCTTTTGGATTGTGATACTCGGATCTGACCTGCCCATTAACACAAATACAAATTCAAAGACACATGCAATGAATAAATAAGGAACAGCCCCTTTGCTAACTGTAGGGCTCCCCATGTGACTGATCGTATCTCTTGCAAAATAGGATTTTCATTTCTCTCCCTGAAAGGACGGCAGGAGAGTCGGGAAGGAACTGTAACTTCACCCTGCTAAACATTAACCCACCCTTCTCTGATTTAGGTCTTTGTTCGCCAGATACATCTGGACACGTTGCACATTGAGATATATCTGTTGTACAATCTTTATAGTCCAGATGGATCCCTATTGATTTGGAAGTAAAATGCACTCAAGTCAATGGGATTCCTTCCAAAATAGCGTGTCCCGTCTTACAATTGCAACTGTTCAAAAATGGCTGAAGCTTGGTTGGAACGCTGAAAATATTTTCCCATTTCTGTACACAGGGATATAAATCTGTTGGTGTTGCTGCAAGAGACTGAGAGAGAGAGAGAGAGAGAGAGAGAGCAAGTAATGCTTCATCAATTCAAGTCTGGAAAGCAGATTTAAAAACATTTAAAAGACTAGTCATTTTCGCTTCTTTTGTTTTTTTAAATACATATACAACAGCTGCCATTGCACGAATGTAGGAAGAACCATGCTAGATCAAACCAGAATAGTCCAGAAATGGCATTATCGTGATTAATCCGGTGTATTTCTGTCCTACCTGTTTTGTTCCTGTGGGGAACACAAGGAGGGCTTACCGAGCGCCATTTTCTCCTCACAACAACCCTGTGAGGTAGGTTGGACCGTGTCTGTGACTGGCCCAGAGTCATCGAGGGAGCGTCAAACTGCCTGGCTCAGTGGTTTGTTCACACAGTGGGTTGAGGGAAATCCACTAGCAAGATATGGGGCGATGCATCGGCGTCCTACTTTTCTCCAGCAACTGGTATTCAAACACATCCCGACTCTGATACTGGAGGGAGCTTGTGGCCATCGGGGCCAGTGCCCACCGATAGCCGCCTGCACGCATTGGTCGAGGCGAGCCAGACAGGTGGCCCTGAACACAGCTTGTGGCTGTGAATTCCACGCATTAAGTCCTTCCTTTGATCTGTCCCGGAGCGTCCACCATGCACTTCATGGGGTGGACCTCTTGGCCATGGGCTCGGGAGCAAGGGAGAAAAGGTCTAGCTGCCAACCCTCCTTCATCACAGCGCCCACGCACAGCATTCCTGTCTCCCCCAACTCACCTTTCCTCCAAGCTGACGGCCGCAGATGTGGTGACCTTTCCTCATAAGGGGGTTGCTCCAGCACCTCCGTGTTCATCAGCACACCGGATGCGCACCAGTTTGTACAGTGTGCATCTTCCACACCATGGGCAGGTGCGAGGTCTGGGGCTTCCCACCCCTTCCTCAGGCCTGCCAGAGATGTGCAGCGGCTGCAAGGTTCAGAGTCCTCCTTTCGTTCCTGGCATACCTTGCCATGAGGAGTTGCTTTATATGGAAGCAAAGAAAGAAAAGGATTTGGGCTTCGGGGAAGGGGACCTGGACCTTGTCCTGAATGGGGTTGCACTCCCTCTGAAGGACAGGGTCCACAGCTTGGGAGTGCTCCTCGACCCAGAGCTATCGTTGGAAGCTCAAGTGACAGTGGTGGCGAGGAGCGCTTTCTTTCAGCTTTGGTTGATTCACCAGCTGCGTCCCTACCTGGAGAACGACTGCCTGGCGACAGTGACTCATGCGTTGGTGACTTCCCGTCTTGACCTCTGTAACGCGCTCTACATGGGGCTGCCCTTGAAGACGGTCTGGATACTTCAATTGGTGCAAAACAGAGCTGCCAGGTTGCTGACGGGGATTGGGCGTTGTGCTCACATAACCCCAGTCCTCCGTCAGCTTCACTGGCTCCCCATTGAAGTCCAGGCCCAATTCAAGGTGTTGGTTATCACCAATAAAGCCCTTAACGGCTTGGGACCTGGATACCTGAAGGAGCACTTATGTCCATACGTGCCCTCCCACCCCTTGAGATCAGCGGCAGAGGCCCTCCTCCGGGAGCCCTCCGTGAGAAATGTCAGGAGGAAAAGTACCCGGAGGAGGGCCTTCTCTGCGGTGGCGCCCCACTTATGGAACGCGTTCCCCAGAGAGGTCCGCCTGGTGCCGTCGTTATTTGCTTTTTGGCGCCAGGCCAAGACCTTTTTATTGAAATGTCATTTTAATTGTTAATATTATTTATTGATTTTATATCTTGGGCCAGGATGTCTCCAATTATATTGTTTTATATGGTCAATTGTGTATTTATTTATTGTTGTGAGCCGCCCCGAGGCTTCGGTGACTGGGGCAGCAAAGAAGCTTGCTAAACAAACAAATAAATAAATGCTTCAGGGGTGGGGAAAGCAAAACAGCTTCCATCCACCACAGTCGCCACAACCTCCCAGCCCTGCTGAGGAAGGAAACCGGAGGAGAGGAAGAGGAGGGTCCCTGGGAAGATGCAGACCAGGGTCTTTGCTTTTCCATGCTTGGTGCTTTGCTTTTGCTGGCCCAGAATGGGGGTGTCATGGGGCCATGGGTCAGGAAAGCCTCGATGGCAGCCGCAACAAAGAAACCGGGTTCAGTCAGGAAAGGCCCTTTTCACCTTGGACCTCAGCCGTTTTCTTGAAAGACCACCCAGGACCCCTGCAGTGACTTACGACAGCATGGCAACCTCAGAATCACAGCCCATGGATGCGCTTTTACCACCTGATAGTCACATACATGGTGGGGAATTAGCTCAAATGGTAGAGCGCTCACTTAGCGTGCGAGAGGTAGCGGGATCGATGCCCGCATCCTCCAGTATCTGTTTTTGACATCACCCTGCCGACAAAAGTGAGTCTAGTCAGGGCTCTGGTTTTCCCAGTTGCAATGTATGGCTGTGAAAGCTGGACCACAAGGAAGGCTGAGTGCCGAAGGATTGAGGCCTTTGAATTGTGGTGCTGGAGGAGACTCCTGCGAGTCCCTTGGACTGCAAGGCGATCAAACCGGTCAGTCCTAGAGGAGATCAGCCCTGACTGCCCTTTAGAAGGCCAGATCCTGAAGGTGAAACTCAAATACTTTGGCCACCTGATGAGAAGGAAGGACTCCCTGGAGAAGAGCCTGATGCTGGGAACGATTGAGGGCAAAAGAAGAAGGGGATGGCAGAGGATGAGGTGGCTGGAGGGAGTCACTGAAGCAGGTGGTGTGAGCTTAAGTGGACTCCGGGGGATGGTGGAGGACAGGAAGGCCTGGAGGAGTGTTGTCCATGGGGTCGCGGTGGGTCGGACACGACTTCGACTTCCTTCGGGACTAGCAACAACAACAGTCACATACCCCAATGCAGAGTGTTAAGTTTCCAGATAATGTTGGTACAATAGCATCTTGATGTCTTTAGGCATGACATAATGTTCTAAACAAACCAGAAATTCTGGTAACAATAAGATGGAAAACATTACTAATGGATAGGTCAGTCTAGCAAATTCTTGCCAGTTCAGTCAGGAGTCTAAATATGCAAATGTGTCTGGTGGGAGAAATCCTTCAGGAAGTCTGGCTTGCCTCTGGGAGACTAAATGTTAGGTGGGCCCATTCAGAAACAAATGGACACCATTATTTCAGTCTTCCTACAGCTGATAAGAACACAGATGTAAGTGAGGCTTCTCAGGCTAGCTAAGAAGGCCATCTTCTTAAGGCAACAGCAATGCTAAACAGCGACCTGGCCTGGAATATTTTTGGGGTTTTTCTTGAGAAAAAGGGGTGCAGGCATTTTATAACACAAAGACACACAAGCACCCCTTTCCTGCCAGGATTTTGCTGAACTTTCCCCACACGCGCCAGGGCGTTGCTACAGAGTCCCTGGATCCACAGGGCCCCTTCCCAAGCCCGCTCGTTTCCCAGACCCTGCTGCGAAAGGTTCTACACAACATTAGGCCTGGAGCTGCCGTGCTTAATTCTCTCCCCGGAGCCAAGCTGGGAGGAGAAGAAGGAAAAGGCGGAAAGGATACAGGATTCTTAAGCATGTCCCTCCCTGCGCAGCTTTCTATCCAGTCCAGAGCAAATCTTTTATTTATTTATTTATTTATTTATTAAAACATTTTTATGCTGCCCCATTTGCCAAAATCTTCAGGGCTTTGGATTTGGAGGGAAGTTTGCTGTGGGAATCCGTGCCTTCCCATAAGGAGCGCTTTGTCTGTTTAGCATTGCTTGTTTTAATTGCAGCTGAAAAATATATGGTTATTGAGGGAGGAGGGCATTAATGATGCTCCCAACAAATTGTGATGATGTTGATCAGGGTTTCAGGTGAATAAGAGCCTTGTGTTTTTATTATTTATTACAAGCATTTTTATCCTGTTTCTCAGGCAAAAATCCTTCCAGAGTGGCTTACATCCACAAGCCCTGCCCACAGGGTTATGCTCTAAAAAGGCACAGCACACAAGGAAGCAGTGATGGGGAGAGAGGAGGAAAAATAAGTGATTTTTTCAGTGAGTGATTCAGTGACCTTGCTTTGCCTCCTTTCTCCCTGAGATCAACCTTTCTGTGCATCTCTTAACTTTTTGGTCCTTGTTTTAACCTTTCACGTAATTCCACATAATGATAGACTTGCTTTTTTCTAAATATCCAAATCCAGTGAAGATCTGGGAGGCAGCTGCTTTAATCCAACTGCTCAGCCAACTGTCTTTCTGATGCAACCCTTCCAGGCACCTGTGATGAAGACAAGAAATGCTGCAAACAGCAGCGAAGAGTTTAGATCTGTAACACTATTTACTGAAGATAAGCTAAGGTGGTTGGCTGCTGATAAAAAAGGAAATGATGAATCACAGTAACTCCCACATCGATTAAATATAAATCAAACATTAATATGAAATCCTTTTTTTTTTTGCGGGGGGCAGGGAAGGAAAGATTGATTCTTTCAAGCTGAATACCAATTTACTATATTAAAAAAGCAAAGAACAACCAGAAAAACATGTAGTGAAAGAAATGCAGAAAAACAGTGGAGCAGGGGACAAATAATACAAGATTGTACAACTGGACATCTTTCATTTATTGTTCCAGAAATGAATAAAAGGAGATCAGATGAAGCTGTCCAACCGCTGTTTCTCTTCCTTCCTTCCTTCCTTCCTTCCTTCCTTCCTTCCTTCCTTCTGGAAGGAATTTGTTTACATCACCCTAACTACCTAGAGAACCCATCTGGATTAGTGGGTGGCATACAAACAAACAAACAAACAAACATACCCATGCCTTTTAAGCCACACTTTTACATTAGGATTATATTATGGGATGTCCTCAGTACGAGTGCAGTTTTCAGAGCTTGATCCTTTAACGCAAGTTGACAAAAAGCCAAATATATTAACAAACAAGAAAAGCCATGGTTTCATCTGAGAATTGTAAAATGCATTTGTCAAGAGTGTTCCACCAAAAAGCAGTCCTAGGAAAAAAGAACTCTCTTCCCCCCACTCACATTTCTGACATGTTAGATTAGATACTGTTGGGTTTGTGCACCCCGCTTTTGAAAGAGAAAAAACTTAGTGTTTCTACTCGAACTTCAGTGTCCCAAGAAAGAGGGCAGAAAAGAGACTTGCGGTGTTTCTGCCCTACTCTGAGCTTAAGTGAGGGCCTGCAGTTTCCAGTCCGAGAAATCCTTCCTGCTCCTCAGCTGTCCTGGGGTTATTTTTGCAGGGAATGAAAACCAGTTTTTCCTTCATCTTAGACCATCTTCTAGCACAACTGGATGTCCTACTATTCAGACAGGCCGAACTCAGCGGATGCACTTGGTGGAACAGAATGAATGCACCCCAGTTTATGAGTTTCAGAGATGTGTTTCGGGTGGAATCCTGAATGTTTGTAATCAGAGACACTGGGCTGAAGGGGATCCTTGGAAGGTCATTGAGAATGATCCCAAAGACCTAACAAAGACATATTTTTTCTAGGAACTGAGGTCATAGAATGATAGAAAAGTAGAGTTGGAGGGGGTCATGTAACTCCTCAAAGTCATCTTAATACAATTCTCTTGACTTTTCATATTGAGCAAGGAAACTCAAGATGGCGGGGTCACTGTGAAGGGCTGCTCTCCTTCCTCCCTCCTTTCAAGCAGAGCAGGAGAAGACCAATTCTATTATATTAACATCCCTTTTTATATTAAAACTAGCTGCCTAGGCTGGCTTTGTGATGCAGACAGGATAGGCAGAAGTCTCCAACAAAGGCCAACAGTGAAGTTGGAAAAACAGCTAGGAAAACATGCAGCTTCTTGCTAAGAAGCGAATCCAAGCAGGATCAGCTTCACCCTCAGGTGGGTTCCTGTTGCTTGTGGGCCAGATGGTGGAAATGATGGATGCTACTCAACTGGTCTGTCCTTTTGATTGGGCACTGGATGATGGGGTTGATCAGGTTACATCCACCCCTATGAAATTGCCTGCTCAGTGAAGTTTCTCACTGAACCAAATGCTCTAATTCTCACGGGCCACATGGCTTATTTTCCAGTTTATTAACCTTGAGATTCCAGTGAAGAACTGTAATCCTGTTCTGATTCAAATTCACATTCTCTTCTGATTCAGATTCACATCCTGAGCTAACTACTTTGGGAGGCTGCATTTTGGAAGAAGCAGCCTAATTCCTTCAGGAAGGAGTGAGAACGTGCCTTTCACTGAGGAATATAACTCCTAAACTCATGATACTTCACTTTTTTTCCTGCCCAGGTGGCAGGCAGAAAATCTATTCATGGCTTCACTCTCAGGAAATTGAACCTCAGTGCTCACATTCAGATGGTGGAAAGCCAGCTCAGAGCCTTAGAAAAGCTGGTTGACCAACCAGAAATTTGGTCAGTTTAGGCCAACACCATGTGGCTTCTCCAATCTGGCTTCCTGGCCACTTGCTGTTGAATATGCCATTTTTCATGGTTCTCACAAAGCATTAAAATGCTGAGGGTTAGCCCTCCTGCAAGTGCTGTGCAACCAGTTGAGAATAAGGTGGAGAGAACAGATGTTTCCTTTTCGGTGGCAAGCCATGCAGAAATGTGGAAACAAGAATCGTTGGCCCAGATGAATCATCTCCTGCTGAAAAAACCTAGCACTACAAGCATTTTTTTCCTTTTCAGCTGTGGGAAAAAGGAGATCCAAGACTGGGACATGTCAAAGGTTGAACAGAGAATATGCCCTGACAGAGGGCACCTTCTGATGGTCTTCCAGGGTTGACGGGGAGTGCACAGGATGCTTTGGAGTCCCAGATCCAAACTCTGGCAACCTCACAGGTGGATTCCCAGGCTGAGCCCCACATCACCTCTCACAGCCAGTTGGAAGAAGACAATGCGGCAAATCTTGGAGGAAAAGAAAGGGGCACAATGTGGGGAATAAGAAGGGGATGAATCTGGGGCCAATATTCCCACTGATTCCCACTGGCATCCCTGCTTTATCCAGCTAAAACTCAGGGCATGAGGCATGGCAATTGTGTCAGAGCACCTTATCTGGCGCATTGGATGGAGCCAGAGTGAATTAATGGGCAGAAATGATTTGCTTTCGTAGAATCAAAGAATCTTAGAATAGTAGAGTTGGAAGGGACCAGAGGGCCATCAGGTCCAGCCCCCTGCTGGTGCAGGACACCAAGTTAAGCCATCCCTTTCAGAAGACTTTCAATCCCATGAGATCCCAGGGTTACCTTTGGCTTGGACTCCAGGAGAGCACGAGGCCTATTCTCACAACTTTGAGCTTAAGAAGCATCACGAAAAGCTAATATGATGCAGAGGAGTGGGTGTTGGAAAGAGAAGCCATGGGAATGGAGCAAATCCTCGTCGTTCTGTGGAACTGCCTGGACAGCTCTGGTTGGTCACCGTCTTTCAGCCCGCTTTCCATCACAGGATTGTTGTGAGGGCAACATGGGCTGGGAGTGGGAAGGTCCATCTATATCGGGGTGTCCAATCTCAGGTGAGGGGCCCCATCTCATCCTCCCGAGATTACTAAAGTATTAGCATGTGGCCTCTATATTTAATATTTTACCTGTGCTAAAAAGAACAACAGGAATTATTGTAATGCATATTTGTCTAACCTGTTTTCTAAATAAACTGGGCATATTTGTCCATTTTGCAAATGTTTATTTCCTTGATAATATTCTCCTTATGTGTATGTTCTCTGTTTAGGAATTGATCGGTAGTTTGTGGGTGGAATAATGAGCTTGAAATATTAGTTCTGCACACAGTTTGGCTGTTTCTGCCCCATGTTAGTGTTGCATGTATGCAGTCACAACTCTGTTCTGATTTCTGTGACAAGAATTCCGCAAATTTGTTTTTTTAAAGCACAAATACTCATATTTGGTTTCATTCACAATTCGCTTTAACATGCACATTCGATATGCAATTTCTTCTATGCATTTCTGGGTGTGGAATTTTTGAGCGGGGGATCGTAATGCAAAATTTGGAGATGTGAACGAAGCAAAGGAGGATTGTGTAGAGGGTTGCACAGTGGTGCAGGAAAGGGTTAATTAAGCAGGCTTGCTTAAAAATACAGATCAAACAAAACTCTCCTCTTTGCCTCATATTCACACATAACAGAAAAAACACACTCGTCACAGTTTTAAGCAGATCTGAGTAGGACCAAGGCTTTCAAATGCTTTTGAACTTAAGTTTTCAACAGCTGTGAAAGGCAATCAGAATGGACAGTTCCATTCTTCTAGACATTTTTTAAATTTTCTCCTCCTTGCACTCTGCCTTTTTATTTTTCATTTTTAGACTTTCAGTTCTTAGATTGCTTCTCTGAAATTGCAGTTCATCCCAATGCATTTAAGGTGAAGACATTTTCTTCTTCACTTAAATGTACTGTATTACTTTGCACTTAAAACCCGTGTTACATTAGGTCCCAACACTTTAATGGCAAAATAGTTTAATGGTTTAACAATGGGATGGGTCTTTCCTTATTTCTAAAGAAGTGCAGTTGATGCAAAGGGAAACAGCGCAAATATTATTACTTTTTATGGCTGAATACCTGCCTTTTTATAAGTTTAAACTGGGAAGAGATAGGACAGGGGATAACAAAATTCCAATCTCTTGGAGGGGGTGGAGTGTGGGGGATGGTGGGGAAACGAGGAGTTTTCACTCAGATCTGATGAGCTTCATTGCTGTTCCTTTACCCATCTGCAGATGGGACCAAGCTGGGAGGGGCAGCTGATACTATAACCGCCCCCCCACCTTTCTGGACCCAGGGGCATGTTTGCAAATTTAGAATCTGCTGTGGGCACCAGTACAAAGCTGTGGATCACCTCCTCAACATGAATTTGTCTCATCTCTGGATCTTAGCCTCATTTAGCAAATAGCATTTGTTTCAGGTCTATTGGATGCCACAACTTCTTTTTGTCTAATTCAGCTAACAGTGAGTGTGTGGTTCTGCTAATGCTTCCTTTAAACACACATGTTGGCAACGACCAGTAATTGCTTCATTTTGGAGGGAGGTTGTTAGGCAGATAAACTTTGTACTGAAACAGCCGTTAATATTTACCAATGCGCACATTTTACCTGCTTCGAGGAAATTAACAACTGGAAAGGGAAATGGATTCTCTGTCACATTCTGACATGTAAAAGATTGATAATATGACCCTGGAGGGATCCAGATTTCTCTCCTTCAAAGAAATGGGCTGAGGAACTTACAGCGTTGTGGCTATATGACTGGATGGCAGACAAATGCCAATTTAGCCTCATCGACCTCCTCTCAGTCTAACCTATCTCACGGAGTTGTTGTTTCATCCCTAAAATCAAAACAGATGATCTTATTTTATCCTCACAGCAACCCTTGGGATGTAGGATGATTCTAGGTTGAATGAAATGTCATGAACCTCATGCGTGAATTAGGATTTGTATTTAGGACTCCACTTTTCAAATTCAGCACTGACTCCAGGATGTTGGGAATTGTTGTTCAACACCAAGCCACATAGGCTGTGCTGTATTTTGCTTGGTCTTCTTTTTAACGCTGTAGACAATATACACCTGCTTTTTCCTACAACACCCACTGGGAATTTTTTCTTCCCTTTCCTCATTTTTGGTTTGACAAGGACAAGTCTGCAAATGAAGGAAAGAAACACAAGCCAAACTTAAATAGAACAGACCTTAGAGGCAACTAAATGTCAATTTATTCATCTGGTATATTGCGTCCAGGAATTTCACTGTGGACTTATGCCAAACTGGCCCTTTTATCCATGTTTCGCATTCTTGACTGTACTGGCTGAGAGCAATGGCTCTCCAGGCTACCAGGGAGAATCCTGGACTTCTAAAAAGGTACTTTCAAAAATGGCTGTCCAACTGCTTCTTGAAGATCTCCGGTGTGGGAGAGCTGCCACCTCCTGAGGACATGGGTTCCATTGTCATGCTTCCGTGCTCATTTGGAACCTGGTTTCCTGGAACTTGAGCCCGTTATTCCGGGTCCTGCACTCCGGGATGATGGAGAAGAGATCCTGGCCTTCCTCTTTGTGACAGCTTTTGAAGAACTTGAAGAATGCTATCCCTTCTCCCCTCAGTCTTCTCTTCTCAAGGCTAAACGTGCCCACTTCTCTCAGTCTCTGCCCTCCTCCGAACTTTTTCTGGTTTCTCCAACTGTGGTGCACAGAACTGCTTATAGGACTGAAGATGAAGTCAAACCAATGCGGAGTGTAGGGAAACTTCCCAGCCCAACCGAGAGACACCAGTGACCGGTTCAACCATTTTGAAAGTGTCTCTTCCATTGAGGCACAGCCCTTCTCGCTGTAAAGCGGAGAAGAATTTGGAGCAGCTGAAAAAGTCCAAGCTGTACGGGCCATACTTGATTTCCAGCTCATGGGTTGGAAGTGGGGAGGCCTTTCCTGCAAGAAGAGGAGGTGCATTCTTAAAAAGGGTTAAGCAGAAGATGCCAAGAGTTCAACTGCACAGAACTGGTGGTAACCAGACACAACTGCCTCCAATTTGCACCCCTCTGACGCACAGACCGACCGACAATACAACATTCCATTGTCTCCTTAACTCCTTAAATAGAAGGAGATTTCCAGGGTGGGATCCTGCATTGTCCTCTCTCTGCTTTAGGGCTCCTTCAAGGGCATTGAAAGGAGAGCCAGCCATGGGGATTTACCTTCTCTTTGCCCTAATCTTCTTCCTTTCTCAAGCTACCACAGGTAAGGCAGCCATTCGGATTGGTGTGTGGACACACACAGATGCGCAGACATGCGTTTGAATCGATATGAAAACTAGAATTCAGTTATCCTTCAAAATTCACACCTCTCCCAACTTTTCAATCAAAAAATTGTACAGACTTGTCACGTACAAGTAAAAATAATGTTTTAAGATGCCTCGTTTCATAGAAAAATGCTTGCCAAAAACTGCAGCAAAAGTGAGCATGTATTTTGGTGTGAAATTTAACATTGTAAAAATTCAAGCTGATGTAGACATTGGGTGAACTGAATTTAGACTGGATAAATAAGACACAGAGAACTGAAATTGAGGGTTATTAATCTTGCCATCTCTGTCTAGATCATCTATATCTGTATGTTTGTGTCTAAAGGTATAATCCCATGAAAGTCTGGACAGAAAAAAAGTCTCCAACTCCCAGCATGCTCCTGTCACCTTTTTGGCTGGGACATATTGAGAGTTGAAGGTCTTTTTGCTGGAATTTGTATAGGTTGCATCTGTCTGTCTGTCTGTCTCTCCTTCCTTCCTTCCTTCCTTCCATCCATCCATCCATCCATCCTCTCTCTCATTCTCTCTCATGTCACCCATTTTGTTAAATCATTAATTGACGTTTCAGTCAAATGGTGAAATACAAATCTTGCAAAAACCCTATCTCTTGCTTTCTGAAGGACAAATTGCACAGCTTCAATTTTTATTTTAAACATGATTGAAACCTTTCTTACAGCTAAGAATGGAAGCCAAATAGATTTTAGGAAGCCAAATAGAATTACATTTAAAATAGCACTTTTGTGTGATCTTTTCTGTCTTCCCTCCCAGCTTTAAAAACCCTGCAAACCTCATTAGCATCAATATAGCCAATTTTATGTCTAATTACTAGCAGCCCTTGCCAAAGGGGTCGATTTTGTATTCTAGACCTATTAGGAGCTTCCGAGTGTCCGTGCGAACCCCAGGAAGCATCAGGAAGCATTCTCTATACAGCATTTCTTACCAGCTTTGGCTTCTTTGGAAAAAGAGCAGCAGTTGATTAAATTAAGACACACTTTGGTGCGATAGAGACTTCGGATGTAGGACTCGATTCAATCAGAGGGTGGTCCTGTTTTCCACCCAACTTTTTCTGCACTTTCTCAGGGTGCTTCTCTCTGGCCCTGCTTTCTGCTTTTCGTTCCACTAAACAAAGACTGCCAATATTTTCAGCTCATTTTGTGTCTCAGAGTCTCCCTAGTCCTTTGAGAAGGGATAGAGGAATCCACCGCTGTGTGGCCATGATCCAGCCGCATCAGGTTCGTGACTGAGATTGGGACCTCTCTGGCCAAAGCCACCTGACTCCCCATTAAGACATGGATACACCAAGTGTGGAAAGGCCGAGTTGGCAGGTTAAGAAGCAGGGTTGACAGTCCTTTGTCTCTCTGCTTGTGTCCCTTCCCAATTTTCCCTTCCTTTGTCCTCCTCCTTTGGCTCTTGCACTCTGGCCGGTCTGCTTGCCCGCCTTCCTTCCTTCCTTCCTTCCTTCCTTCCTTCCTTCCTTCCTTCCATTTATACCCCACAATTTTCCTTCCAAGGAACACAAAGCAACTTACATCATTTCCCTCCTCTTGCTCTCAATCTTATCCCACAACAACAGCCCTGTGAGGTAGGCTGGGAAGAGTCCAAGATGGGTCCAAAGTCACCCCATTGGCTCCAAGACTGAACAGGGACTAGAACCCAGATCCCCTGAGTCCCAGTCGCACACGCTTCACCACAACCCCACACTGGCTCTCAGGCCCTTCGATCAAGGCTGGCCCACACCCGAAGTCTCAGAGCAATCTAGCCAGAATCACGGAAACTTTGCTGGAGAGTTTCTTGTCCTGCAGGATGAAGGGTCTTTAGGCCCAACACGCTCCAGTGAGCAGGCAGCATTCTCCCATCGGGAAATGAATGGGATGCTGCGCTACGGAAGCTTGCATCTCGCTGCCCCATGCAGCAAGGCCTTGCAAGAACCGATTCCCATGGGGAGAGGGCTGGAGAACAGGCACATGGGGGGAGAGACTGCATGTCGGCAGTTGTTGAACAGCTGCCCAGAAAACCTTCTGGTCTCTCTGTTGGCCTTCCATGCCTTCAGGTGAAGGACTCTAGAATTGCCAGTGGGAAGGCGTCGGGTGACCATGTTGCCCCCTTTTGCTTCGTGACGTTTTGCATCAAGAAGGAGATGGAAGACGTAGCAAGAAAAGAGCAGGGAGGGACAAAGAGCAAATTCACCCCTCCGATAAAATTCTATGGTGATCAAAGCCTCATCCGGAAAGTCTCCTCGGATGCTTCCAGATGAGGGTTTACTGAACAGACACAGGATTAATAAACATCCGTTTCAAAAATGAATGCGCGTTTGCAGAGGATGTCTATCTACTCGCAGTCGGCCAGTGTTTTTGCAATGCTCCCTGCATCCTTTTCTTATCTCGGAAAATCCGTTGAGTGGGGAAAGGGCGGAAGGGCACTTTAAAACGCACCGAGGAGCCTTTGAAATGCAGCTCCTTTCTTGGTGGCTTGCCCTGCATGCTCGACTCCAGTCATTCCATCTCTTACAAAGTGATTCTTTTCCCCAAAGCATTTATAATTTATCTTGACTTGACGTGCACCTGCCCTTCCTACTGCAATCTTCTTCTCCCACTCCATAAATCAAGCGTTCTTTATCCGTTTGGTTTGGTTTGCAGAACAACAGCTCTGTGTGTGGAAAGAGCTGCCCTCCGTAGCTCAGGGCTTGCCAAAAACACACAATTGTGTTGCAGCCTGGGAGGGAAATCAGTTTAGTCTTTTCAGATTTTCAAAGGCTGTGCAGGGCAGACCACCAGCGAAATGCATGAATATGGGGAATGGTTTCTTTTCTGCTCCCACTGGGGGGGGGGGATCACAGCACCAGTATGGACACCAGGACGTACATTGCAATGCCCTAGCAGCCTCCGGTTTGGAAAAGGTGGTGTTTGTTTCTCATGGCTACTTTAATGGAAAAACGAAAAGAAACCTAACAAAACAGGAAGCACAAAAACAACACATTTCTTCCATTCCTTTTCAGGCCAGGTTGGAGACGGGGAAGGACAGGGTGACCCACTGGTGCCTTCCGCAGAGGACTCAGAACCAGCGGAAGAAGAGGCGTCCCCTTCTCTGCAAAGGAAGGAAGAGCTTGCACAGGGGGGCGTCCCTGCTCCTCCTCAAGAGCAGCAAGAACCCGGTCAGGAGGACTCGCCCGCCCCTCCACGAAAGAAAGGAGCCCCCAGAGAGAAAGGCAAAGGGGGAAAGAAAAAAGAAAAAAAAGGACCACATGGCAAGAAAGGCAAACAGATGAAACAAAAGGGGAAAAAGGAAAAAGGAAAAGAGAAAGGAAAGAAAAAGAAAGACAAAAAGAAGCCTCCGAAAGAACTGGAAAAGGGGGGCACTTCCCCTCCCCCCCAACAGGAGCCTGAGCCGGAGCCGGAAGGCACTTCCCCTCCCCCGCAAAAGGAGCCGGAGCCAGAAGTCCCTTCCCCTCCCCCGCAACAGGAGCCGGAGCCGGAAGTCCCTTCCCCTCCCCCGCAAAAGGAGCCGGAGCCGGAAGTCCCTTCCCCTCCCCCGCAAAAGGAGCCGGAGCCGGAAGTCCCTTCCCCTCCCCCGCAA